>NC_051269.1:3923800-4246895 GCF_015220745.1 Sebastes umbrosus
AGAGGAGTGAGCCATAGACTATTGAACAGAGGGAAAAATAGAAATATTTGTATGAAAGATGAGACAGTTTGAAAGATTAAGAGGGAAAGATGCATATTGTAGGTTTAGAGGGCCGAAGTGGCCCGTATAACTACTGTAGGACTGCAGCGCTTAACGTCACCAGCTTCACAGAGGCCAGTCGAGTGGTGAGCTATGAGAAAGTGGAGCGAGGCCAAAAGGTGTAGATCAGGGGTATTCAATTAAAATTCAAAGAGGTCCAGTAAGAGAAAAGCAAGGTACCAGAACATCACAATGTCAAACTGGCGATATGATTCAATGGTGTACATATTGAAGTAGCAGCTTAGATCGTTTATTTTCTGTGCCCTACAGTTCAGATTTGAGTGGTTATGTTTGCTCAGAAGATTAGTGCTTTGTCTCATAGCGGGATTCACGTCGCTGCTTTTAATAATCACCGTGGCCGCGGAACATGAGACATTCTGATTTTGAACTGCCCGTGAACATTCTTGATTAAAAGCGCTATTTTCGCTGTCCACTTAATTCTCTTTTTAGCGTACGTCATGTGAAATTACCTTTCTCTGACTCACTTATTCCTCTCGTCTCATCTCTCCCCTCTGTCTGTGTGTGTGTGTGTGTGTGTTTGTGTGTGTGTGTGTGTGTATGACTCGCAATGCTTATCAGAATGCACAGATGTGATTGACTGAGTAGTGAGATGATTTACAACACATGCAATTGGTCTGTGAGTATCTCAGGTTGCTAAACCAGTGCGTAAAGGCTAGAAAAGCTGCGCCGGTTTAAATAGAATCGCTGTGTCAAAATTGATTCATTCCAAAATAATGTATCAGTTATAGGTCCGGGTCTGGATAGCGTTTGCGTTTGAGTCCGGACCTGGACTGCGGAGCGAGAAAACAGTTCATGTGGTCATTGAATGTATCTTGTGTCAAAGCAGTGAAAAGCAATCCACAGTTTTTAGTCCTCATTAAAGGTCTTATTGATAACAGTATTATGCAGACGAATACAAAAAATAATACATCCACAGAGCTTTCAGAAAGGTGCCAAAATCAATTGTTTATCTCTGTGGAAGATATCTGACGTCTGGTTCCCACTTCTGACTGACTGTGTGACTGAGACAAGACTTCCTGCACTGACGCTGGCCTCTCCATCAGGCTGCAGAATATGTGAATATTCACTGTGGCAACAAGTCACTACTGACGTTAGCACATATTAGCTATCTTAGCTTAATCGTCCAAACAACAATAATCCATAAAATGACAATTCAGCATATTTAAACAAAACCAGCCACAACTACCAACAGCAGCCATAGTACTTACTTACATCCTTAACTAATGTGTTGTCTCCGGTTAGATTGTCAACATGAGTTAAATAACAGCTTCGATCCCCGAGGAGCTACGTTAGCATTAGTGATGGTTGCGTCCACTTACCTAAGTGTATACCCCAGTTCCCTAACTGTAGGCCTATACACCACTGAAGTATAGGCTACCTGTGTATTCCCTACACTACACCACTGCTTAGATGACAAGCTATTGGATATTAGCGTGTCAGATAGCTTGTTAGAGACTAGGGATGCCCCAATACCACTTTTTCAGACCGAGTACAAGCACAAGTACTTACATTTGGGTCCTCGCCGATACAGAGTACCAATACGAGTACTTCTCTGTGTCAAAAGACCCTTGTTAACAGCCAGCTGGAGGGTGTGAGCGACACACGGCAGCCAACCGGCTCTAGGTCGGCTTGGAAAGGCTCAGGGCGAAGGTGGCTCGTGGCCGCTGCCTTACAGCGCTTCCCGCCCGGACCTCGCCGCACAGTGGACAAAGGGCTCGCTACTCCCGGTGCGACTGTCGACCGGGGCGGACTGTCCTCAATGCACCCCAACCGCGTCGTGCCGCCAGATCAGGGCTCAGCCAGCATAGAAGGCGCTAGGGATCTGCGGCGATGTCGGCAACCCACCCATTCCGTCTTAAAACACGGACCAAGGAGTCTAACACACACGCGAGTCAGAGGGTGCAAGCAAAATCCCGTGGTGCAATGAAAGTGAGGGCCGGTGCGCGGCTGAGGTGGGTTTACGGCCAAGCGGGGTCGGGCGCACCACCGTAAGGTGGTATCAGTGCCGTTGTATCGGAGCCGTTTTGCGAGTACAAGTACGAGTACGTGAACACAGTATCGGACCCGATACCGGTATTGGTGCATCCCTATCGGAGTCCACAGATTACGTTGCATGAATCTTGAAACACCACAGCACAAAGTAGCCTAACCGCTATAGCTACATGTTGCAAAATTACTTCATACTTTACCACGAAAGATTCATCACTTGACATGACTATCTCTATATCTTCAACTTCCGGTTAAAGACGATGGTGTCAACACCCACCGTGTCTCGCTCCCTTACTCCTTACTTTTCCAACTTTTCAACACCCCGTAACTTCTTTAAAACTTGAGAACTGAACAACACAGTAACTCCGAACAACTGACAACAGAAATGTGGCAGCAAGACTACAAAGTAAGAAAGAGCAAACCAACAAATCCGACCCCTTTGGGGAAGCTAACGTTAGCAACAAACTCAACATGGCAGCCATAGCCAGCCTCCTAGAAGAACACAGTAAAGTCCCTCTCTTCCAACTTTAAAAAGCAAAGCTAGATCATATTCAAGGTATGGTGTCAGACCATTGTCAGAAGATTACTTCGCTCGAATCCAACGCTAACTTACAGGATGAGCGCATAATAGCACTGGAAGCAACATATGCTATGCTAGTGGAAAGCAATGCTAAACTGCTAGCCAATGTAATCAGCCTCGAGTCCCGCAGCCGGCGCAACAATATGAGAGTTATATATATGAGAGGCCTCGTCCCACTGCTTTTTTCTTGGAGTTGTTATCAGAGGTGACATGACTATCTGACTGTCTCTCTCCACTCGACCATAAAATATGCACGTTATACAATGAGCTGGCAACCACGTGTTGTGAAGTGAATGCGATGGCATGGAGGAAGGAGAATGTGACATCGAGTGGCTGAATGTTATCAATGTTATCAGTAGCAACTTCTGTTATGCTGACTGTGTGAACAGTTTTGAACAAGTGGACTCAGTATTGAGAAATGTGCATTACCAATTGTGACAAAAAACTGTAACATATCAAAAGGTTAGCTTTGTTAGCCTCCATCCTTCTTTTGCGCCTTCAGAGGTTTGAAAACCTAAAACTTCGATTTGCTACACAGACAGAAAGAGGCAGAAGCAGACAGCAGTGCAGTATGTCAGCAGAGTCTCTGGTGAGAGTGGAGGATGGCCAGTTACTACAGCTGCCATCTGGGAGATATCACGGCTGCTGCCGTGCGTGCGTGCGTGCGTGCGTGCGTGCGTGCGTGCGTGTCTCAGTGGGTGCTATCTATCTACCTTCCAGTGATTGCTGGATGGAGTAGAGCAGCATCTGGTTAACACATAGCTGAGATCACACTACACACGCCTGAAAGCAGTGGGTATTTTAGGAGCTTACTCACTTGGTCAGATAACCTTGACTTAGCCAATACAGCAGTCTGATATTTATCTTGGTTAAGATGATTGCTTCTGAAGGCATCTTTACTGAGGACGCTCTTAGAAAATCATTGTACGTTAAACCACTACCTGGGCTACCACTCAGAGGTCTGAGTCAAGTGCGTCTTTCAAAAAAACTCTTCAAATTATTCATTGATGACTTGTCGATGTGTGAAAATGGCTTTGTCTGCATCCATTTTTGAGACTTGTTTTACCATCCAACACAACCTTGGTGGAGCTGTTTACACTCACTAAAATGTCAGCCCACTTTACTGCTAACTTGTGGGCTAACCCCCTTCACTTTTATCAGTAGGTGACAAGCAAGACACGGGAACTTGGCTTGGGTCTTGAGGAGTTGTAACATTTATTCACCGACAGCCTTGAAACTGTAAACACACTGCACTGCTATGTTCACAGCAGCCCTGTCTCCTAAAAATGACGTTCCCATAAAACTAAACTGCATTCTCAATTATGTTTGAAAGGAAACATATTTTGTCGAGGTTTACGTTTATCTCTTTGACGTATCACAAATAGTCTGCGGAAGGCCACATTAAGTGACATAGTACAACGAGCGACGCGCAGAGCAGGTAATTATTCCACGTTGTGAGGAAGCAACAACTCCCTCAGTAACTGTTTGGTAAAGCCAAGTGGGGTTGATCACAGTTATCTTTGTTTTTCCTTATGTGGGTAGTTAAGGGGTTAATTGACTGACAGGGACTGAGTGGCTCCAAGTGTAATCAGGTGTGCTCTGATTTCCCAGGTTCTTACTGCAGGTGTCTCCAGTCTGAGCTGATGGCAGCATTCGCCTGATAAGCCAGTTTGAACTGGAAAGGCGGGCGGTTAGGTTATATGACCATGTGTGAAAGTAGAGTTTGAAAAAGAGAGTGGTAAAAAAAGAGCAGCACCAGGCATGTGGTGAGCAGTGTAACTGAATGCAGAGGATGATTTTCCCTCCATGTGTTTTTTCCTTTGTTTGATGGAATTTTTACAGACTGAAAATAAAAGTCTGCCTTATTTTTCAAGCATACTTACCTGCCAGTGTGATGATTTCTCTTCGTGACTTTTCACCTTGCTCTCCTGCACCTCACCTTGCAACACACGTGATGAAAGTTATGTGGAATAATAACGCTATTGAAAGTTATTGAAAGTTACGTGGTACGTTATTGAAAGTTACGTGGTACGTTATTTAAAGTTACGTGGTACGTTATTGAAAGTTACGTGGTACGTTATTGAAAGTTACGTGGTACGTTATTTAAAGTCACGTGGTATAGTAACAAATAAAACGAGCGAGTGTGGGAGGTGTGGTGGATGGGTAAAAAAACACAGGACTTTCCCCCAGGAGGCCGCTGTTCGTGTCCTGTGTGATACTTTTAACGTTCACTTACGTAGTCATTTTAAGCCAAACCATGATGCTCTTCATTTTAATAGAGCGGGTCACAATCAGACTTGTTTTTGCAAGCACATGGCCATTAGAAAGAATGCAATTTTAAGGCACTTCAGCATTGACTTCATGTTTCAGAACCAGAGATTGCCCCGCTGATTAAAGCACAGTTTACAAAGTGAATTTAAAAATAAAATGATCACGCTCAAATTGAATTGCCAACAACCGATCCGTGAATTGATTTGAATCACCGTTGAATCAATCCCACCCCCCTGCCTTACCAGGTTAGGTTACCAGGCACAAATGTCCACTACGTCGTCACAAAGGCACGGGCATATACGCATTAACAATCCAATGAAGAGCACATACACACTTGTACTCTTGCAGACAGTGTTAACATTAACCCGTCCTCCCTCCTGCAGCAGGCAACATGCTTGAGCTTCCTGGTGATGACATAACATCAAATGGACGGGTAATCCTAGATTACACACAGCACAGCAGACCGACAAAGGATTGAGAAAGTGCTCATCAGGGCGGGACCTGCTATTCACACACTCACACACAAGGCTTTCACAAAAATTACGGGCAGTGGCAAATGCTTACAGCACACACACACACACACACACACAACTGTGCCCTGCTTCACTTCTAACTCCTTTTTAAGCAAATCCAAAATAATGGAAAACTGCAAAACCACAAGTATGCTTTTTAAATCTTTCATGTCAAACTAAATATCCACACTTGTCTAAAAACTCTTCTCAGAGCAATGATATTGTGATTGAGAGTGTATGGACGCTGTATGAAGACAGCTTCAAAACACGCCACCCACTCTTTACTGGCACAGGATCAGCTGCTGGCAAGTCCTTCTGTCAAAAGTTGAACTGCGACCAACTTCTCCTCACTGGCCCAACAGGCGTTTAATGCCAAAGGACACTGTACTTTTCCCCATTCAGTGGCATTAAATTAACATTCTGTGATAATGTTTCTTGAGCTGCTAATGTCATACTGTAGACAAAGTGCGGAGCTGTCGGTTTAGATAGATTTGATTAGATTAGATGGATCAGGGATTAGTCCGAGGAGTCATCAGTAAATAGAGGCACAGACAGCTTAGAAATCTGCTTCTGTGTCAGTTGGTCTTCTGCTCTCTAGACTCCTGACCGTCCTGCTTCCTGGTCTTGTTAAATTAGTCCAAATTTGCCACGTAGAGCAGCCCGTTTGTATGAAAAAGGTGTAGGAAGCGAGCAATAAGAATGCCTTTCTTGCTTTTGGCGTGTCATTTGTACGCCATGTAGGCTGTACTGAGTGACTGCAATGTAAACGCAGCCGGGTAAATATGCTACGCTCAGAGCTAGCGACGTAGAATAAAAAGAGAGAAAGACTGCTTATGGCTGGCGGGTGGGGAGGTGGATGGGTCCAACAAACACAGGACTTTTAACCAGGGGACTGCCGTTCGAGACCTCTGTTTTGTTTAAGTTAGGTTAGAGTTAGTTACTCCTGATGGTGTATTAAATGAATAAAGTGTAAAACTGCCAATATGTCTTGTTTGTTCCTTGTTACTGATAGAGAGTTCAATCATCCAATCCACCAAACAACTCACAACAAGAGTCAATACCAACAGGAGAATACATTGTTTACCATTGGCAGAGCATGTTGGCAATTTTTTCTTGGGCGCTACCCACATAATCAGCTGTGCTGCTCATCCCACAAATGCATGATCCTTACAAGTTGGACATCATTGTGAAGGTAAATAAACAGGCTTTCCAACGATGTAAAATACAATGTTAATTAGCATTGTAACAACAGAGAAATAATCAACCAAACACAAATTTACAAACTTTTTTTTCCAGGTTTATAATAATCAGCGGAACACATAATTGAGCAATGAGCTGAAATATGCTATAAATTGCTTGTAAAAATCGGAATAAATTAATTTGACCAGATGGCATGACTGGAATGCCGAGGTCAGCTGTGACCGGAAAACAGATCAAATCAGAGGGACGGTGCGCAGCAATGTAGCCGGGAAGCCAAAACACCACTACCAGTTTTATGTGTGTGTATGAGGATCTGTTGCAAGGCCATTAGTGGAGCTAGCATTTTGCTGTCGGTACTGTGACAGGTCGTGATGATGAATTAGTGTGCAGATGACCGAGTGATGCTTCCCCTCAATCTGAAGAGAAGTGTACTGTTGAGGATGCCAACGACTGATTGACACACGACGCTGATGCGATTGTGTTCCGCTGAAGGCCCAGACATGTAGCTCAACTAGCAATGACATGAATACTGGAGTAAGAGGGAGGCCGATGATGAGAACCACACCGTGATATACCCCCCCAAAACTTGACTCATCCGTGGGAACTTTGAGTCGGAGGAATTTGCTTGCTCATGAAGAATGCATGCCGTTATGCCACTGCACAGCTGTGTTTGATGTTGTGATGAGGTCAGCCATGACTAAGAACTGCTTGAAGTGGACCGCATGATCGAGCATAGGTTGGGAAGGTGACGTGTCCCTGGCCACTATGGTCAACGTGGTTATAAGGTGGACACCAGAAGGTGACGGTGTTTCCACGTCCAATACATTCAGACAGACCTTCTCTAATGATCAGTACATTTTGATCATATTATTGCACCCCGTTCTCATTCCAGGGCGTCGAGTACCGACACTTGTCACAGCCGTCGGCATTAGATATCGACTCTTAAGGCTTTAGTGTTTGTATGAGAGGCACCGGGCTTTCCATTACTACGATGTAAACCATTCATGTCAGTATTACTCTGGGAAAGTGCGCCGGGATTGTGGTGACGTAGCTTTAAAAACAAAGTCATACACCGGCAGGCGGGAGGGAGGTGAATGTGTCCAACAAATGCCAAGCCTCCATCCAGAGCGGTCAAACTAGGTAGCGCTGATCAAATATGAATCAATATTCTGTTACGTTAATGCCTATTTCTCTCCTCAAATGTTTTCAGAAACATCTTGTAGTGCACGGTTTAGCTGTAAAATGAGAAAGTTTGTGACCCGGCAGCCATGTTGAGATCAAGTTTGAGAAAATATCAAGCACCGGTCACCAGCCGGAGCACAGCCAATAGGAACGCTCAGTCTCTGAAATGACCTGTGATTGGTCAAAGGGCTAGATTTCCTAAAGCCTGAAAACAGAGCCATGAGGAGGTGCAGAAGTCTAGTTTTCTCTCAGAACACTTGAATTACAATATGCTGAAAGGTTATTATGGAATTTTTGCCCAATGGTGCCAAAATGTGCTGCCAACTGAAGCTTAAAGACTTCTGTTGGGGGCAATAGAAATGCTCCCGATCTCTCATTTAGCACCTTTAAAGTCACTTCAGTAGTCACAGGAAGTGACACAGTTGCGTTTGTGTACAGTGCAAATTGCCAGAGTGATTACAGAGTTGGATAGCTTTTAGACTCATTTATAATTTGGCTTTAAAGCTCCTGATAGAAGTGCAACTCTGTCATCTGGTAGAGAGCTCTTCTGAGTTATGGCCGTGTCAGGAGTGTAAATCACTTAAGTGGAACAAAGAGGGATGTTATATCGATAAATGACACAATGCGGACGTTCATTTTGTTCTCAACTCAAAAAGGTTTGAGTGCCGTTTACTTCGAGTTTGTTTGGGCCCGAGTACAGTTACTGTTTTTAGTAACATATTACATGCAAATACATATTAGCGAATATGCAGTTTAAGTGATTCTATGTATGCTGAATGTGATGTTCAAGGTATGGCGATCCTGGTCCCGTTCATGATGGAGAGCTTGTGGAGAACGTTGTGGTCGTCCGTCTAAAAGGCCGCGGACTCGGTGGTGCTAATTGCCCCGTGGCCCTGCAGATGGTGATGATGAGTATCATATTAGACTCTCAATAGATTAGATTGGTATGATGACTCACCCCCAGCCTAATTACGCTGCACTCATTGCTTTCTAAAAGTGGATGTGTCAAAGGACCCTCCGTACACTGAAGCACGTGGCGTACTTTCATGTGTGTGCCATGTGTGTGTGTGTGTTTAGCTGTGTGGGTGTGTGTTTGTACATGAACACAACAGGCCAACTGACAAGGCTTTTATCATAATTAGCAGCCTACATGCTGTCCTCTTGAATTATGCAGACACTATTGATCTGTTTCTACGACACACACACACACACACACAGACACAATGTGCTGGAAACCTTTGATGGCATAATTCAAAAAGGTTTCTTTAACTTGATTTGCTGCACACTGAAAGCAGTGAAAACTAGTTAATGTTAGGGTTAAAAAGTCTATTCACAGCTTGAGGAAGCCAGGAAGTAATATCTTTCTTATTGACGGTGTATTTTAATGGCCCACTCCAGGTTTGTGCCCTTTTTCTGCATGACTGGACAGAAGTGAGAGAGCCAAGTCCTCCAATGATAATGTGGAAAAGCTCTTTTTGTAAATCCAGGGCCAAAGTCTAGATAGAGATTTGATTAGAATTTCTAAAGGAAACCGCTGTTTCTATCAAAAAACAACTGTGCAGGGGAGCCCTGGTAGCTCACTTGGTAGCCCCATGTCGACTACTAAGGCCAAATGAGGTGATGCGGCAATTAGCTACAGGGTTGTGCGGCGGTGTGAGAGCCCCGTTCAGACTTGGTATTAACATGTGTCTCGTGTGATCTGATCACAAGTAGACAGCTCTAAGTGCCTGTGTTCACACCTGGCTATAGAATGCATCTCCACATGCGTCTTGATTGACCACTTGTGATTGGATCTCACTTCCCCGCTCTATATGCAAATAAACACGTCGTAGACACACGGCTGATACAGCAGAAGTTGCGACGTAAGATTACAGGAATGGCAGTAGTAATATCCTACATATTCGTGAATTTGGGTTCATTTTATTAACATGAAAATACTAGAATGACACTCGGAGAGCGCAGACCTCCGCCCCCCCCCCTCTCCGTTCAGCTTGCGCCATCATCCACGTGTATTTTGGTTTATGTTGAGATCAGCTGTACGTAGCGGAGCATCGTAAAATGCTTCATTCAAACTGGACAGAAACAAAGAAACCGTCGTCGTTACTCTTTCCAACAATCATGTGAAAAAACGCCGATTCCCCCCCACCCCTGCTCTCTTTCTGTCTCTCTCTCTGAAGGAAGAAGGCGGGGTCATGCGTCATCAGTTACACTGCGCATGTGTGTCATTTCTCAGCGTTGGCTTCATTTCTCAGTATTTCTCAGGTTGCTGCTTCGGTTTCTCTCCTTTTTTTCATGTTAAAGCTTTTTTGCGGGGATTTCTTCCTCGTCTGAGTCAAGGGTCTAAGGACAGATGGTGTCTGTACAGATTGTAAAGCCACTTCAGACAAACTTGTGATTTGGGATATTGGGCTCTTCTTCAAGTAAGACAAAAATAAAAATAAAAAAAGTCTGAAATAAAACTGCAATAAAGCAGAAAACACTGAATGTTTTCAGGTTCACAGGGTTTTTACTAACACTGATAATGTAAACGGGCACAGCTTCAGCTCAGTTCATTTGAATTCACTTCCACAAATTTAGATGTGATGGTGGGTTGTTTCAACAGAGACTGAATTACTGGTTTGAGAAAGCAGGGAATTTATTTAAAAGCTGTAATTAGACACTCTTCAGTAATGTTTGTTGTAAATTACATAATAATGTGAGCTCAACAAAAATGTGATTGGATTAAACAGTATGATTACACTTTTCACTTTTATTTATTTTTTTACTATTTTAACTTTTTTTAATCCAAGGTCTACTTTATCTTTTTAGTTTTTGTCACTGAAGTGATTTTAATTGTCACATAGCTCATGCTGAAATGTTGACGATGAGAAGAGCATAAGTTGGTCTTCCTTCTCTCTCCCTTTGGGAGATGGACACACAGAGCTTTGTTTACCCATTAAAACTAGGGATGAACCGATACTGATACCAGTATCGGGTATCTGGTCCGATACAGTGCTCATGTACTCGTACTTGCAAAACAGCTCCGATACAACGGCACCGATACCACTTTACAGCAGCTTGACGTTAACCTCTCGTCAGCATATTTCGGGTCCTATCGTACGTGCTCACGCTCCACCTCACAGGAGACGGGCCGGTGGTGCGCCCGACCCCGCGGTGCCGGGATTTCCAACCTCAGCCAGTGCGCGCCGGCCCTCACTTTCATTGCGCCACAGGGTTTTGCTTGCACCCTCTGACTGCGTTAGACTCCTTGGTCCGTGTTTCAAGACGGGTTGGGTGGGTTGCTGACATCGCCGCAGACACCTGGCGCCTTTTACGTGGGCCGAGCCCCGCCCTGGGGGCACGTCTGTCGGCCGGGGCGCACTAAGGACAGTCGCACCGGGAGCAGGGGGCCCCCGTCCCTCCCCGGTGGGGAGAGAGGACGCAGCAAGCACTATGGCCACGGCCCCGGGGAGCCCCGAGCCTTTCCAAGCCGACCTAGAGCCGGTCGCGGCACACCGCCTCGTATGCGGGACTCCCCAGCCTGCCGTGTGTCGCTCACACCCTCCAGCTGGCTGTTAACGAGGGTCTTTTGGCACAGAGAAGTACTCGTATCGGTACTCAAGCATAGCCAGAGTCCCAAAAGCAGATCAGGCCAGCTGAGTCGGATTTAAACATGTTACAATGTAATTCTAATAATCAATGTTAGTATGGGTAATATTTACTCATCACTGTCTAATTGTATCACGCCACACAAGTTGTATTGTGAAATGAGATTAAATAAAACCCCAGTAAGCACACTAATGACAACCTGAAAACCTGCTCAACGTGATGCGTGTACAGCCAGTAAACATTTTTCCTGGATCCATGATCACATTATCACAATATCAATATGAAATTGATATATTGCCCAGCCCTATATTCAAGAGGCATTCACTCTACATTATTCTGCTTAATCCTGCCTCCTATTTAAGTCTCTCTCCTTTCCCCCTTGTTCAAGAGAACAAACTCAGAATTACTTAAGTTGCCAGGAAAAGTCCAGACCAGGCAGTGTCTTTACTGGAAGCAATATTAAGAGTAGTTCTCTAATTAAAGGGAGTCTATGTAAGAATCAGAAATTGCTTGTTAACAGCGACACCTGTGGCCAAAAGTCAGCGTCCTGTTGTTCGTGCTTGTGCTTGTGTTCGCTCTACATAGACATGAACGAGCATCGGTCAAAACAGTGAGGCGACACAACGTCAGCTAAAACCACAATATCACTCTATATTTCAGCTGCTTGGCAGTAATGTTAGCTGAGCAGACGAAGGTCTCTCCATGAATCAATGCTGATCCTAGTGTTGGCTTTTCCAGCCTCGGCCTCCCGACCGCGGCCGGAGGGAACAGGGGAGACACTGCAGGCCCGGTCGGAGACGATAACGTTTCCCGCTGTGGAGCCCCGTCACTTCACAAGACACGGGAAACCTCTGTTGGTCTGGAGGAGCTGCAGCAGTTATTTCTGCACAAACGTCCACTGTACATTCACTAGATATTCTCAGAGCTAAACTAAGTCTTCTGCAGTGTGGAGTGTGCACGCATGCACGTGAGAGTGGAGCGAGAGAGCGAAAACGAGAACGAGCGCAGTGTGTGAGTGAAGGCAAGCAGGCAGAGGAGCAGAAGAGCAGAGTACAGCAGAGACTCCGGCCCTGGAGACCAAAGCTACGGTCTCCCCTGTGTCTTCTGGCTGCAGTCGGGAGGCTGAAGCAGGAAGAATTAACACTTTTTGCAGGACGGGCTTCACTAGATATAACTTTGCGGTTTTGGTGCTTCCGTGTAGTTTGTGTTGGAATAGCGTAGCCACACGCGAGCGCGCATGGGACACCGACCCGCAATGATTTATAAGAGGGTAAGTCTAGGAAGTTACAAACAGTACCTTTAAAATTAGTTTACTGTAATTTTAAAGGGTTTTCTTTCACTCACAATTTTCAGATCAGATATTATGCAGTGTAGTCCGTGCACCATGGGTCGTTTACCATTTTAGTTTGTTTTGTAACTTGTAGTAGTAATCTCCAGCACCTGTAAACAGACTTTGATGTGTAAAATCTGTGAAGTACCCCTTTAAGGCCATGCAGATTTGGAAAAATAACAAAAGCAGAATGAGAGACAGCAGAGGAGAGAGGAGTGGATTCATCAGTATCCCTATTGTGGTGCAGAAAACAAGCAGACAGATGTCCTGATTGTGATACGGCGCTGAGTGTCTCACCTGGGCATACTAATCCCCTCTGGCCTGATTAGGAGAGAGAAGCAAGGTAAATAAAAAACAAAAGAGAACAAGACAGCATTACGCTACAGATGTTTACTAGTTTTACTCCTCTCATTACGGAGAAAGAATGTGAGATGTGTGATTGTGTTATCTCAGAAAATACCCATTTTATTCTCTAGTGTACGCCGACAAAACCCTAAAGGATCCTGGAAATTACCTGTAGACACAAAACAAATCTTAGAAATCTAAATGTAAATGATATAGATCGTTTATTATACATTTGGGTTTGAACACGTGTATGTATGACACATTACTATAAAGTTTATCTCCAGCATCATCATCATGTTCTCAGGTCTTACATAATTAGTATTGTAAATACAATCAGCAGTGCTGGAGGTAGTTTATTACATTAGTAAACCAGAGGCCTCATGGGGGGGAGGAGACGTTTCTATCAGACAGAATGTCAAGTAAGAGTATCAACACAGCTTCACTGGAGTCTGAAAAGGAACTCCTCAAACACAACTAGAATGGCACTCAGAGAGCGTAGACCTCCGCCAAGCTGCCCGAGTACGATTCCCCGCCCCCTCTCCGTTCAGCTTGAGCCATCATCCACGTGTATTTTTGTTTATGATGAGATCAGCGTAGCATCGTAAAATACTTCATTCAAACTGGACAAAAACAAAGTAAAACTCACCTAAACCGTCGTTACTCTTTCCAACAATCACCAAGTGTGCTTTGGTCCAACTCAACTGTAATTTCATAGAGTTTAATGTGAAAAAACGCCGAATCTACAGTTGCCCCCCCCCCCCCTCCTCCCTCTCTGTCCCTCTCTCTGTAGGCAAAAGGAAAGAGGCAGGGTGACGCCTCATGAAAGCGTAACCAGTCACACTGCGCATGTCCTAAAGCCTGTGGTGTTAATGCACAGGCTGACCGGAGCTATTAACAAAAATTACCGAATCCAGACCATGATCCGGATCACCACCAAAATCTAATGGATTGTTCATTGTGCCACATCTCTCCCCCCCCCCCCCTCCAAAAATGTCATTCAAATCCACCGCAGACTTTTGGAGTAATCCTGCTAACAGACAAATCAACAAACCAACAAACAAACCAACGCCGGTGAAAACATAACCTCCTTCCTAGGCCTTCGACCATGGTGGAGGTAACTATCATTGCTGTTTGATGCTACACTTGAAACCCTTTGATCCTTTATCAGACTATGTAAAAGCCCATAGAACCTATAGAGAGTCCTGGTGTTACTCCTGGGCTAGTTGCTGTACCACTTGCTTCTGTGACTTGTACCTCTTTAACACCATTGACCAGAGTCTGACCTTCTTTCGTTCAGTTAGTTAGGTTTAATAAAAACATCACAGTTTGGCTTAAAATAAGCAGGCTATGTTTGTCACGTTATTTACACTATGGACATAAATTAACATAAGCAAATGTTGACTTTTGGTTTCACATTGGCAATGTTTTTTTTTTTGCCAGCTGTCCTTCCTGCATTTGGCAGCTTCAACTGTGTTACTATTAGTCTGGATTATGTGTTTAACGTCTCCGTATTTGTCTAATATTATAGTTTGCTCTTTCTTTTGTAAAATGGGCCGCTCTGCTGACAGTAGACTTGTCCATGTCTGTGATTGGTCATATGCTGCAAACACCGCCTCTTTGAACAAGTGAACGCGCTCACAGGCAGACTGGGTTGATTTACAGAGTTGATAACAATCATCGTAGGACCGCTTAGAGGGATCTCGTTTGTTAGGGTTAGTTAAGCCAGATAAGGAGAAGATACCCTGGGTATGTTGAACTGGCTTCGTAGTACAGGCCTCTGGTCTGATGCAGAAATGATGACAGAATGCCATTCACAGTCAATGAGGTGCATATTCATGAAACGTATGGGTGAAGACTATAAGCTAGAAACCGTAGCTACAGGAGAGTGAGGATTGGACATTCATCAGGTAGCCACCATCGGTTATGTTTTCACCGGCGTTAGTTTGTTTGTTTGTCTGTCTGTTAGCAGGATTACTCGAAAAGTTTGCGATGGATTTGAATGAAATGTTTTGGAGGGGTGGGGTGTGGCACAATGAACCATCCATTAGAGATTGGTGATCCGGATCATGTTCTTTCTGCTGGCCGTCCGCTGTGAGAAAGAACAAAGCGGTAGATGACGGGATGAGAGACAACGTAGTGTAACGTTATACAGACATAACAAGGCCGCTTAAATTAGAGAGGCATCCGCCGATACGTTACACGGAAACACACCGTGTTAACAACAGGCCGACCACCTCACGGTACCGCCAGCTGTGAGCTGGGATCTGTTTTTAAGGTCAGGCACCTTGGCAGAGGTCTGCACTCTCCAAGTGCCATTCTAGTTTAGTATGTTTTTACTCCACTGCCTGTTTTATAGTCACTAGTTACTTAGTAATTCTGATTGTTGATAAAAAAAAATATATAATAAACAAATAAATGATGATGTCATTATAGATTGAGCAGTATTTATAGTAGTTAAATATGTACATACATTATTTTGAAATGGACCGTTCTGCATTCTGAGTACCTTTACTCTTGGTAGTATATTTTGATGCCAATACTTTCACTGCAGGACTTTTACATGTAACAGAGTATATCGTCACTGTGATATTTTAGCAATAGCAAACATGTTTGCTAACGTGTTTGTCATAAAAAACTTTGTGTTGAGTTTATCGCTGTTATTACACGGCTGTGTTGAATACTCGATTCTGATTGGTCAATTACGGCATTCTGCGGTCTGTAATTTCTCTATAACAGACCGTTGCTATGTATAGCAGACCGTTGCTATGTATAACAGACCGTTGCTATGTATAGCAGACCGCTGCTATGTATAACAGACCGGTGCTATGTATAACAGACCGGTGCTATGTATAGTAGACCGGTGCTATGTATAACAAACCGTTGCTATGTATAACAGACCGTTGCTATGTATAACAGACCGTGTGTATCTATAACAGACCGGTGCTATGTATAACAGACCGTTGCTCTGTATAACAGACCGGTGCTATGTATAGTAGACCGGTGCTATGTATAACAAACCGTTGCTATGTATAACAGACCGTTGCTATGTATAGCAGACCGTGGGTATGTATAACAGACCGTGGGTATCTATAACAGACCGGTGCTATGTATAACAGACCGTTGCTATGTATAACAGACCGTTGCTATGTATAACCGACCGTTGCTATGTATAGCAGATCGTTGCTATGCATAACAGACCGTTGTTATGTATAACAGACCGTTGCTTTGTATAGAAGACCGTTGCTATGTATAGCAGATCGTTGCTATGCATAACAGACCGTTGCTATGTATAACAGACCGTTGCTTTGTATAGAAGACCGTTGCTATGTATAACAGAACGTTGCTATGTATAGCAGACCGTTGCTTTGACAATTACCGGCTCGCTGTACATTATCCCTTATTTAAATCGACACTGCACACAGCTCTACCTGCAACAAACATTTGAAGCCCTAAAACTGCCGGTCTTCATAAGACATGTTTGAACGTTAAAGAAACCCTTCAAAGAGCGAACAGCCATTGCTTTATCTCTTTTCAGCCCACAGCATCTCAGCAGCGCGGTGCAGTACCACCCACCTCCCAGCTGACTGGCAAATGTGTTTGAGAAGGCGTGTGAGCTCCAAAGTGTGATCTAAACACAGAATGTCAAATTAGACTTTCCTTCTCTGCCTCTCTCTTTACATATCCTCTCGTAACACGCAGACTGATTCTGACATTGTGTCTGAACCGTGGCGCTGACAGGTTTTTGAATGGCTTGCATTCCAGAGCCATTTTAAGTATTCTCTGCACTCGTTGCAGCTGTTTGACCTGATGACAAAAATGTTTTTCGTCTTTCCGTCCTCTCTTCCCTTCTAAAATCTTTTGTTAATGATGAATGAATGAATGATGAATGAAAGTTAATGTTTGTATCATCATTTTACCTGAACTAGGAAGATTATTTGTACCTAATCAGTCATCTGAGCGAGTTCAGTGTGGGAGCAAAAATTATGAATTATGATGAAAACAAATCATAGTGGAATAGGATGTGTTTAGATCACACAATAAGAGGGAGGGGGAGGTTAAAAAATGATTAGTGAAATTAAAATAGTAATATGTGGAGTGTGGAGCAGTGGAGGCTGGTCCATAGAGGCAGAGGCTCTATTTTCGAGAAGCTAGTGGGAGATCAAATTATTATTAAAAAAAAAGGGTAATTGGCTGAAATAAAACATTACTAAATCCCAATATCATTGATAAAAATATTTTTTCTCTTCATTGGAAAAAATTCCATTATTTAAATTCTGATTGAAATGCTTTAACAGCGACACCTGCAGGACAGGCAAGTAGTGGTGGTGGAGGCAAGGGAGGACAGGGTCCTGCTGTCCTCCCTTGAGGCGGGACCTCTTCCATTAATCACTTCAATTTTTTTATGCTAAACTGTGATTGGCCAAAATACGTAAAATGACGCTTCAAGTGACGACATCTGACATGACAGACATGTGAACTAACCACAGACACTTGACTGTCCCGCTGTTATTACAGACGTGTGAACTAACCACAGACACTCGACTGTCCTGTTATTATTACAGACGTGAACTAACCACAGACACTCGACTGTCCTGATTTTATTACAGACGTGAACTAACCATAGACACTCTACTGTCCTGTTGTTATTACAGACATGTGAACTAACCACAGACACTCTACTGTCCTGTTATTATTACAGACGTGAACTAACCACAGACACTCTACTGTCCTGTTGTTATTACAGACATGTGAACTAACCACAGACACTCTACTGTCCTGCTGTTATTACAGACGTGTGAACTAACCACAGACACTCTACTGTCCTGTTGTTATTACAGACATGTGAACTAACCACAGACACTCTACTGTCCTGCTGTTATTACAGACGTGTGAACTAACCACAGACACTCTACTGTCCTGTTGTTATTACAGACATGTGAACTAACCACAGACACTCTACTGTCCTGTTGTTATTACAGACATGTGAACTAACCACAGACACTCTACTGTCCTGTTGTTATTACAGACGTGAACTAACAAAAGACACTCGACTGTCCTGTTGTTATTACAGACATGTGAACTAACCACAGACACTCTACTGTCCTGTTATTATTACAGACGTGAACTAACCACAGACACTCTACTGTCCTGTTGTTATTACAGACATGTGAACTAACCACAGACACTCTACTGTCCTGCTGTTATTACAGACGTGTGAACTAACCACAGACACTCTACTGTCCTGTTGTTATTACAGACATGTGAACTAACCACAGACACTCTACTGTCCTGCTGTTATTACAGACGTGTGAACTAACCACAGACACTCTACTGTCCTGTTGTTATTACAGACATGTGAACTAACCACAGACACTCTACTGTCCTGCTGTTATTACAGACGTGTGAACTAACCACAGACACTCTACTGTCCTGTTGTTATTACAGACATGTGAACTAACCACAGACACTCTACTGTCCTGTTGTTATTACAGACATGTGAACTAACCACAGACACTCTACTGTCCTGCTGTTATTACAGACGTGTGAACTAACCACAGACACTCTACTGTCCTGTTGTTATTACAGACGTGAACTAACAAAAGACACTCGACTGTCCTGTTGTTATTACAGACATGTGAACTAACCACAGACACTTTACTGTCCCGCAGTTATTACAGACATGAACTAACCACATTGAAATACACGTTAGGCATACTAAATGTTCAGCGGTACAAAACAACACAGGCACAATTAATTCTGTAAATTTAGAATTTAGAAGGAAAGAATCAGATGCATAGGATACAACACGTTTACGACAAGAACTATGAACAAACAATCACAATTACCACAGAACGTGTGCTGTAGCTGTGAATAAAAACGAATGTAACACTGGCAACAGTTGATAATGTAGAGCCATCTTACGTTACCGTGGAAACAGGAATACACAACTCCCGCAAGCTAGCAGCTGCCTGCCAGCCGTAGATAAGCCGAGGCACACAGCATGTGACTATAGGAAGCATACGTTCAGCCGTGACGCTAACTTACAATATGAATGCAGCTCGTTCATATAGTGACAAGCTGTTGTTTCACAACCATGGACAGCGCTGCACATAACAGGGGTAATTTTTCCCTCTCTTGGGTCTTTGCCGTGGGAATAAGCACGTTCACGGCCAAATTATCAACTTCCTCAAGCAGAACGTTTGCGTGTTAGATTCTTATAAGCTGTTCACCTGATGAACGAAACATGGTTTTGCATGACATTTCATAAATCAGGTGACTGCTGAGGCCATACTTAGTCAGATGTATTACTGCCTGTTAGGTAGCCATTGTAAAGTGCAGTTTTGAAGCCACTAGAGGAAAATCTTCAGTCACAGTACACTAATGGTTGAAATTATTGGTTCTCAACCGTCTTTGAGTAATGGACCCTTTGTGGTGAGCTAACATAGCGATAAACACCATATTTGAAGCCCGTGCAAAATTAACTAAATAGCACAAAATCTGTCTGCTGAGCCGACCACCAATCGGAAGGTCGGTGGTTCGATCCCCGGCTCCTCCAGTCCACATGTCAGGCGTCCTTGGCCAAGACACTTAACCCCAAACTGCTCCTGAAGGCTGAGCCATCGGTGTGTGAATGTGTGTGTGAATGGGTGAATGCTGACATGTAGTGTAAAGCACTCTGAGTGGTTGGAAGACTAGAAAGACGCTATATAAATGCAAGTCCATTTACCATATGCTAGAAGATGCACTACTGTACACGTTAAATGCTTCCAGTGCACATTGGTACCATGGCTGAAATGTGATAGAGCCAGATTGCAGTCAGAGCTCAATGTAGCTGCATCCAGTCGACACACTGCACTTTGCACGCGTTTCAGCCCAGAGTTTCAGCCGTCCATCTCATGCAATCTGGCGTATACAGATATGCTTCGTCCGTCTATATTGGTCTTGTAAAAGAGCACGTTTTGCACCCACAACCCAAAGTATCTTTCTTCCAACTTACATGTGCAAATACTGTGACTATGTATTGGGCTGTCAAAGCTTGTCTGACTACTGCACAATAATCCTGTGGCTTAACGGATCGCTGGGTGCAGACTCTGAATGGAGGACTGCAGCTGCTGCTGACATGCTGCTTTCACTACGCGACCGGTGCAGACGCATACTATCATTGAAGGCCTGTAATTCCAGTACAGGTAAATCTTCCAGTTCAGAAATAGTGCGAAGGTAAACTCAAGCTCTCTTTTGAATTTGTCACACAACTACTTCCATCACTTTTCGTGTGCAGTCTGTCACTAATGACTGCCTGCAAGGAAAGATTGTCAGCATCATTTTCCCCCATATTTGAATGTTTATCACGTCTCCCCCTCTCTATAATGGCTGGCTTTACACCCTTAACGCCTCGTCCACACTGGGAACATCAGGAGCGCGTGGCGGCTGTGTTGCCTGTTGTTTTTTATTTCGGCGTCCGTGTTAACAGATTAGAGCAGCCACACTGCCCGCATGAGACGGGCGCCTCGGCTGCGTGTCAGCTGCGTCTCTTCTAGAGATTCGAGGTCTCGCCTATTTTTGACGTGAGCCGCACGGTTCACAGCAACAACAGACAGTGAAGGTGATCTATTGACTGTATATTCACATCATAACTACACTTTCAATGTCTCTATCTGTAGAAAATGTTACGGAGATGAAAAAAAAATAAAGACTTATTTTTAAATCAACACTTCCTGCTATCATTTCAAAATAAAAGCCCTCAAGCGTCTTTTCTGTGGACAGAATTCCTTCACTTGTTAACACGAGGCTTTTATTCTGAAATGTGTGCCGTACAGTGTTCTAGAACATGCAGTGACTTGGAGAGCTTCGTGAATGAATATAGTACAGAGTTTTAATTGTGGATTATTACTATTATTTACAAATTACCACACGTTTCTTAACCTTTCTCTGTCTAAAATAAATATAAATGACATTTATAATGAAATGAAATGGCCATTATGAAAGGCAAACTCTATGTAGAAAGAAAGGGCTGACAGCAGCAGCTGCAGAAGCGCAGCAGATAGGCAGCGGGTGTGAACACCCGACGCGTCAATCACGCAGCCGCCACACGACATAGCCGAGCCACCACGCGCTCCTGACGTTCCCATGGTACGTGTCCACAGGGGGTTTTTTTTATAGCAAGGGGACGCACCGCTTCCCAGCATTGGACGCTTGGTGGGCAGTCACTAGAAACAAGGCACTCGGCACCCGATTGGACGAACGCTTTCCCTCCGTGGGCTGCTGCTCCCAGCTTTCAAACCGGAAACAACATGGAGTCTCGTTTAAAAACTTTCTTCTTATTTCATGAAAATAGTTCAATGAAATGTGTTTCTGAAAACATTTGAGGCGAGAAATAATCCATGCAGTTGCTGAATCTGTCTTCATTTTGGTTCGACAATGTTTATTTTAAAAGATTTTCAGGAGTTTCGAGAGGCGGCGAGTCGCGTCGGAGGCCCGTGATTTGCATAAAGTAGACTAGCCCTCAACCTTATTCAAATGAGGAGCAGCCGTCGTGACGCTCCGTCTCTCGAATCGCGCCGCCACGCTACCAGAATGCTTTGCACGGCTGCTTACATAGACAATGAATGGGAAGCGTGGAAAGGATGGATCCTGTGGACACATACCATCAGTGTAGACAAAGCGTTATTTGCATGCGGAAACAACTATAACCATAAAACCCTTTTGCCTCACTCTGATATGATCAGACCACTTGTTGCACAAACTAGTTTATTCCGAGCATACTGACACCTTCAGAGCCTCCATGCTGTCTTGAAAGGCTGCAATACCGGTGCAGACCCCCAGTTCAGAAACAGTGTTTTCGGAAACAGGGTATATTTTTAAAAAAATGTCATGTTTTATGGTATTCTAGAACCAAACCAATGCCTATATGCCTTTCAGTGGCACTGCATGGTGAACGGTGTAGAGAGGATCAATTTCTCCTGTGCAACAGATTGTTGTTATGAGAGCTCGGCTTGAGACTAGCAGAGCAGAAGGAGGGGACTGATGCTTCTAAAGCCCAGAGGCAATCCACATACAGTATGCAAGAGCTACTACAATGGGTGGGAACAACATGCTCTCTCTCTCTCTCTCTCTCTCTCTATCTATCTATCTCTCTCTCTCTCATCCTTCAGCCTCTCCTTTTTTGTTGCCAACCCTGCCTGTGTCTAGTTTGCATTAACACATGTTGTTATTTCTCAAACCTTAAAATATGTTCAATCAAAAGAGATATGAAGCAGACATTATAGCTCTTACTGCTGATGTAGTGAGGTAGTTCTATATAACTATCATGTCAGACTGCACTTCATCCATCACCTTCTCTAATAAAAGTATGAAGGTGTGGATCCTGGTGTGGTGTGTAATCGATTCAATATGTGAACAATCATGATGAGGTTTTAGTAAACTGAGTTATATATTTTCTTGAATATTCGAGAGAGAGAGAGACATCCCTCCATCCATCATCCATCCAGCCACACGGTGCGCCCGCGGAAGCAACAGTTGGTGTCATGATATCTCAGCGATGCCTTCTAGAAACGAGAGCTGCTCTTTAAATCACAGCTGGTGAACTTCTAGCTGTGGGTTTTTTTTCCACCCTGATCCACCAGCCTACCTTCTGCTGCCTCCTGGCCATGTCGGTGGGTTGCTTGGCGTTGAACGGATAGGCGATGCAGCGCATCACAAACACGTAGAGCTGGAGTCTCTTCTTCCTCTCCTCCTCCTCTCTTTGCATCTTCTCCAGGTCCTCTTTCTCCTTGTCGCTGCCCACCGACGGGCTGGGGCTGGAGGGTCGGCCACTGACACCGACACCACCTCCAGCACCGCTGCTGCCACTCCCGCGGCCCCGGGGCTGCAGACTCCCGTCGCCGCCGTCGGCGGAGGCTCGGCCGGGTGACAGCCGGGCTCCTCCGACGCTCTTCGGGGCCGCCACCTCTCTGCGCTCCTCCTGGATCTCATCCCCTTCCTCCTCGCTGGAAGACGGGTCCAACATGCTGCCGAGGAGGATATGAAGCTACCTGCTGCTGCAAAGGTATAAACTGGAAAAGTAGAAAAACAATGCAGCCACAGAGAGAGATCCAGAGATCCAGAGGAAGCTGCTGGAAACTGACTGAGCTTCTCTCACTGTTGCTTTTCAGGAAAAAAAAAAAAACTACCGTCAGACGAGTGAATGTGAGCAGGAAGAGAGAATGAAAGTGTAGTAGAGTCTCTAGAGCAGGATGGATGGATGGTCTACAGATGGATGGAGGGTCTGGAGTTGGCTGCGTGATGTTCCAGCTTGTGAAGTGTAGCAGTCAGTCAGTCAGTGACACACAGGAGGGATTTATCATGGGAGCAGAGATAAAGGGGGAGGGGTCGCAGGGAGGGAGAACAGGAGGAAACGGTGATGTGTTGGTGGGTGGGGGAGGAAGAGGAGGAAGAGGAAGAAGAGGATGGAGGAGAGAGGAGGAGGAAGAGGAGGAGGAGGCTGGGCTGGACTGGGAGCTGACCGTGGTGCTGAAACCTGATCCCCAGACTGATCTAGGACCAGTTTGATCAGGTTGTGTGAGCAGCACAATAGATGAACGGCCACCTGATGATCCATCTGAGTCTAAAGACTACAGGTTACCAGCAACCAGACCGGAATCAGAGCAGTCTGGCTTTCACAATAAAAACTTCACCCTCTGATTTTACATAAATAAATGATGATTCAATTATTGTCTGGTACATCTTTCTACTTACTTATCCACAATACCAGAGATATTGGGATATAGCTTGTATTTCTGCTAAATAAATCAATCAAGCCATCTATTATACAATACTAATATTTATAAACCTAGATATCAATCATTAGGATGCATGAATCCAACACAGCAAACAGTACAATGCTATAGGGGAGACCGGGTATTGTTCAGCATCAGTAACTCAGTGGTTGTTCTGATACATCTCTCAAACTTTCATACACGGTACAGAAATCATGACAGCTTGTTCCAAATGCAGAGTTTCTGAACAAGAGCTGTGTGTATTTCTCTGTGGATTGAGCGTTTCAATACTTTCACAGTATTTACATAGGACTTAAGCCTGCTTTATAATAAAAAAAAACATGAAAATCTCATCAATCAAATCTTTTTTTATAATATGGGACCTTTAAGTGAACAGTTTAAAGTGACAAAAAGACAATTTCTTAAACATTTTTAAATGAACTGTTACAACTAGCCCCACCCCAAGCAGCCATCACATAGCTAACTGTTTTAGCATGTTTGAAGTTAGCATGAATGCAAAGCATCATATTAAACTAGAGAAACTACTACTTTAGGTTATGTAAGTCAAACCATTGTATCTACAACAGAATGAATGTATAGGCAAACAATAATCTTGATAACAGTTTTTCAATTTCTTACATGAAAACCAATTTTTTTGGTCATAAAATTCATGATGTTACTCACAGAGACATGCCGCTTCTCCTGTGAGCTCAGAAAGCAAATGGCAGTGTACGATATTGATGACCTCACCACAGCTCTTTTCTGATTGGTCAAACTGACAGTGTTACGACCAACCCAGAGTTACAACACTACTCAGTATAATGTGGATATAGTTCACTAGTTAGTCAGTTAGCCAGTTTTTGTTTCAATGCCATCCCACATGATTACAAGACACATCGAAAATATAACAATATTAACAAGAGAAAGTGTTTGTTCAGTGTACTACGGAAGTGTTTGAAATGTTTTAGCTTACCAAAGTTGCCAGTTGGCAAAATGCAGTCCCCAGCGAGAGGATTTTGTTTATTTTTCACACTTTAAAATAAATGAAAAGAAACGTATCCTCATGCATTTGGGTTTTTTTTTTCCATCTGTAGCGAACTCGCATCGAACAGTGACTCTTAAACCTGGATATGAACTGAACCGTGACGACATTGAGTCCACGACTATTGTATGAAATGGGACATATAAATATATTTGCTCGCACAGTTTTGGACACATGGTACAATAAGGGGTTTGCACAATAAAGAAGACTTTACCACACTTTAAAGGGACTCTATTTAAGAATCAGAAATTGCTGGTTAACAGCAACACCTGTGGCCGTTAAGTCAACGAAAGTCAGCGTCCTGTTGCTCGTGCTTGTGCTCGCTCTACATAGACATGAACGAGCATCGCTCAAAATGGTGAGGCGACACACGTCAGCTAAAAGCACAATATCACTCTATATTTCAGCTGCTTGGCAGTAATGTTTGCTGACCAGACAAAGGTCTCTCCATGAATCGATGCTGATACTGTGATGTCCTGCATCAGCCTCCCGACCGTGGTCAGAAGGAACAGGGGAGACACCGGAGTTTTGGTTGGAGACGATAACGTTATTCGCTCCGGAGCCCCGTCTATTCACTCAGCAGCAGGAAACAAGACACGGGACATTTCAAGTGGGGATGTTTCAAAGGTTTAGAGCAAAAGAGGGAATTCTGCTAAAAAAACGTACTTGATTTGTCCGACTCAAACAGCTGAACCCTCATTTTAACTTCAGCTTTAATTTTATAGCTTTTAGCATATTTTCACACAGAACGAGGGCTGTGGATGTCGTCCGCCATCAATTTATTTTCTTTTTTTTAATAAAATGATCTCTTCACAGCCACTATAGACAGGAGGAATAATTACAGTGAACATTAATATTTTCAATCTCTTCATAGGCATGTAAGTAATGTTTTAAGACAGACTTTGAAAAAATATGAACATAGCCTTTAGAGCTGCGATGGGCACCTCGCAAAAGGTCAAAAGAACATGACAGTGACACAATCCCTGCCAACATATCCACCGCACTGATAAGAGAGACTGAGTAATTAAATTCAATCGCTGTCACAACCTATATGTGTGTGTCAAAGGAAGGAGACCAAATACAAATGAAACAGGTCTGTAAGCGGTATGAATGGATATCTGTGTGAGTGGAAGTAGTGGGTGAGTGTGTGGATGTGAAACACAAACAAAGAAAGATGTCAGTTGGCAGGCCAGGGAAAAGAGTGAGATCATTTTGCAGGTCTGGACCTGTATTCACAAAGGAACTTATCTTCCCACTAGGAGCCTCTTAAATGGCACTAAGTGTTTCCTCTTAAGACCTTTTCACAGAGCTGCCGAGAGCAATTTTTACCACAGAACCAACAGAACTCCAAAGATAAGAGAACGGCTGATTGACCCGTTGCTATTGTTGACTCGCCTGATATCAGACAGAATTGTCAACTCAGTTTCTATCTTCAGTCTGACCTTGCCTCTACAACTGATTTCTATGTGGGTTGGAGGGGGGATTCGATTTTCCTAACCAATCTTTAGAGACCAACGTATCCGCCGCAATAAGGCATTTCAAGTTGACACTGATGCGTAGCCATTGGTTTTGCCGACGGGAAGACATGAGAAGACATGCCGTCTGTGGCACACGGCTTGACAACGGCGTTAAACCCGCCCCTGGCGCTGATCACCTAATCATCAGTCCTCCCGCAGCGCTTCATGGTCGATTACTTTTTAACCAAGAAACCGCTATTTCATGTCACAATGCCAGACGAATTGGTCAACTCAAACTCACCGGAGTGGTCGGATACAAAGGTCTGGACCAAACCAAATGGTTGACATCATATTTCATAAATGAACTTTCTCACTACTTATTTATTTGCTTATTAGGGACAGGGCATGTTCATAAAATACAAGGTAAACATGCAGGACTTAGCAAGAATGCTAATTTAGATCCGAAAATGAGGTTATGTCTAACCGTTATTCATTGACACGACAAACTGAATTAGATAGAATGATCGGCCCGTTCTCCTTCCCAGGGCGTCAAATACCCAGGCTTTATCACGGCTGTCGGCGTTTGGTACCACCGCACAAGGCACGTTTTAGCGCCGGTATGAAACGCACCAGGCGTTCCATTAAAGCTTCAGTAGTCAGTATATTTTTGGCATCATTGGGCAAAAATTCCATAATAACCTTTCAGCATATTGTACTTCAAGTGTTCTGAGAGAAAACTAGACTTCTGCTCCTCCTCATGGCTCTGTTTTCAGGCTTTAGAAAATCTAGCCCGTGACGGGAGACTTTGACCAATCACAGGTCATTTCATTGAGAGAGCGTTCCTATTGGCTGTGCTCCGGTCATGTGACAGGAACTTGGCATTCCTCCACCAGATTTCACAATGGCGGCGGCGTCACAAACTTTCTCATTTTACAGCTAAACCGTGCACTACAAGATGATTCTTAAAACATCTGAGGAGAGAAATAGGCATTAACCTAACAGAATATTGATTCATATTTGATCAGCGCTTTCATATTATAGTCAGCTGTTCGTTCGTGTCCCG
The DNA here is from genome assembly GCF_015220745.1 of Sebastes umbrosus. Classification (NCBI taxonomy): domain Eukaryota; kingdom Metazoa; phylum Chordata; class Actinopteri; order Perciformes; family Sebastidae; genus Sebastes; species Sebastes umbrosus. Next base: position 3,951,234 of record NC_051269.1, read on the forward strand.
TGTTCACAACGGTCAGTGTCATTTTCACCGTACAAACATAGTAGTTTTAAGCCCAACCATGTAGTTCTTTCTTAAACCTAACTAGAGTGGTTTTGTTGCTGACCAAGTGACTCCAAGGGGAACTATTGTGGTTTTGATTCCAAAAATGGCGTGACGCCAGGGGGCGTGACGCCAGGGGGCGTGACAAAGTGGTGGTATGTGACAAGTTGGGATGAGAATGTGTTGGAATGATAGACATTTAAAATATGGTAGATGTTTCATAATCTACTATAGATTTCATACAGGAAACTAAAAAATATATTTACTTGTACATTATTGTACCGCATGTGATATTTTTTGTCAGTTGACCAAAATCTTGGGCAACTGAGTCATAGTAGTGCAGAGTTGTTCAAACCATCATCTCCTGTGTGATTGGTGATTGTTTTGAGTTTTTGGTGAGCAGATTCAGATTTTTATTAACTCGCCACCATCAAAATGTGCTTTTAAAAGTTATTTATCGTTGTATTATTCTAAAACATTGCCGTGACGAGGTGCATTACCTGCAGCAGCTGACTGGTCTGTCAGACTGAGGACCTACTTTTAGAACTAAAAGAGGTTGTGAATCACTTTTAGACCACAAACGTAGGCAACCTTAAAGGGACTGTTTGTAACTTCTTACACGTATAAATCATTGCGGGTCGGTGTCCAATGTGTGCTCGCGTGTGGCTACGCTGATCAGACTCAGACTCCAACACAAACTACAGCTGAAATATAGAGTGATATTGTGGTTTTAGCTGACGTGTGTCGCCTCACTGTTTTGACCGATGCTCGTTGATGTCTATGTAGAGCGAGCACAAGCGCGAGCAACAGGACGCTGACTTTGGGCCAAAGGTCTCGCCGTTAACAAGCAATTTCTGATTCTTACATAGAGTCCCCTTAATTAGAGGACTACTCTTAATATTGCTTCCAGTAAAGACACCGCCTGGTCTGGACTTTTCCTGGCAACTTAAGTAATTCTGAGTTTGTTCTCTTGAACGAGGGGAAAAGGAGAGAGACTTAAATAGGAGGCAGGATGAAACAGAATAATGTAGAGTGAATGCCTCTTGAATATAGGGCAGGGCAATATATCAATTTAATATTGATATTGTGATAATGTGATCAATTAGTGCTGTAAGATCATTTCTACCCACGTGGATCCAGGAAACAGGTTTACTGGCTGTACATGCATCACGTTGAGCAGGTTTTCAGGTTGTCATTAGTGAGCTTACTGGGGTTTTATTTAATCTCATTTCAACAGGACACTGACTTTTATTGACTTAATGGCCACAGGTGTTGCTGTTAACAAGCAATTGCTGATTCTTACATAGAGTCCCTTTAAATTAGGACTGACATACTCCCTTACCTCAGCTAATTAGGCTTATTTTTGCCCATATGCCTTTACATACTGGGGGCGTGACAAATAAACCACACAAAATAATTGGCTGAGAACATTTTTGCATCAAATCTATATACAATATGTCTTTATTCGTGATGCGAAAGTGCTGAAAAAATTGGCATTTCTCATAAAAAAAAAAAATTACGTTACTTTTTTGCCGCGTAATATTCAAGTTCTGTGTGAAAGTACTGATGACAAAAACAACAGCTGATATATAACCCATGGTGTACTGCAGCTCTGACAAGCTTTCAGCTCCCCTCTCTGACTTCCTGATACACAAAAGAATAGCACAGCCAACAACAGTAGACAAACAAAGACAGGGCCACACTGTACTATGTTTTAGTGCATCCTCTGTCTTTTGGTCTGAACAAGGTATGCTAATTTTGAAAAAAATTCTTAACCGATAACCGACTCTTGTTAACCTATTATTAACCGTTAACTGACAAGATTTTTGCCTTGCATGCAGCGGTGTACCAGCTGCAGTGTATGAGCACAACAGACAACGGAGTCCCCAGTTCACCCGCCAGGGAGCATTAACTCAGCAGCTACGATGCTGCGTGTAGTGTCGCGAGCCACTTTCACAGTTAAAGTCTCCACCGCACATTTAGTTTAGTTTAGCAGGTTGTCAGCTGTGTGTCTGCCCGGCGTAACGATACTCTGTCTCCCCAGATTAACGTTAGCGATTTTCCGACAAACAGAGTGTGTGTTTGTGCTACGTTAGCATCTGTAGCCCTGCTGGTAGCTGCGTGTTCGCCGCCGCTCTGTCATTGCGGCGTAACTTTTTGCAAGTGTCCGACAGACCGTGTGTGGCGGCGGGGAGTGTGGGGTTTGTTGGTGGCATTATAGCTGTGAATGTAGGTGTAGCAGTGTGTGTACAGTTTATTTGTCGGTGAATAAATGCTACGAAACTACAACTCCTCCGCTCAAGCGAGCTATAGACAGGAGCCGACTTCCTGTATCCTGCAACTCCGGCTCTGCCTCTTTAGGTGGGCTCTTAAGGTGGACCAGCTTTTCTCCTTAAAGAGACGAGCCGCTCCTCTGAGTTTTTCTCAGCTTTTTAATTAATTATTAATATTTCTTTTAACCGTTTTAACCGATAGCGTTAACCGGTTAAAAGGCTTAACGGTTTAATGGTTAATTATTAACATCCCTAGTCTGAACTAGAATTTTAGGGCTACTTGTCACTACCTAGCTAGCCATATGCCTCTTACTTGCCCCCTCTTTTTCCTCAACCACTTCTGTGCTGCACTTCAGAATGGCCAACAGTGAAGGTCCATCCTTTTAGTGCACCACATACTGACCGTACATATTTGACACCAGTCAATCGATGCCCACAGCACGCAGTGGACATACAGACAGAAGAAATCAGGATACATACATTAGCTGATAGAATTGTTCCTTTTCTGGAGAGATACCATGCGTCAAGATGCGGCTGATTAGTGAGATGAAAAACCAAAGGCGAACAAACAAACCAGCGGGACTTCAGCTTGAGGAAACAGCACTGTCTCTGAGCCAAACAGCTAAAATTAGTTCACTTCAATGTTCAGCTGAATTAGACAAGGAGACATTACTGTTGCTTAGTTAAATAGCCACATTTGCTGAATCATCATTGGTGTCTGGAGTGTAATATGAGTGAGAGATAAGAGCGAGACAGAATGAGGAGAGGTAGAGGCACACAGCTTGGTGCTCATATGCTCCCGGCTCATGACTCTCCAGTTGACAAAGGCGATAAAATCTGTTCAATCAGACGTGACGTAAAAGTAACAAGTTTCACACGTCCCTGAATGTTCTCACATCAAAATCAACAGCAAACAGAGGTATCATCACACTCAGGTAGTGCATCTGTTTCTCATCTGATTCAAAGAAACAGAAGGCTTCTACACAATCTTTTAAAACAGCTCCACCATCCTCTCTGCAGCTTAAAGACATGTTGTTTACCTCTCTCAGCACTGCAGTGTCAGCTTTAATGAACAACCAGAGCTGAATTTGTGTGAAGCCAGATATCAATGGGTGAAACCAAAGTACTGCACTGTCCATCTGCCATTGGCTGGTGGCTTGCAGGTACCAAATACTTTTTTTCTTTTTTTACATTTTCGCTTTTGCCCATCACTGATATAACAAAATCATTTTCACCTCACTTTGTTCTGCTCCCTTATTTTATATGCAGTTTAACAGAGGTTAAAGGCAGGGTTGACGATGTTCTCCAGTAGACACTATTTGTTCTATTGGTTGAAATGGTCTTTACACCCCGACAGCGATCCATTACTGATGAACTCTGAAAAAGTACCGGGAAAGAGCCGTCATCTGTAGCTGCTGTAATCCTGTAAAATCTACCAATCACTGCCTCACGGTCCGCTTGGAAAGAACCAATCAGATGCCTCCCTGCCTCCCTGCTCGTACTCTACCCTTGGCGTGCACCGACCTGAACTCGAAGAGCGTCGCCGCAAGTTTACTGGAGAAATGAAGAGAAAACTCAGCCCTGCAGTAGCACTGCCGTGGTTACTTGTCATGAGGTAGCGTTGTTGAGTTGAGGTCCTCTCTCCGCTCTGTGTCTGTGAAGTAGTTACGATGCGGCGGTGCTCGTGCATGTGAGTGTGTGGGGGGTCGTTGCCTTGGAAGGAGCCCCGAGGCAGATGGCCGCCTACCCAGAGCCCAGTTCTGCTCGAGGTTTCTACCCACTAAACGGGGAGTTTTTCCTGACCACAGCGCATAACAATGCATGCTCATGGGGGATCTCTTGTTGGGTCTCTAAACTATAGAGTACGGTCTAGACCTGCTCTATATAAGCGTCTCGAAATAACTTCTGTTATGATTTGACGCTATATAAAAATAAATTGAATAGAATTGAATTGAATTGAATTGAATTGTAGGGGCCACAATGATGTTGACCTTTGTGGTTTGAGTAATGAATGGATTGTCCTGATATGTGGTGCAGAAATTCAAGTCCCCCTCAGGATAAATTGTAATAACTGTTGACCCCCGGGGGAGACCGTTCCACAGCCTAGGACCCAGGACAGAAAACGCACAGTCCCCTCGTGTTTTCAGTCTCAAACGGGGACACAACTAGAAGGCCCTGTTCAGAGGACCCAAGGGGCCTAGTGGGGGTAAAGGGCATTAGTAAATCACTAATATACCCTGGAGCAAGATTATTCAATGCCTTATAGACGAGGAGCATGGTCTTGAACTGAATCCTAAATTTAATCGGAAGCCAGTGAAGTGACATCAGAACCGGGGTGATGTGAGAGCGAGATGAGGTCTTAGGGAATAGTCTAGCTGCAGAGTTTTGGACTAACCGTAACCGGGTAATCACGCCTTGGCTTAAGCAGGAATAAAGAGCATTACAGTAGTGTAAGCGGGAGGACACAAAGGCATGAACAACCATTTCAAACGGCTGAAAGGATAACAGTGGGCGTATTTTTGCGATGTTCCTCGAGTGGAAGTAGCAGGACTGAATAACTGTTTTTACGTGTTTATCAAATTTGAGCTGGTTGTCAAAAGTGACTTGTGATATGATTTTGGTGGTACTACACTGTATAATACTGAAGTTATTGAATGTTTATCCCATTAAAAATTCACCAAAATTATGCAAAAGCATATTTTTCCAAACTAAGTGTTGTAGTACAATTATGAGGAGAGCATTGATGTGTGAAGTAATTTTGATGGTACTACACTGTTTAACAGTGAAGTTATTGAATATTTTTCAGCGTTGCACTTTGTAGACTGTCCCTGACCACTCGTCTCACAGCCGGCTGCACATAGAGACCAATGTTATGTGTCCAGCTCGGAGGACTAAAGGCTCGTTGTGATTAAAATGAGCTTGTAGCTCGTTGTCTACCTTACTACGGTTAGAAAGAGCCCTCTGTGTTTTAACAACGTTTCGAGTTATTGATCCGGGAAGTTTGAATCTGTCAATATCTTTCACACTTTACCGAAGTCAATGACTTGACTACAGGAATGATTGGAGGAAGTGCACTATGAGGTAACTCGTTCCCTCGACTTACTAACTTGAGGGAACGAGTTAATAAAATGTTCTCCTAGGGGTGAAGGGGGCTCCGTACTTTCCCGATGTGAGTCAATGGGAAAAAGTCTTTCATGGCATCATGTGACCGACATGGAAGTTGCAGTACCTCCGTTTAGCCACTACAAGATATTTTCTTCAAAGCCTGGCGCTCTTCCTGGGGCCTTGCGCTGTGTCCAGTTCTCTTTAAACATCCACGGATCAAGCGTACTGTCCAAAATGGAGGCTTGTTGGGAGAGGGGGAAGGCAAAGAAAACAAGTTTTGGATGGATAGGAGAGGGCATAGCAGAAAAAATTAAAATTCACAGGATTTAATTCTGTCCAATTGTGTTGAGGCCTGAGAGAACGTACTGGATGCTGCAAAATGCTAATGTAGACATGGAACTACTGAATATTAAGCACAGAAATAAGACAGCAGATCTAGTCCAGGAGTATTACAGCCACAGGGATAGGAAGTACAGTGATCATTTACAGACTTTTACAGATGGATCGAAGAATCCACAGACAGGCAACAGGGGCAGCAGTGATGATACCCAGCCACCAGATGGGGTTTAATAGGAGAACATCAGACTACTTGAGTGTGTATGCGGAGGAGGGGAGGGGAGAGAAGTGATTTTTAGGTTTCTGATTAACACTGGATTAATTAAAGGTCCAATATTGTAAAAAGCGTCAGTTTCATGGCTTTTATATTATAAAGCAAGTTTAAGTTCTATATAAATACTCTGAAAGTATCGAAACGCTTAATCCACAGAGAAATACACACAGAAGAAAATGAGCTTTTGAAACAAGCCTTCAGGATTTCTGTCCATTTGTGATGTCATAAATATACAATATTTAGACCCTTGACACAATTTTAAACGTAAACATTCTAAATGTGTCCCAGTTGATTTCCTGGTTGCAGTGTATGTGAATGTCATCAGCTGACAGGAAGTGCACATGGACCCAAGCTGTTGCCTAGCAACGCAATTCTGTTGCAATTCCGTCAAAATGTGCTAAAACGGAGCGTTTCAGACAGAGGGTAGATACAGGTATATTCAGGCAGACAGTATGAGGAAAATAAAGTTGTTTTTTTTACATTACAGCATGTAAACATGTTCTAGTAGAAACACAAAATACAAGTATGAACCTGAAAATGAGCACGATATGGGACCTTTAAGATACTGTAGTAGAGTAGGGTTAGTGGACGGGTAAAAACAGACGGAGACAGCAATGTAACATAAATGATGCCAGCTGCCGTAAAACCCCAAAGAAGAAGAAGCAAAAGAAGAAGAAGAAGAAGAAGAAGAAGAAGAAGAAGAAGAAGAAGTGTCCAAAATGTCGGAGTGTTCCTTTATCTTTGTTCCAATAAAAACCCCTGTCCTTGAACGCAGCATGACGTACCATGAGAGGTACGACGTGCGCATGGCCATGCGTACTGGCTGAAACCCGCCCCTTTTACAATAACCCTCAAACCCTCCAACCTCCTGATGACTCCACTGCTCTCTCTGCTGTTGTAACGTCTCAATCTGACTCCACCGGACAGATACCGGCTTCATATCTCGGTCACTCGGTCACTCGACGCTGAGGTTTGTCTCCTCCACAGATCGGTCTGGTCTGTCTTCCGGGTGTCTCTCTGGTTTAGTCTCTGTGAGGACACTGAAGACACATTTCTTCATTCATCCATAACAACAATGGCAGCTCAGGATTTTAATTTCTTGCTGGCGACGGATTCTTACAAGGTGAGTTGACCTTTCCTTCCTCCTGTCTCTTTTTTAATGTTAAGTTTATTGTTTCCCGGATACATTTAATAAAATGAGATTATAGTGAGACACAGATCGCTACATCTTCTGTTCAGTGTTTGTCTATAACCCGTGTTCATCAGGAGAAACACCGCTGCGTTGTTGCTCAGATGAATGTTTCTACGGTCTAGTGACTACAGTTAGAGGTTGTAACGTTACGGGTGTTAAAACTGAAAGTAAGACCTAGCAGTAGAATACACTGTATTGTGTGAACAGTTCTTAGTGCTCTCTGCAGTTTGTTAAAACCAAGACCAGGGCTAGAGTAGTAGGTAGAGTAGTGTGTATATTACTGGGTAAAGTTCAAGCCGTTGGCATTTAATCAGAGTTGAATCCATGAAACCTTATCTGAGAAGATATGGGTTGGTATCTGTAAACCGATACCAGTGAAGTCTAATGTTTAAGTTTCGTTTTCACCAAATCGAAACTGTTCTTCACATTTTCCTGTACTGATGAGTAAACACGTCTATTATTCACATCTGCTCAAACCATCCATAAACCAGCTGAAGAAGTTAGATGAAGTCTCAGTGAGCAGCTTTTAGTCTGCTACAGGAGCCTATTGAATGACTTGGTGCTACATGCAGGGCCACATCTACCAGCTGCACACTCAGGGGCTCAGTAATGGCAAGGGGCCCAAAAAATGCATTGGAATGTCCTGTCCTGTGTAAACCTGTAAGACACATTTGTGTGTTTTTCTGCATTGCATTGTAGCTGTGTGACACGTATCACAGAGCCCAACCTTTCATTGTCTGTTTAGCTTTCAGTATCACTTCAATCAATTCATAACCTAAATCCAGCTGTGAGTCATTCCACTGCTGGGCAGTCTGTGTTGGAATATCAGTGCTCAGCTCAGTGGAGTTAAGTGTGAGAAACATTGGTGTACAGAAGCCTGCTTGAAAGCATTTTATCATTTAAAGGGACTGTTTGTAACTTCTTACACGTATAAATCCTTGCAGGTCGGTGTCCCATGTGCGTTCGCGTGTGGCTACACTGTTCAGATTCAGACTCCAACACAAACTACACGGAAGCACCAAAACCACAAAGTTGTATCTAGTGAAGCCCGTCTGTTAAACAGTGTTGGCCGCGGGGAAGACCATAGCTTTGGTCTCCAAGGCCAGAGTCTCTGCTGTACTCTGCTCCTCTGCCTGCCTTCACTCACACACCTCGCTCTCTCGCTCCATTCTCACGTGCATGTGCGCACACTACTCACTGAAAAAGCCAACACTAGGATCAGCATTGATTCATGGAGAGACCTTCGTCTGGTCAGCTAACATTACTGCCAAGCAGCTGAAACATAGAGTGATATTGTGGTTTTAGCTGACGTTGTGTCGCCTCACTGTTTTGAGCGATGCTCGTTCATGTCTACGTAGAGCAAGCACAAGCACGAGCAACAGGACGCTGACTTTCGGCCACAGGCGTCGCTGTTAACAAGCAATTTCTGATTCTTACATAGAGTCCCTTTAATTAGAGGACAACTCTTAATATTGCTTCCAGTAAAGACACCACCTGGTCTGGACTTTTCCTGGCAACTTAAGTAATTCTGAGTTTGTTCTCTTGAACGAGGGGGAAGGGAGAGAGAACTTGAATAGGAGGCAGAATGAAGCAGAATAATGTAGAGTGAATGCCTCTTGAATATAGGGCTGGGCAATATATCAATTTCAGCTGACGTGTGTCGCCTCACTGTGTTGAGCGATGCTCGTTCATGTCTATGTAGAGCGAGCACAAGCGCGAGCAACAGGACGCTGACTTTCGTTGACTTAACGGCCACAGGTGTCGCTGTTAACCAGCAATTTCTGATTCTTACAAACAGTCCCTTTAACATCACAGCATGGTACGGCGATTTGAATGCAAAGAGCAAAAAACAAGCTCTCCAAAATTGTTAACATTGCAGGAAAAGTGATTGACAAGTCACAAAAACAACATTGCAATATATTTGACAGAGCTGTACACAGAAAGGCTAAACATATAATGGCAGATACCTCACAGAGTTTGAGCTGCCTCTGCCTGGCCGTCGATTGACAGTTGCTTTGCGTGGGAACATAGTTTTTAGGAGACAGGGTTGATTCAGTAGATGCACTAAATAAATGCTTTATTGTCTCTGAACTACAGTCTGTCTTAAGTGGGAAAGAATGGTACGGTTAGGTTACAGCGTATCTAAACCGTGTTTGTGAACATGAATTCTGATGTGGATCATAGCCAGTAATTCACACCTTTTTTCCCTTACATAACAGTGTAGTTTTGTGCATCACAGAGTCCAACCTTCCATTGGCTGTTAAGCTTTCAGTTTCATTTCAGTCAATGTGTAACCTAAACCCAGCAGTGAGTCATTCCGCTGCTCGGGGCAGGGTGTGTTGGTATATGCTGTAACTAATGCTCAGCTCAGTGGAGTTAAATGTCAGATGTCAATGCTAGATGCCATCCAAACATTTGCACTACAGACAAATGTCAAAGGTCTTGATGATGACCAACCAGTCTTTATTTATTAGCGATGAGGATCCCTGAAAACAAGTCCAGAGCAGCAGCAGCAGCAGCACAGCCAAGAGGATTCCTCCAGTGTTTCTGTTATCACAATCACATAAAAGAATCGGACATTGTGATGAGATCATTTGAAAGTCCACGGGGCTTACAGGGCTACTTTACATGAGTTTTTTTAAGGAGTAAACACTGTCTTTTCATTGGAAATTAGTCCTTCATGTTTGGCATACACCTGATTTGCCTCCCATGTAGTTATTGAAACTTTTTTTTCCCCCAGAGTCCCAGAGCATTGATGATTCACTTTTAGTCACATAAAGTATGTCGTCTAAGGACACTTAGGGCCCTATTTAAAAAGTCTATAGTGCATTTTCTAAAGTGCATGGCGCAAGTTCATTTAGGGAGTGTCCAATTCCACTTCTGCTAGTTTAACACCTTCTCATTCCACCCTCTTTTTATTTTTTAGAGAGGTCAGGGTGGGGGACAGGGGATGTTCAGAGGGAGATAGCAGGTCAACAGTAGATGTCACATAGAAGTGGTTTACATCATCTGAAAGCTGGGAACCTGAAGATTAATTTGAGATGTGAGTTCAGCACTGTGTGTCAAGTTGTTCTAGTCATTAATAAGAAATATTAATTAATTAATTAATTAATTAATGAGAGAATGCCTCTTGAATATAGGGGTGGGCAACATATCAATATCATGTTGGCATTTTGATAATGTGATCAATTAGCGCTGTAAGAGCACAAATAGAGACTTGTGCTTTAAGCTGTCATCATTTCTACCCACATGGATCCAGGAAACATGTTTACTGGCTGTACACGCATCACGTTGAGCAGGTTTTCAGGTTGTCATTAGTGTGCCTACTGGTGTTTTATTTCATGTCATTTCACAATACAACTCGTGTGGCATGATACAATTAGAAAGTGATGAGTAAATATAATCCATACTAACAGTGATTATCAGAATTACATTGGGGTATGATTCTTGCTTGGGGTGCGAGAGGTCCGGGTTCAAATCCCGGACGAGCCCCCAATTCACGTTATGACCCGGCCTGGGGGACTGAGGGAACCCAGTTTTTTGAATCGGTGTCTTGAGGCTGGAACCAATCAGCTCCCTGGATCAACCTACACACCTACACCCAATCAGCCACCCAGCCAAGCTTACCTGCAGCTCATCACACCCACACGCACACACACACATCACAGAGAGAGAGAGAGAGAGAGAGAGAACAAAAAGATCCAGCACAGAGCACAGAGCACATTACAGCACATACACAAAATACAGAAACAAATGTTCATACAACCTCGGGGTCGTAACACGTGTTTAAATCCGACTCGGTTAGCCCGATCTGCTTTCGAGACTTTGCCTGCGGCCTGCTGGCTGTGCTTGATTTCCGTCTGTCTCTTGTTTTTCAGATCACACACTACAAACAGTATCCTCCAAATGTCAGCAAAATCTACTCCTACTTTGAATGCAGACGCAAGAAAGGCTCCCAGTTCAATGAAGTGGTGTTCTTTGGTCTTCAGTATCTGCTGAAGAAGTACCTCATAGGTACATTCACATCCTCCCCCTCTGATCTAAGAAATTATTTTTAGAATAGGCGACAATGACACATTTATACTGCGTGAACAAAACTAAACTGCATGTGATTATCATAAAGTGGGCATGTCTGTAAAGGGGAGACTCGTGGGTACCCATAGTGACTGAGGTTGTAGTAATCTGCTTTGTTCTCCACAGGCCCGGTGGTCACAGAGGAGAAGATTCAGGAAGCCAAGCTCTTCTACCAGATGCACTTCAAACAGGCCGTGTTCGACGAGGAGAGCTGGAGGAAAATCCTTGAGGTATACAGAGAGAGTTCCAACGGTCAGTCTGTCCAGACGGATTCATCGTCACACATCTAACCTGAAGTAAATGTTGTCGTTACCATATCAGAAACACGACGGCCGTCTTCCGATCCGGATCAAAGCTGTCCCAGAGGGAAGGATTATACCGAGAGGCAACGTGTTCTTCACCGTGGAAAACACAGATCCCGAATTCTTCTGGCTCACCAACTACATCGAGGTAAACCCAGACATGGGTTTTTAGTGTTAGACTTTTTAGATGATGGAAGGGTTGAAGTAGCAGATTAGTCAGACAACATGTTCTTACTTACTACGGGGCTACACCCAAAAATGACCAGGGGAATTGCATGTTCATTATGTCAATGTCAGTGATCAAATGACCGAGGTGGGACTAAGTCATCGCTTCGCATCGTTTTAGCCACAAGTCTCCAGTCTTTGTGCTCAAGTCCCAAGTCATGACGGGCAAGTCTCAAGTCAAGTGCCAAGTCCTAAACTTTGAGTCTCAAGTCCTAAACAAGTCATAATGCGCTCTTCACCAAATGTAATGCCATTTTAACAACAGAGTAATAATTAGAAAAATGAATGAATGCTTTTTAAAATTAGTGATGTCATAGGGTATAAAGTCTGGAGGGAAGTTCATCCCAAAGTGGCTGCTGTATTGATCCCCTCCACCTTACAGAAGGAGCTTCATTGAGCTGAGAGTGTGACTAAAAACAGAGTTCACTATACCACAGAGGCGGGGGGGGGGGGCTGGATTGGAATTGGGCCATAAAGACAGACAACCATTCACGCTCACATTCACATCTACGGACAATTTAATAACCTCTGCACCACCGTGCAGCCCTATACCTATCTACCTACCTAATCTTAATCAAATATAACAATTCCAGCCTGACGAAATATCAAAAACTGACAAACTGTAACATCAATAAATAAATGGGATGCTTCTTATTTCTTATTTGTCTGTCGGAGGCTGTAGGCTACAAAACTTCAGCATTATTTATAAACTACAGCTCCTGTGGTCTATTAAACCTTCACACAGCTACCTGGAGCTTTGACACTGGCCTCCTACCGCTCCATCCGCTTCAGGTTGTGAGACAGGAAGACCAGCGTGTCTGCATTCTTTGGCAACAGGATAGTTGTGGTTGTGCTTACAATAAAGCCAGCTTTAGTTGATAGCGCCCTGAAGGGGTTAATGACGGGGATCAGGTTTCCACCTGCCTTTTAAAAAGTCCTCCAGTTCCTTTCTTGCTGTGACAGTCACTCGTTCTTCGGATGCTTCATCGTCCCTGCACAGGAGGAGCTCCGTTTCTCTCTACGGGTCCTCGGGCAGCGCGGTCACCTCGCGGTACACTTGTTGCTTTTCCTCGTCGGGGGACAGTCGGTTTATTTGCTTGAAGCGGGGGGGTCAATGGCTGCTCTGAGGACGCTGGCGTCATTTGTGTCTGACACTCGCCGCCTCCTTTCAGTATCAATCTGGCACTCGGCTTTTGAGGCAGATTTTGAAATGATTTCCAGACGCTTCACTTCTTTGACATCTCGTAGCCCGGTCGCTAGCCCCGTCACGGGGTCAAAGTGTCACCGTTCAGGCTAGCTGCCAGGACGAAGTGAAAGTAAGCAGGCTGACATGTCCTTCTGTCTGTCAGTGTCCATGTCCCACGTTTCCCCACCGGCGTCGGTTTGTCTGTCCGTCTGTCTGTCTGTCTGTCTGTTAGCAGGATTACTCCAAAAGTCCGTGATGGATTTGAATTACATTTGTTTGAGGGGTAGAGTGTAGCACAATGAATCGATTTTAGTGATGATCCGGATTCAGGAATTGTTTTAAGAATTCCGATCAGCCTGTGCATTAAGACCACAGGGTATAACACATGCGCAGTGTAGCTGATGACGCTTTGATGACGCATGACCCCGCCTCCTTCTGAGAGCAGACAGATACATGTGTGTGCGGGAGCTGCTCGTCGACCGCGGTGAGAAAGAACAAAACGGTAGATGACGGGATGATAGACAACATAGTGTAACGTTATACAGACATAACAAGGCTGCCGAATGAGAGAGGCTTCCGCTGATACGTTACACGGAAACACACCGTGTTAATAACAAGCCGACCGCCTCAGTACCGCCAGCTGTGAGCTGTGATCTGTTTTTAAAGTCACGCACCTTGGTGAAGGTCTGCGCTCTCCGATTGCCATTCTAGTTACTGTTATATTCCATTTCTGCCGATAGTTCCCCCTCAATGCTACAAACTGTTCCTTTAAAACTTCTCCAAATAGAGATTTAGACAGTTACTCCCTCAGGTGAGAGACGTTGGCCCTCTGGCCTCTCACTCCTCTTCTTCTCACCGACTGATCACTCACAGTCTGTTCTTGTTTCCCCCCCCACCTCCCCCCCACCTGCTGACTGTAGACCATGCTGGTCCAGATGTGGTATCCCATCACAGTGGCCACCATATCCAGGGAGTTTAAGAAGATCCTGGCCAAGCACCTGAAGGCCACCTCGGGGAGCCTGGAAGGTCTGGACCTGAAACTGCACGACTTTGGCTACAGAGGAGTCTCCTCACAGGAGGTCAGCGACACTTTCTGTTCTTGTTTTTATTTAGTGACAAACCAGCATTGAGGTGAAGAAAGCTTCTCATTTTATCTCTGTCTCTTGCACCTTGTCACCACTGATGTTGCACTGTACTTACATGCACTAAAATGGTTGGTTTAGGATAAGAGAATCACCTAAATGCCTTAACATTGTGTGAATAACTGGTTTGTATTTTCACAGATCGTTGACATATTCATGGCCTATGAAACAAATGATCATCTCGTGATATCTGCTTTGTGTATATTGCTGTGTCATGCTGATGTTATCAAATTATTGTACCGCATCTCAATGGTCACATTACTGATTAAAGGCACAAAGGTTAGATTAAGAGGACTCAATGAGAGTCAGAGGGAAAGTCTTACATAATGAGCATAAAGCTGGAATGTGAATTCAGTTATTCATCTTGTGTAGAGCTGAGCCGCTAAACAGGTGAAAGGGTTTCATTGTACGAGGATTCTAAAATAAAATTCTCATAGGTACAATTTAAAGGTCCCATATTGTAAAAAGTGAGATTTTCATGTCTTTTATATTATAAAGCAGGTTGAAGTGCTATATAAATACTATTAAACTATCAAAATGCTCAATATACGGAGAAATACACACAGCCCGTATTCAGAAATTGTGCATTTGAAACAAGCCGTTAGGATTTCTGTCCATTTGTGATGTCGCAAATATACAATATACAATTTAGACCATTGCATGGTTTTCAACATAAACATTCTAAATGTGTCCCAGTTTTATTTCCTGTTGCAGTGTATGTTAATGACATCAGCTAACAGGAAGTAAACATGGACCCAAACTGTCACCTAGCAACGCAATTCCGTTGCAATTCCGTTGAAATGCACTAAAACGGAGCGCTTCAGACAGAGGGTGAATACAGGTATATTCAGGCAGACAGTATGAGGAAAATAATGTGTTTTTTTAACATTACAGCATGTAAACATGTTCTAGTAGAAACACAAAATACAAGTATGAACCTGAAAATGAGCACGATATGGGACCTTTAAAGGTTGATGTGAACATTTAAACGGCAGCAGCAGTGTGTTTACGATAACATGAAGGCAGACTAGTGTCAATGCAGTGTTATCCTTATTGTCTGTGCGTGTCGTTAAAGAGTTGGTCAGCGCATCGTCTGTCTGTGTACTGAATCAGCGGCATCACTGGTTACATCGGAGCTCCTCTCATTAGTAACTGGGAGCACCTTTATCAGCTCAGCTTAGTTCTGATCGCTGTTGAAATTATCAGACACCAATTTATTCATCAGAACTGTTGAGAAAATGTGTTGACAAATATTGAAAATACAAAAATACTGGATGGAAGACAGTCCTCTTAGTCACTTATGAAGCACAAAAATCATGTCAGGAATATCAAGTTCAAGTTTATTGTTCTGTGTATTAAAAATAAAATGAAATGTTTGTGCTCACTGGCACTCTCTGCATTACACAGGGGGGCACACATCCCAGACAACAATGAACAAGAAACGTTACACAATATATTCTACAGGGATTAGGGGGTTTGACGATCCACTCCGTTCACGATCTCGATACGATACACGATATTATAACAATAATTTGAACACAACTTGAATGATGAATTGATGAATGATGACACCTGCTACTCTGAGCTGACTCCTTAAGATGCATTCACTGTCAGATTGAAACGTCCGTCGTCCGACTATCTATTGATAACATGCCGCAAAACTGAACTAAATGGGTTTTATGTCTGTAAAATAAAAAGAAAAGCTAGTCGATGGTGAGGTGGGGGCGGTGCTTCACCTACTGGTCTGAACTCAGAGCGCCCTCGTCTGTTCAAACAAAGCACTGAAAAAGACGAGAGAATGCAGATCAGTGCTTGTATGACTAGATGTACCTATGATGCCCTGATATCGCGATTCAGTTTTCCGTCTCTACGATGCATATCGTCACGTTTTGATATTGCGATATTTCGTGGCATGGTATTTCATCACACCCCTAACAGTGATAGGTTACATGTGCGGTGTGAGGAAAGAAGCTGTTACCGATTGATGCTCCAGTAACCTACCTAACATATCTTTTTCACCTTTTTATAAGTGGTGATACATAGCATGATGGTCTAGGATCATGGCTAAGATCAGTTGTCGTGCAGTATGTTACCACCAGCTTAAAAAGCTCACTGACTCAAAATCCACAGAAACAATCAGGATGTAATAACCCGTGAACCGATTGGTGGTCGCTGAATTATTTTCCTTTTAAACTGTGTGCTTGGTTTTAAACAGCGAAGTGATTGATGGTTTCCATCTTTCTCCAGTCTGCAGCGTTAGGCGGAGCAGCTCACCTGGTTAACTTCTGCAGTACAGACACAGTAGCTGGGCTGCTGATGGCTCAGAGATACTACAGCTGCCCGATGGCTGGCTTCTCCATCCCAGCAGCAGAGCACAGGTATAACACACACACACACACACACACACACACACACACACACACACACACACACACACACACACAGTGATATTCATGTAAATCACAGATTAGGTGCACATCATAAATGTAGTCTGTGGCCTATATACACTGTATACAGTTAGAGACCACCTTGGAGAAGTTAGAGGAAGTAAACACGTGTGATTACGTCTGGTTTTTCAAAATCGGGTGTTAACAAAGGGAACTGTATATACAAAATACATCTATGGAAATAAGATTGATTGGATTATATTCACCAGAAGTATAAAACATTACATAACATGTCCCTTATAAATTAAAGGGAAAATACCACTAATTTGTGAAGGAAATGTCTTTATTCTTTGATTTTTGTGTTGCTGGAAAAAATATAATAAATAATTCCTGACAATAACTGATATATTTGACTTCAGGACATCTCTGACTACATACATGCTGAAAATCAAACATTCTTACTGTAAATATATATACATATAAATGTCACTAATTTGCACAGTTGAGTTGTTAGTGAACTGTGAGGAAACACAGGAGTAGCATCTCCAATGGAATATTACGACCAGTATTAATATCTCTATTACCACAAGACTGAGTTCATAACTTCACTCCTGTCATCCAGCACCATCATCTCCTGGGGGAGGAACAGGGAGAAGGAGGCGTTCGAGCGAGTCCTCGAGCAGTTCCCCTCGGGGCCGGTGTCAGTGGTCAGCGACAGCTACGACATCTTCAACGCCTGTAAACACATCTGGGGAGACAAGCTGAAGGAGCGAGTCATGGAGCGCAGCGAGGACTCGTGTCTGGTCATCCGGCCGGACTCCGGAGACCCCGCGGAAACTCTCATCGAGGTAAATAAATTTGCCCCGATAGGATTACAGTGCAGCAGTGCCGTCGACAGCGCTCTCCCTCAATACTGCTGGTGATTACTAGTAAATGATTCAATGTCGATTAACTGAGGTTGTAAGATGTTCAGACTGCTCCAACTTAGCATGGCTGATGCCTACATGTATGAACTGAACTCCGAAATAAAACCATTGAAATGTCACCTGTAGGTCATCAAGATTCTGGACGAGTGTTTTGGCTGCTCTCTGAACTCTGTGGGATACAAGGTTCTGCCTTCTTACCTGAGAATCATTCAAGGAGACGGCATCGACCTTCGCTCAGTGGAAGAGGTGAGAACAAGTGTGGTTTCTGTACTGCTCTGGGATCATCTTGACTCTACTTTATACTGTACATCTTGTTTTGTATATGAAGTTTTTGTATTCCCTCCTGTTGCAGATTCCCTGATTTGATCATTACTTCAGCTATTAGAAACATTCTTACCTGACCCGAATGAGGAAAATTCAAGAAACAATACGCCAACTTTCACTGTAATTAATAACTGAAAAGTTTTAAGATTCTACAATCACACTGAAATTCTTCACATAGGGGCTTTAGGTACCTCTTCATCCACAATGGGAACGTCAGGAGCGGCTGCGTTGCGTGGCAGTTGCTCGGATTTTGCGTTGAGTGGTGGTTGCGTCGCATGGCGGCTGTGTTTCAGCTGCGTTTCTGTTGCTGCAGCTGCTGCTGCCAGCTCTTTCTTTCTACATAGTTTGTCTTTCATAACGGCCATTTCATTTCATTATAAATATAATTAATATTTATTTTAGACGGAGAAAGGTTAAGAAACGTGTGGTAATTTGTAAATAATAGTAATAATACACAATTAAAACCCCGTACTATATTCATTCATGGAGCTGTACAAGTCACTGCATGTTCTACAACACTGTCCTGCACATATTTCAGAATAAAAGCCTTGTGTTAACAAATGAAGGAATTCTGTCCGTAGAAAAAATACTTGAAGGCTTTTATTTCTAAATAAAAGCAGGAAGTGTTGATTTAAAAACAAGTCTTTACTTTTTTTTCATCTCCGTAACATTTTCTACCGATAGAGACATTGAAACTGTAGTAATGTTGTTGGTATGATATCAATATACAGTCAAATGATCACTTTCATCACTGATGCTCGTCCACACTGGGAACCTCAACTTTTCTTCGTCCTCAACTTCACTCTTGTTCTTGTTTTATTTTGTTTCATCTTGTACTTATCTTTGATTCTTTCACAACATGCGTACCACCAAAGCGAGCCTCTATCATACAGCATGATAGAGAACACGTTTTACTAATACAACATGATAGAGAACAAGTTTTGCACATCAGATTGTTGGTGGACGGCACTTTTTCATCACGATCAACCAACAACAGGGAATATCCATGGCTGGGATTAGCTGTTGATGTACCTGGAATACGGAGGAGACAAAGGAAGCCGGGGTCCTAGTCCGGCGGGAGAAACGTGAAAACCGGCCTCCTCTGCCGAGTATCCTTCCAGCTTAATATCCAGTCACTGGATAATAAACTGGATGAACTCCGGAGCAGAATGTCTTTCCATATTTAGAACTATAACATTATGGTTTTCACAGAGACTTCTCTCGACCCCCCCGACCACATAAACACATACATGGATGTTACATCAGCAAACGTGTCGATGATGCCGTACCGACGATTACTGTACGGACATTCCCGAATCAGAAGCCGTGGGTTAACGGGGAAGTCCGTGCTAAACCTAAAGCATGGACCGCTGCCTACAACTCAGGATGATATTGGTTAGTACAGGAAATGCAGGTGTGCGCTCCAGAGAGCTATTAGCAAAAAGAGAATACAGGGACAAGTTGGAGTGTGACTACCAGGGCTCCAGCACCAGAAACATGTGGGCTGGACTAAGAACCATCTCAGACTACAAGAGGAAAAACGGCAGTGCTGAAGTAATGTCTGCATCTCTCCCAGATGAGCTGAACACCTTCTATTCACGGTTTGAGACCAACTTTTCTTTGTTTTTTCCGTAGATTCTTCAGAAGCTGACTGATGAAGGCTGGAGTGCCGAGAACATCTTCTTCGGCTGTGGCAGCTCTTTGCTTCAGAAGCTCAACAGAGATACTCTCAACTGTGCCTTCAAGTGCAGCTACGTGGAGACAAACGGCAAAGGGGTGAGTGAGAGGGTTCAGGTTTGATTTGGACGCTGCAACATTAACTCGCTTTAACACATGAACATCAACAGATTATTGTTAATATGACCTGTCTGATGAAATGATTAACACTAAACCCTTCAGAGATTAAACCAGGGCTGCAACTTGGCCTTCTGCTTTTAGAGTTTAACCATCGGCCACCAACAGGAGCAGCAAGCAAAACCTGTTCCAGTGTCCATAATTGCATGTGACACAGACTTGGAAGAAAATGTGAACCTGTCCTTTAACACTAACAGTGGTCATCATCCAGCTAAATGTGCACTTCTATAGACTTTTTATAGATTTGAGACTGAGTCAGACTTAATTAAGGAAGTAGACCCTGCAGAGCTACATCCTGGCTCAGCTGTGACCTTCTGCCATACTCACTGTTATTATGCAAACACACAGTTCTGTAATGCAATGGATCCCTCTTCCAAAGAAGTGGTTTAGTAATTGTGTGTCATAGTTACGACACCATTTGACTCAGTCAATTCAGACATTTTCCGGGCACAGTAACATGAACTGTCCAATCACACAGGTTTTGAACAAATGTCAAGTTATGGCAATTATGAAACCACTTATTTAGAAGGGGAACTTGTGTAATACTGTACATCTGTTCTTGTCATTCATTGTATTACAGAAGCTGATAGGAATGAGGTCAAAACAACAAAATCAAGACCCCAAATCTTCCCTTTGTGACAAACTAACTGTCAGCTATAAAGCTCCTGTACTTACTACCTGTTACACCTCTCACAGCATGAATACCACGGCTTTGTCGTGGTATTAATTGTTCCATCTGTGATCAGAGTTGCTTCCCTGTATGGCACAGATACAGTAATCCTGGTTTTCAATGAGCTCACCAGCATTTGGAGCAGCTGATTTCACTTCGCTGAACTAGTTTGGCCTGCGTGTGTTTCTTTCAGATGGACGTGTACAAGCAGCCGGTGACCGACCCATCCAAGGGGTCAAAGAGGGGTCGGTTATCACTGAGGAAAAACTCTGATGGCTTTTTAGAGACGATAGAGAGAGGGGTGGGCAAGCCTGAAGAGGTCAGTCCCAGCACTTTACTCTCACTGATGTTAAATAAGGATTATCACCGTTTTACAGGCCCATGGCCCGCAGTTTAGTTTGTAGTGAAAGCTTTCTGTTAAAAATGTGTCGTCTCAAGCAAAGACACTCAAGCGATGTCCCTTGAGCTGCCATGAAACACGTTTTCATGTGCACCAAATTTGACAAAATCCAGTATCTGGAGAGAATTATGAGGCACATTTAAAACTAAATCATAGATTTTTTTCTGTCGTTTCTTTTTTAAATTGGATACAGCCCCGAATGTGTTTAACAGTTTTGTCATTAAACTTCATCGTCCCGTACTTCCTGATTCATCTGTGTGTGTGTGCTCTGCGTTCTGCAGGACCTGCTGGTGACTGTGTTTGAGAACGGCAGCCTGGTGCAGGACTACTCCCTGGAGGAGATCCGGAAGAACGCTCGGCTGACGGACGAGGAGGTGAATCCCACCCTGCACAACAGTGAACAGGAGCTGCAGCACAATCACATCATCAACGGGATTCACTAGATCCACCACAGGGCCTCTCACAATGCAAATAATACTTCAGGTTTTTAACAGGGGTGCGAGGCACCAGTTTTAAGTATGAACTGCACATGTTGAAGGGGAGCGAAAAAGCTGTTTCTCACAAGACACTAACCTTTACTACGACAAAATATGAGTACAGTGTTATTGACTACAGTAATCATCAGGTATGGGTTACACTTGCTAGTGTTTGATAGCACGAATGCTTGATATACAATATTTGATTTAAGGTCAGTGTCCAGCCTGGTCTGCTAAAAATGACATTCCCATACAACAAAACTGCACTGTCAATTACGTTTCGAGGGGAAACGTATTTTCTCCCAGATTCCGTTTATCACAAAACTTTCACCCAGGAGGCCGCTGGTCATCTCCCGTGTGAAACCAGAAGTCAACGTTGACTTATTTTAATTTACGACTGTGACGTCAATAACGTAAAAAACATACTTATTTTAAGTCAAACCATGAATTTTTTACTAAACATAACCAAGTCGTTTTATTGCCTAAACATAACCAAGTAGTTAGTTGTTGCATTTTTGGTTTTGTTTTCTTTCAATTTACAAAATTTAAAGGGACTCTATGTAAGAATCAGAAATGTCTTGTTAACAGCGACACCTGTGGCCATAAAGTCAAAGAAAGTCAGCGTCCTGTTGCTCGCGCTTGTGCTCGCTCTACATAGACATGAAGGAGCATCGCTCAACACAGTGAGGCGACACACGTCAGCTAAAAGCACAATATCACTCTATATTTCAGCTGCTTGGCAGTAATGTTAGCTGACCAGACGAAGGTCTCTCCATGAATCAATGCTGATTCTGTGTTTTCCTGCTGCAGCCTCCCGACCGCGGTCAGAAGGAACAGGGGAGACACCGGAGTTTTGGTCGGAGACGATAACGCACGTGTGCGTGCATGCACGTGAGAGGTGGAGCGAGAGAGCAAGAACGAGCGCGGTGTGTGAGTGAAGGCAGGCTGGCAGAGGAGCAGAGTACAGCAGAGACTCTGGTCCTGGAGACCAAAGCTACGGTCTCCTCTGTGTCCTCTGACCGCGGTCGGGGGGGCTGAAGCAGGAAGAGTTGACACTGTTTAACAGACGGGCTTCACTAGATATAACTTTGTGGTTTTGGTGCCTCCGTGTAGTTTGTGTTGGAGTCTGAGTCTGAACAGCGTAGCCACACGCAAGCGCGCATGGGACACCGACCCGCAATGATTTATACGTGTAAGAAGTTACAACAGTCCCTTTAAACACATGTTTAAAACTGCGACTGTAATCTGGAAGAAAATATGTTTCCCTCAAAATGTTATTGAGTTGTATGGGAATGTAATTTTTTAGTAGACAGGGTTGCGGCGTCAGCCTCATATATCAGCAGAACAATATGTTGCTGCAGCCCCACTTTCTATCCTTTAGTTCGGTTTGTGTTTAGGTAACACAGCCACGTACCAGCATATCAATGAAGACATCACAACACTGACCAGTAGTGCAAAACAAGCAGATTCTGCTGCACTGCAACAATGAAACCTGTTGTTTCTGTTTCATGATTTCTGATGCCACTGGCCCACAAAGTACCCTCTATGAAACCCCCGGTGTTCAATGAATTAAAAAAAATACATTATGAAGTGGATATTAATATGAATAAATTGTGTAAAATATATAAATGAACCAACAATTTGTGAAATAATTGGAGAAATTGTTGAAACTCAACTCATTATTATTATTATTACTATTATTATGAATTGTTATATCATTATTAATCATCAGTTTTATGAGAGTTCATTTTTAATTAATGATAGACATTTTTATTTCAAAATGCCCTTTTTTTCAAAAGTCAGGTTTTATTTCATAATCACATAATCAAAGTGACTTCTCATGACAGCGGTGTCGTCACTGCCTTCTCTCCTGTCAGCTTATCACGTAACCCCCCCGTATCGGCAAAATTTGAGATCGATCTATTGAATCCTCTGGGAGTTACCTGTGAAGTGCCTAAAATGCCATATTGTCACATGATCTATGACCTCATCGTTCAAGGTATCTTGGACTATTCCTTCGCAGTCTAGCGTCACATTAGCTGTAGGGCTATAACATCCAAAACAAATCCGATAAACCCTCTAGGAGTTCGAAAAAGTTTGCATAAAATGCTTTGCAATCCCTCAATCTTCAAAATGGCCAACTTCTAGTTGGGCGGAGCTAATGAAAGCTGATGGCAAATATGTCCGAAATGATGAGCAATGTGGGTACCAAATCTTTTGAATATCAGACTATGTTCCAACTAAGGCCTTCCACGCGTTAGGGGGCGCTATTTAGCCCGCTACTCATGAACCCAATCGCTGTATATTCTCGCAATGTTCACAGGTTTTTAGTAGGGATGCACCGATGCCACTTTTTTTCAGACCGAGTACAAGTACTTACATTTGGCTACTCGCCCGATGCCGAGTCCTGATACGAGTACTTCTCTGTGCCAAAAGACCCTCGTTAACAGCCAGCTGGAGGGTGTGAGCGACACACAACAGGCTGGGGAGTCCCGCATACGAGGCGGTGCGCCGCGACCGGCTTGGAAAGGCTCGGGGCATAGGGGTTTCCCGGGGCCGTGGACAAAGTGCTCGCTGCGCCCTGCAGCGCTGCCTGCCGGGGAGGGACGGGTCCCCTTGCTCCCGGTGCGACTGTCAAACGGGGCGGACTGTCCTTAGTGCGCCCCAACTGCGTCGCGCCCGGCCCACGTAAAAAAGGCGCCAGGGGTCTGCGGCGATGTCTGCAACCCACCCGACCCGTCTCGAAACACGGACCAAGGAGTCTAACGCGCGTGCGAGTCAGAGGTGCAAGCAAAACCCTGTGGCGCAATGACAGTGAGGGCCGGCGCGCTCCGGCTGACGTGAGATCACAGCCCCGCAGGGCCGGGCGCACCACCAGCCCGTCTCGCCCTCACCGTCGGGGAGGTGGAGCGTGAGTGCGTGCAATAGGACCCAAAAGATGGTGACGAGAGGTTAACGTCACGCTGCCGTAAAGTGGTATCGGTGCCGTTGTATCGGAGCCGTTTTGCGAGTACGAGTACATGAGCACAGTATCAGACCCAATACCGAATACTGGTATCGGGTATCGGTGCATCCCTAGTTTTGATGTATGCGGCAAGTTCCGTGAGTCAAACATTTTGCGTTTTGGGGGGGGCGCTATGGAGCCCGTTGGCCATGCCTACTTTCGTGCTTTGGCCCTAATTAGTGCACACTGTTCTGAATAAGAGAGGAAATAACCCCATCAATAGAGTGCTCAAGGGATGATGTATTTTTGTACGCCAAACCAAGTGAGCATCGCCTGGGTTCCATGACAAAGAGCCAATGGGATTGTTCCATTGGCTTTTGGATTATTGTAGAAAATAAGCTCTAAACATATGTTTATGATACTTACACGTTTTGTTCAGCAAGATAATCTCCACATATAAACACCACTTTTATGATTTTTGAAGGAATGCCATCGCCAGAAGTAAAAAGCTAACATTAGTCACTTGTTAGCAACCGCTTTTTTTAAAGACACGTACACAATCTGGCCCTTGTCAAAGTCGCTCACATCCTTACGCTGGCCCATTTTTTCTGCTTCCAACACAAAGTTCAAAGTTCAAAATGTTCACTTGCTGCCTGATATATCCCGCCCCACCAGTTTCAGATGCCATGTAACGAGAACTACTTTATTGTGTTGTATTATTGTATTGACATTGTTGTTGCTCTAGCTAACAAGAGCTAACTGCTAATTGTGGTAGCGGTTGCTGTGACTCCTCGCTATAGAGACGGGGTCATGTGTTTGGCTGAAAGGTGAGCCGAGGACTGCAACAACAATGACCTCTAAACTTTTGTACATTTGATGAAAATGTCATAGTTTGATCATGTGATTTTGAATATTATTTGATAGTTATTGAGATAGCACATTGATAACAATTCAAATTACAAATGCTTGTGATTTTAACATCATCATTTCACCTTCAAAGCATCAAACCAAAAGAAAACAATCACTCAACTCAAACAGAGTCACAATATTTTCTATTTTTTTTTTTTTTTTATTTTTATTTTTGTATCCTTTGCTGTTTGATACAATATTGATTTTTGACTAATTTGTTTGTGCAGATAAACCTTAGAAGACAGACTGGACGTTAAAGGTGCTAAACTGGAAATAAATATCAAAAACTTGTCTGATTAATAGTTCAATATTTTATTCAATCATCTCTTAAAAATAAACAAATGTAACCAGATAGATGGACCCTGTTTGTCAGATGTCTGATCAGAAAATACTGGAAAATTGGGAAATGCTGCCTACTTTTATAGCAACAACTCAGTTATGTCGGTCACAACAGATGCAAGTGGGCTGTAGACGTTCTGACGTTCTGACCAATATAAAGAGCAGCTAGTCTGCTGCTGTGTTTTTATGCATCGAACAAACTACTCCAAAGCTACTGGTGCTTTTTTTTTTTTTCTCGGCTGTTTAGGGCCAATTCATTGTAAGTGTTGAGTTTTCTTATTCTCTTTTAATGCCCCTTTATTTTCTGTTAACATGTTTGGCTTTTTTTTTATATTCTGCAACAAATTCTACAATAATGGGTGGTATGTTCAGTTTAAGACTGCAGGCCAGACCGGCCTGTAGGGATTAGTGATGAAATAGTGACGCAATTTCTAACCAACACTGGACAACACATGGTGTGGTATCGGCACTAATCATATATGTAATTCAATTTTGTAAATATGCTTTTGAAAATGATTTGGTTGTAACTTGTATATCTTTTGAATGTTCTGTGTCTTTGGTTTTGTTTGTGTTTTAAGAACCAACTTTTGTAAGATTAAAGAAAAACAAAATTACACTTTAATACTGCGGGAGAGTTATTTTACTGAACAGTTGTCCACAACACTAGAGAGGTAGAGGGTGTTATTACACTGAGTGACCAGAAAATAGAAGCCACTCATTTTAACATACTGAAGGTGAACACCTCTAAACACACGACAATCAAAGTTAGCCCCTCCTGCTCGACTCAATGAGCGAGGGAGAGAGAGAGCAGCAATGGTCACGCGAGCTACAGATTGAATGAAGAGAGGGAGCGGCGTGAGCGAGAACAAAGTGGTAAAACGGAGAAATTAAACGTTATTTTTGTTTCACGACGGTTACGTTCACAAATGCGGGAAGGTACAGAGTTGCCAGATTTTGAATGAAGGGCAGACTTCTGTCAGCCGTGGCAGCGCTGCTCTCGGTCGGGGATGGGGGGGGAGTCGGGTCACTGTCTAGAGCACATCCACATAAGAACACGCAACCCGTTCTCATCCTTGAAATATGGCCGCTTTGTAGGCTATTTGACCAAGCTAAAGGGGCACTTGTGATAAATTGATTTATATGGCTTGTGCTTCGGTATCAGACGCTGAGGGGCGTGACAAAGCGGCGGTATTTGATGACCTGCGCGACCTGCACGCTGTTATTGGCTGGGGGTTACACCCCACATGGGACCGAAAGGCTGTTTGTTGACGCCCAGAAGCGTCTCAAGTAAATCAAAATGAGAAGAAAAGGGTAGATCCAGGCAGAGGGCTGCATGGTCTCTGCAGATACAGACACCACCACACACACTAGTGGGGCAGAAGGGGTGATTGAGAGGGCTTCTTTTTGTATCAGTCTATACATTGTTTCCTTTACGAAATGATTGCATATTTTACCTTTAAAGCTTTAAGTCTTTTTTTCCTGTTTATTACTTACTTACTTACTTAGTCCTTGTTGCGCCGGGTGGCACATAGAGCAAGGACTACTCATCTCCACTCATCTCTGTTGTTTGCTTTCTTCTCAATGCTGTTCCAGCTGTATCCTCTCGTCTTCATTTCTCCTTCGATGGTTCGCCTGCAGGTTGTTTTGGGCCTCCCTCTTTTGCGTTTTCCCTCCGGTGTCCAACCCAATGCCACTTTTGTCATGTCATTAGATTGTTTCCTTAATACATGTCCAAGACATCTCCATCTTCTTCTTATCAATATTGTTTCCATGTCCAAGCACCCTGTCTGTCGTTTTGTGTAGTTCATGTTTTGTATTCTTCCTATAGGCCAGAATATCCTCATGATCTTTCTGAGGCGGGTGTTGTGAAAGCTGGAAAGCTCTCCTATGTCTCTTTCAGTCATTCTCCAGCACTCAGCACCATATAGAAGTACTGATAGTACACAGCTGTTGTATAACTTTATCTTGGTGTTTCTAGTTATGTGTGTTGACTTCCAGATGTTTCCAAGTCTTAGAAATGCCGTCCTTGCTTTTCCTAATCTAGACATAATGTCTCGGTTGGCTCCACCATCTGATGTTACCCGGCTTCCAAGGTATGTGAAAGATGACGTACATGTCAGTTGTTGTTCATTTAGCTCTATGACAGGTGGTTCTTTCATGTTGAGGGGCATGACTTATGTTTTCTTGATGTTAATCTTAAATCCCAGCATGTTCGCATTCTTCTGTAGTCTAGATGTTTTGTCTTGCATGTGACTTGGTAGATGTGATAGGAAAGCGAGGTCGTCAGCATAGTCTAAGTCAGGGGTCAGCAACCTTCACTATCAAATGAGCCATTTAAGGCAAAACAAATACAAATAAAATCTGTCTGGAGCCGCAAAACATTTGAGTATCGTGATGAAGGTAACACAGTTTATAGTCTATAGTATATAGTATATAAGTCTAATGCAGTGAGGGTCAAAGAGACAATGTACTACGGAGTATTAGGGTCACATTGAGGGAAAAAAATCTGAGATTTCCAGAATAAAGTCATAACTTTACGAGAAAAAATCGTAACATTACGAGAATAAAGTCATAACTTTACGGAAAAAAAGGTCGGAACATTACAAGAATAAAGTCATAACTTAATGAGAAAAAAAGTCGTAATTTACGAGAATAAAGTCATAACTTAACGAGAATAAAGACATAACTTAACGAGAATAAAGTCGTAATATTACAAGAGTAAAGTCATAACTTTCTGAGAAAAAAAGTCGTAATATTATGAGAATAAAGTCATAACTTTACGAGAAAAAAAGAAAATAAAACACGTACAAAATGAATACTGTTTATTTTCATAAAAAACTTTTTTTATCGTAAACCTATGACTTAGTTCTCGAAATCTCAGATTTTTTTTTTTCCTCAAAGTGGCCCTAATACTTCGTCGTACCGTCGTACCATAGACCTACAACAAGGATAAATAAAAATTAAAATGTAAACAAAAAACAATTATTCCTTTCCATTTTTAAAAACCCACAGGGAGCCACTGGAGAGGAGCTAAAGAGATGCTTGTGGCTCCGGAGCCGTGTTTGAGTTGTTTAGGGTTGTTCGCAATGAACAACAGGGACGACATCACACACCTCTGTCTCACTCCTGATTTAACAAGGAAGCTGGTGTCATTTGTGCATCCTACCATGCATCTGAAGTCAGTGCAGAACACTTTCACAAGTGATATTATCTTTGCTGGTATTCCATAATGTCGGAGAATTTTCCAAAGACTGTCCCTGTGGAGGCTTTCAAATGCCCTCTCAAAATCAATGAAGTTGATGATGAGTTGTCTCTGCCACTCTGTAGATTGATCGATGAAAATATGGTTATTGCAGCTTTCCTAAATCCTGCCTGTTCTTTCCTTAGTATGTTGTCCACTGCTGTTTTCATTCAGTTCATCAATATTAATTTCCTGTGTATATAATAATCAGATATGTCTGACTCTGGCAGCTCCTAGTGGTAGTATCAGTAAGACACTGTGGCAGACAATTGTTTAATTTTTCGACAAACAAAAGCTTTATGCTATCAGAGTGATTTGAAAGATGCTATAAATAACATACTGTAAAAATTCTACACATAAAGTCAAGGTGAGGTATCCAGTGTTATCCAGATATATATGAGGGATTCTGCACATCTGAACTTACAGCTGCCATATACCAGTACACAGGCTTTCTGAGAGGTTAGGAACCGATCATCTGATTATAATAAAGTAGAACTTTATTATTTATTAGGGATGCTGTTTCTAGAAAGAGATTTTATTTTATATATATATATATGTATATATATATATATATATTAATGTAATTCATCAACCCAACCCTTTAAAGCTCAGCCCCACTGTAAAAAGAACCGCTGTACAAACTCTAAATCCTAAAAACATTTAGAGACAAGATTGTACGGTGGGAGGAGACATGACAAGAAAAGAATAGTAATAATGATAATCATAATGAAATAAGCCAACTTTGATATCTGCCTTTGAGATTGAAATACCAATATCACAGAAGAATGTTTTAATATTTCAGAACAATTCTACTAACCTCTGTCTCCCCCTGGAGGGGGAAGATGTACAGGATGCTGAGCGCTGCTGGATCCAGCTGCAGCCACAGTGAAGCAGCCACGGCCTCACACATAAGCACTAATATATAGTTATGTTATTTTTATTGTATATATAGATATATATATAGATATATATAGATGTAAATCTTGGTGCTTTACAGTGATCAAAAAAATCCTTGAAAATGGCATTTTGAGGGATGTAGTCCAAAAGTAGGGCATAGGAGCCGTTCTCTGGTTCACTGAGGGGATATCATGTTACAGATGTGTCACTTTACTGTAAACTGTGTGTTTAAAACTCAATCAGATGAATGTAAACCAGAAGGTCACCCTATCACCTAAAATACAGGATACTGGATGGCAACATGCTATCACTCCTAAATCACATTCATATGAGTGTTTTCTGATGCTTCCAAAAAAAACGTGTTATGTTTCTGTTTGTAAACAATGAATGGAGTCGGCTTATATTTTCAATTATCATCAGTTTAGAAGCATTCGACACACTTAGTTTAAGCTATAATTTAATAACTTATTTGTAACCTGTAATTAATTAATTAAAAAAAAGGGAAATAACACAAAACAAATTTCATTTCATTTCAAACTTTATTTCGAACATGTAAAATAAAAAAAAATAGTATTTACATACAATGAAAAGCATAAGTAAAAGAAATTGTCAAACACTTGATGCCTTGGTTTACATATTTGAAAAGGAGTGAGAAGAAGTAAAAACTTATTTAATCCCCCCCTTCTCCATAAATCATTCATTAATAATTAACCAGCTTCCTTATTGAGCCATACATATACTCTAATTCATTTTCCAAAATTTGTCTAACTATAATGATCACCTTTTATCTCTGTCATACAGAAATATAAATTAATTACTGATATTATTATCCTCATCAAAATATAAATTCATTATCAATCCAGAATACCAATTCATTACTTATAATGTACCTTAATCAAACCACAAATTCATTGCTTACATATTTATCTTAATCATATTGACTAGTTGTTATCTTTTTCTATACACGCATATTATTGTTTATAATATTCAATCCGCACATGAAATACAATATATATATATATATATATATATATATATACTGTATATAATACACAGCATCCGACCATGCATATAAAATACAATATAAAATATTATACATTATACATTATTCTTATACCCAAAATCATATATCTACAAATTTACATTATTCTTTACAGAAAAAAATAGGAAGATAGACTGAGAGAGAATAAATATTAAGTTACCAAATAAATAAATAAACAGTAACCCCTGTAAACACCTGGTGATTGTCAAACCCCCCCTTCATCCCTGTACCTTGAGAACATCATGTCGTTATACCTCATTTTAAACTGGTTGAAGTTTGGACATTGCTTTAGTTCCACATTAAAACTGTTCCATAGTTTCACTCCCGAGATTGACACACAAAAACATTTAATGGTCGTACATATACTGTGAGTTTTATAAATTAAAATTGCCCCTTAAGTTATAACCCCCCTCTTGATCACTGAACAATTTTTGAATATTTCCTGGTAGCAGGTTATTTTTAGCCTTAAAGGTCCCATATTATGCTCATTTTCAGGTTCATACTTGTATTTCGTGTTTCTACTAGAACATGTTTACATGCTGTAATGTTCAAAAAAAACTTTATTTTCCTCGTACTGTCTGCCTGAATATACCTGTATTTACCCACTGTCTGGGTTTTTAGCGCATTTTGACGGAATTGCAACGGAATTGCAACAGAATTGCGTTGCTTGGCAACAGCTTGGGTCCCTGTGTACTTCCTGTCAGCTGATGTCATTCACATACACTGCAACCAGGAATAAACTGGGACACATTTAGAATGTTTCCGTTTAAATCTGTGTAAAGGGTCTAAATATTGTATATTTGTGACATCACAAATGGACAGAAATCCTGACAGCTTGTTTCAAATGCAGAGTTTCTGAATACGGGCTGTGTGTATTTCCCTGTGGATTGAGCGTTTCGATACTTTCACAGTATTTATATAGGACTTAAGCCAGCTTAATAATAATAAAAAAAAACATGAAAACCTCACTTTTTTATAATATGGGACCTTTAAACATTATTTGTGCTTTTTGAAATTTCACTAGATCTGTAAATCTTAATAATTTTTGACTGTAAGAATAATGAGTTAGTGTGATCCAGATATCCGACATGAGGAAGAAGAAGCATAGAGGTCATAAGGTGATTTAACATGGACAAGTTGTGAAAGTTTACATGAGGGAAACTTTTGTTTTAAACATGGAGCTTTTTCTTACAGCTGATTGGTTGGGTGTTTGGGTGTTGTCATGGAGATGAGAGGACACGTGAACGGACAGGACAGAGAGAAGGCGGTTCGACTGGAATAAAAGACAGAGAGAGTTTAGAGGCTGTTATGATGGAGAGCAGAGCGGCTGGGCAGGATACACACTAGTGCCAGGTGGTCTAAACTAAAGCTTCCACATTAGGACCAGTTGATGTGAGGTCAGCATGACTCTGGTGGTGTCTCCTCCTCAGTGAGCTCTCCTGTGCGCTCTGTGTTGTGTCTGTGTGGATGATGATGATGATGGAGATGGAGGTGGAGAGCTGCTGGCAGCGGCTGCTCAGACTGCTCCTCCTGCTCTTCTTCATGACTCTCCACGGCTCCGCCATCGAGACCGGTAAGACCTCACACACTCTGAAGCTCTCTCACTGGTAGAGGACGTCTGGATCGGGTTGAAAAAAGTGACGCACTCGTTACAAGTGTGCACGATTCCGTTCTGTCTGTGCGTAAAGATGTGATTGTTTCAGATGGAAGCAGCAGAGAGCAGTAGGCTGGTTTTATAATAATAATAATAATAATAATAATAATAATAATAGTAGTAAATGGAGCCAAAGTTTGCCTTGTATTTCTGTTTATTGACTAAAAGTCTAATAATGTGTTATCTGAAAATAGTGAATATTGTAACGTTTTGATATTGAGATAATCCTATGGAAATGTCTGCAATATTATATCACCCAATATTATCTCTCAAGTTACTACAAAGTGCAAAGCCGAAAAGAGATGCTATAAAAATATTCAATAACTTCAGTATTATACAGTGTAGTACCACCAACATTACCTCACACATCAATGGTCTCCTCATAGTTTTACTACACCACTTAGTTTGGAAAAATACGCTTTTGCATAATTTTGAAAAATATTCAATAACTTCTCTTTTATAAAGTGTAGTGCCACCAAAATGTCTTAATACGTTTAATAAGTATAATCAGGAGACCATTGGTGTGTGAAGTGATTTTGAGAGTACTACACTGCATAATACTGAAGTTATTGAATGTTTTTTTCAGCATTATGCCGAATTCATGAGATGTGGGCTCTTAAAGGGGACATATCGTGCTCTTTTTCAGGTTCATACTTGTATTTTAGGTTTCCTACTAGAACATGTTTACATGCTTTAAATGGTCAAAAAAACACATGTCTGTCTGAACATACTTGTGTATTCACCCTGTTTCTGAAACACAGTGTTTCAGGGCCCGTCTCTTTAAGCTGAATCTGAATGGCTTGTTGATTCACATGTTTTCTGATCAAGACAGCCCATAAATAACCTGACTGGGTTGTCTTATTTCACAGTTTGTGGGTCAGTAGGAACTCCAGATACCCAGATGGATGAGCACAAGCACTGAAAATCAGTTTTAAACTTTTAAACCTTTAATTCTTTGCAATGCAATTCAAAGTATTGTTTTGTAATAATGCAGTTTAAATGCAGATTGAAAAGTCTTCCCTGCATTAGAATTCCAACAAAAATTAATGCGTGCTTGATGTTCACTATGATGGATCACAATATGAATATGTTTTCATATGCTGTGTAAAGTCTCTGTGAAGGAGCTGAAATATGACCCTTTAAAACTAACTCTATTTTTTTAATCATTTATTTAATAAAAATGAATTCAAACCTCATTATTTTTATTATGGGACATGGCCCCTGCTTGGCCAGCCTTCACAAATGGGGCAGCAGCCCAAGCCCATTGTGTGCCTGTGGAGAGGTGCAAACAATGGAACACATCATTGAAGCTTGCCCGCTCCACAGTCTAAAAGGAGGGTTAGACACCCTCCATACAGCAGACCAGGAGGCAACTGCATGGCTCAAGGACTTTGCATTCGCTAAATAAATAAATTTTTATTATATAGCTATGCTGTACGATCAAATGATATTGGAGTTTTTGATCACGTGATTCAACCATCAGGTTCTGATAGTGTTTATATTGAGGTAGCTCTCATTTTAATATCTACTTTGTCCTTGTACTAGAATGTTGTGGGCAATGTTGCAAATGAATGAGCAGAACTGTTTTATGTTATGTATGGATTTTAAAACATATTGCATTACTGTGATGAGGATCATCAATTTCTAAAGTATCTAATTTTCTGGATAAGCCAAAGACAGATTGTTACAACCACGAGGAAGCAACATGAAGGGGGAAAAAAAGTTGGAGAAGCCAAATTTAAGTTTATTATGTAAAGTAAAATACAAGTAAGAATGAACAAAGTGTTGTGGAGAGACTGTGGCCCTGCAGACCAGGGCGTCATTGTTATTGAGAATTGGCTCTCAATTTACTTATCTGGTTACATAAAAGTAAAAATAAATAAATAAATTAGGTCTGTCAGTCGATTAAAATAGAATAAAATAGAATTGCGATTAATCACAGATTAATCACACATTTCTTTATCTGTTCAAAATGTACCTAAAAGGGAGATTTGTCCAGTATTTAATACTCTTATCAACATGAGAGTGGACAAATATGCTGCTTTATGCAAATGTGTGTATATATTTATTATTGGAAATTAATTAACAACACAAAACAATGACAGATATTGTCCAGAAACCCTCACAGGTACTGCATTTAGCATAAAACAATATGCTCCAATCATAAGATGGCAAACTGCAGCCCAACAGGCAACAACAGCTGTCTGTGTGTCAGTGTGCTGACTTAACTATGACTTGCCCCCAAACTGCATGTGATTATCATAAAGTGGGCTTGTCTGTAAAGTGGAGACTCGTGGGTACCCATAGAACCCATTTACATTCACATACCTGGAGGTCAGAGGTCAAGGGACCCATTGAAAATGGCTATGCCAGTTTTTCCTTGCCAACATTTAGCGTAAGTTTGGAGCGTTATTTAACCTCCTTCATGACACGCTAGTATGACATGGTTGGTACCAATGGATTCATTAGGTTTTTTAGCTTTCATATGATACCAGTATCTTCACTCTAGTTGTGTTTATGCGTTAAAGAAATTAGTGGCGTTAAAACAAATTAGCATTAATGTGTTATTATCACATTAACTTTAACAGCCAATAAAAGGGCTGTAGAGTCTGCTGGCTGAGAGAGAGTGTGAGGGAGGTGGAGGAAGGGCAGCTGTGGCTCAAAGGGTAGAGTGGGTCGTCCTTTAATCACCAGGTTGGCGGTTCGATCCCCGGCTCCTCCTGTCTGCATGTCAAAGTGTCCTTGAGCGAGACACTGAACCCCAAGTTGCACCCCGGGCGCTTTAGATCAGCTCTTAATGCTCTTAGGATGGGTTAAATGCAGAGGTCAAATTTCACGACATCGTGCTCTGTACAATAACATATGACAATATGAATAAAGCTACCTATCTAAATCATCATATATGTCGATATTGTGATATAAAATCACATATGATGACAGGCCCACCCCTGCTGTGGCCCCATTAGTCCAGTTGATTCATGTTGATTCACTGTACTGTTAATACAGTTTGTTTGGCCTGTAGAAGGACTGAGTCAGTCTCAGTGTAAAGCCCGTGTTGGGTCACTAGTGTTAGAACAACACATGGATGGACAGTGAGGCTCCTGCCCTTTTCCACACAATGCTGTCTCAGACACATCTCTCACTACAGTGTGTCACCCAGACCTTGACCCTCACCCGCCCTCTGGATCTGCTCTCTGAAATGGACTCCGTTTACAATGAAAGCATTTAAAAAGAGCTGAATTTTCAGCTTGCAAAAAAATCTTTACTGGGTCCTCTGGTCGGCCATGTTTTGGACAGTGTCCCCTGAGGCTTTGTATTGACTTGTGTGGCGCAGAGGGGATGAGCTGTTTCCCACCAACAGGGGCTCCCGGGCTTTGGGACATTCCTGGAGGTCGGTGCAGGAGGATCTAGTTGTCTCCCAGGGAAACAGAGCTAATAAACTCCGGGGGTGGTCGTAAATTTTCTCATTATTTGGCCTGCGGCCCAGAGGCGGGGGGGCGGTGGGTGGCCGGGTGGGGGGGCTGCTGGAGCCGGATCTGCACGCCCATCTGTCCTGGACCTGCCTGGTGATGAGTAGTGAGCTGCTTCTCAAAGGATCACCACGCTGATCACACGGATGATTTACATCAAAACAACTCTCAGCTTCTTCTATAGCATCACTGGGAATTTTTATCTAGCTGCGCTCTCGTACACTTTCAGAGGTCTGTGGAAATTCATCCAGGTCATGATATTTAACCTTTATTTAACCAGGTTAGTCCCATTGAGATTAAGAACCTCTTTTCCAAGGGAGACCTGGCCAAGACGGTCAGCAGCAAGAACACAAAGTTGCAGACACAAATAGAGATAAAACAAATCACAAACACTAAAAGCACTAAAATATATATATAAAGATGTACCAATGGGAGAGCCTACGGGTTGCCAGTGCAGGCCATCCCAAACTAAGAGAACAACTCACAGTGGTGAGTCAGAGCTTTACAATTTGTGATGAACCTTAAGGATGCATGGTAAGATACATCAAGCATATGAAGGCACTGATCAGAGGAGTGAATGTACAAAACATCTCCATAATCTTAAACCGGTCAAAATGTTGTATAGAAACAAGACACTTTTTTACATTAAAAGAAAAAACACAACTTGTTTCGAAAATAAAAACCCAGTTTTAGCCTCAGTTTTTTTACAAGGTACAGCACATGTGGTTTAAAAGTAAGGGAGTCATCCATCAAGATGCCAAGGTATTTGTAGGCCTTGACAGCCTCAATCTCCTTTCCATCCACAGTAATATATATAGATATATCGATGGTTTTCTCAGCTGAGCGGACCACCCTTCCTAAGAGCCAAGTGATCCCATTTGGTGCCGTTTCCCATCCAGGTGGTGATGCTCCCACAACAGGATGCTCTCCGTAGTGCAGGTGTAGAAGTTCCTGAGCACCCTGAGTGGGAGTTTAAAGTCCCTCAGTCGTCTGAGGTTTCTTCACCAGGGTGTTGATGTGGCAGGACCGCGACAGGTCCTGGGTGATGTGAACACCGAGGTATCTGAAGTTATCCCCCGTTCATGCTGAGAGGGTGGAAGCTCCTCTGCTGCTTCCTGGTAGGGTCCACTATCAGCTCCTTGGTCTTACTGACGTTCAGCTCGAGGTTGTTGTCCTTACACCAGTCTACTAGCGTCTCTAATGGATCCACAAGACAATGATTTAATCTTTTGCCAAGAATGAGACTCCAAAAGTCCTTTTTGTGATCAGTAATATAATATATATTTTTTAGGAGTTGGACTAATTCATTTCAGAATGCTCCGTGTAATCAGCTCGTCTCTGAGGATTCTGTCTCTTTTTCCATGCCAGCGAACGTGGTAGACTTCTGCGGTCAGACGATCCGGGGTGACGGCATGATCGTCAACTCGCACCAGGAATCCAAGAAGTACTACTTTGTGATCATGGGGACCGACTGCCACCTCACCATGCAGGCCAACTCCCCTAAAGACAAGGTCCAGTTCCACTTCCGCTTCTTCCTGGTCTACAGTTTGCTCCGCGTGGCCCCCTTGAGTCCGGCCCCTCTCTTTCCGGAATCCCCTCGTGGCTCCGCCCCTCTCAATCCCAGACTGGAGCCCACCTCCGGCGAAAGCTCGGGGGACCCGTGTCACGCCGGCTCGTACGTTCAGTTCTACGACGGACGGGACAGGAGCTCGCCTTCCCTCGGGCCTCCTCTTTGTGGGAAGAGCCCCCCCCGGCCGGTGTTGTCCACGGGGAACTACCTGACCCTGAGGCTGGTGACCCGGGGGACTCAGCCCAGAGTGGACTTTGTGGGGGACTTCACCTCCTTCAGACTGGGTAAGAAAGACACAGTCATGTCCATCCATTCTACACGTGCTTAGTGTCTTACAGGCACTTTGATAAGATATGCATACATAAATGAATATATGATGGTGCTATGATGATCCTGATGGCCTGAAATCAGAAAACCATGGATAAGGTCCATTATTTTATATAATCTTGAAGTCCATTATCACTCTCGTACGATAACCACTTAACTTAAGGTATGTTCAATCATCATCGACACAAACTTTCTCATTTTACAGCTAAACCGTGCACTACAAGATGATTCTGAAAACATTTGAGGAGAGAAATAGGCATTAACGTAACAGAATATTGATTCATATTTGATCAGCGCTGCCTAGTTTGACCGTTTGGTCGGAGTTCGTGAGTGATTGACAGCCGGCTCTCATAGACAGCAGATGGACAGCAGACCTCAGATCAGCTCTTACTGCTTGTTTTCCTCCGATCTGTGAAATCTTGCAGATGCCGTTAGGAGCACCGGAGGACACAGAGGAACATGATTTGTTTCAGGTTCCTGTTTCATGTACTACTGTCATGATATAGCTTTTTGTATGTTTTATAAAAATAACTTTTTTTAATCATATTCGCTCCAATCTCGCCTACTTCAGCTTTAACTGGATCAGGAAACAGAATCAGAATCTATTTAATTTATTTCACATATAAGAATTTGTCTTGGTGTTAGTTAGCATCAGTATTGTTGCTATGGTTACCAGCACACTGACTGAAATCAATGATTAAATTGTTGACCGTGAGCTATGTTTTAGGTGTTTGTCCATTAAAACAAGAATCAGAATCAAATATTTACTGATCTTAAAGCAGCAGTGGGTAGAAATGGAGCAAATATGATTTTTTTTAAAAAAGGTATTTTTATAAAACGGTCACTATATTCTGACAGTAGTGCATGAGACAGGTAATCTGAAAAAAATATCATATACCTCTGTGTCCTCCGGTGCTCCTAATGGCATCTGCAAGATTTCACAGACCGGAGGAAAACAAGCAGTAAGAGCTGACTCGAGTCTGTCGTCACTCGCAAACTCCTACCAAACGGTCAAACTAGGCAGCGCTGATTAAATATGAATCAATATTATATTACGTTAATGCCTATTTCTCTCTTCAGATGTTTTCAGAATCATCTTGTAGTGCATGGTTTAGCTGTAAAATGAGAAAGTTTGTGACCCGGCAGTCCAATAATTAATAACTGATGACTGTAGATTTGGATTGTATGGACCCAGTAGAGAAGAGGTGAAATGCTGCCCTTTTTTCTTCAGAGCAGGTGGCTTGGTATTACACGTTGCACCTTTAAGTTACCCTACACCAAGACGAAGGTGCAAAAATCATCCAAAATCATTTCATCAAACACATGGAACATTTCTTTGTTTAGAAGGAAATAACAGTATACTCAGTGGTAACTGATCTGTATCTGTATATCTGTATGTGTTGCTATGTGTATATCTGTACGTTTCTGTGAACTGGCTGTGGAAACAAATATCAAAGATAAGATAGAACTTTATTAATTCCGAAGGAAATTCTTGTGTCAAAATTACAGCAAGTTCAAGTTTATAAAATAAAAAGTACTATTTCTAGCACCAGTGCCTAATAGAATAACAATAAAGTAAGATACAAAATGAGTAAATAAATAAGTGAAATAAAAAGGATAAAAGATTAAAAAAAAAGTAAGCTAAAAAACAGAAAAGGAAGTAATATTGTATATCCCTAATATCCCTCACAAATCCTAAGAAACTTAGCATGGCCGTGTTGGCAGGGTAGAAGAGCATTGGTTACACTTGCTAACACTGATATAAACAAAATGCTTTATTAGGATGGAAATGCATTCAACATGTTTGATAGCCATCAAGAATAAAAAAGAAAAAAATATTTTCTTTACAAGAAAACTCAACTAAGCAGCCATATTTTCTTTTTGCTATAAATCTCAACCAAAGACACTCTTAAACTGATCCTTCATCTCTTGCCCCGACCCCCTCAATTGTTATCTTCCTCTTCAGGGTTTAACCAATCAGAGTGCAGCAATGAGCCCTATTTCACCTGCCGAAACGGGAAGTGTGTCCCTCTCAGCCTGGTGTGTGATGATAAAGGCATCGACAACTGTGGGGATGGAAGTGACCTGGAAGAAAACCTGACTACGGGTTGTAAAGGTCAGTTCAGTGACGAGACGACGTTTCTGATGCTGATTGTTGAAAGATATTGTCCCTGATTTCATTACTCAAAATCTCATAGTTATGGAGAATTTTGCAGCACTCTAACAAATTTAAGGGGGCATCTTTACAGTTCAACAAAATGTCTTTCCTACCATTTAAAAGTTGACTGTATTCTGTCCTTCATCAGCAGGTCAGCTGTTACCTCCTGAACCTCCACCGCCAATAGCGACCCCACCCCCACCTTTTGTGAATCCGCCCACAGTGCCAATTCCTACGCGTATCAACTGCGGCGTGCCAGACAGCGCTCCCAGTCACGAGTCTGTAACAGGTGAGTGACCATTGTGACATTAATAGATATTTATTAATTCAACTAGTAGAAACACTCTCCACCGGCAGGAATCAATCCATCAACGCGCTGTGCCTGCGGTCGTTCGGCTGGTAAACAAATGAACTGAGTGCCCATTTGGATGCAAAGTGTCCTGACGACTGGGTGTAAAACTAATGGAGGTGACCATTGAGTTGTTAATTTCACTAAAGCCTCGTAAACCAATAAATGGTGATGGATTCTCATGGCGGAGAGCAGCCTTTTGAGTGATCTGTCTCTATTCCAGCGTCGGAGGTGCAAACACAGACTGTCTGGGTTCAGCCTGTCAGCTTCTGATTGCTTTTAAGGCCCGGCCAAGTCTGGTCTGAGAAAACAGCCATTCTTCTGTTCCGACTGTTCAACTAAGAGCAGGAGAGGAGAAGGGGGATTCACATTCGCCTGCTGTGCAAATTGCCAGTTGTTTATTAGCTGAGATCCATTTCAATGCAGCCTGGTGAGCCCACAGTGAGGGACTATATGCTGGATGAGCAGACAGACGGATTCAGGAGCAACCAGTTAGCTGTGGTTGGATTAGTTTTCTTAAAGGTACTGTATGTAAGTCCTAACACATATAAATCATTGTGGGTCGGGGTCCCATGCGCGCTCGCGTGTTGTTACACTGTTCAGACTCAAACTCCAACACAAACTACACGGAAGCACCAAAACCGCAAAGTTCTATCTAGTGAAGCCCATTTTGCAAAACAGTGTTAACTCTTCCTGCTTCAGCCCCCAAACCGTAGTCAGAAGACACAGAGGAGACCGTAGCTTCGGTCTCCAGGGCCGGAGTCTCTGCTGTACTCTGCTCCTCTGCTCCTCAACCTGCACACCGCACTCGTTCTCACTTGCTCTCTCGCTCCACCTCTCACGTGCATGTGCGCACATTCCACACTGCAGGAGAGTTAGTTTAGCTCTGAGAATATCTAGTGAATATACAGTGGACGTTTGTACAGAAATAACTGCTGCAGCTCCTCCAGACCAACAGAGGTTTCCCGTGTCTTGTGAAGTGACGGGGCTCCGCAGCGAGAAACGTTGTCGCCTCCGACCAAAACTCCGGTGTCTCTCCTGTTCCCTCCGGCCGCGGTCGGGAGGCTGAAGCAGGAAAAGCCAACACTAGAATCATTGGTCCCTTTTGAAGACGTAAATCTGTAAATTTAAACGCAGTTTTTTAGCAAATGTTACTCAAACATGAGTAAGTGCATTTTTTGGGGACTATTTCAGTGGGGCATCCATCCACATTTCCACATTTGTTGCTCGAATGAGCTTGTGAAAGTTTCTGATTTCCATCATTAGGACATTTCCCTTTTGTTTTTGAAGGTGGTGAGCACCACTGCTAGCACTCAAGCCAGTGCCACTGTGACTCTTTAGAGAATGATGTTGTAAAATATTAACAGTGGACTACGCACTGTCCAATAGACTTCTCTTATTTAGACAGTGGCAAGGCAGAGAGGGAGCCAGAGTAAGGCAAACACGAAGGAGAGGAGCCCCAGGAAGATTTGATTCCTGGCAGATACAACAGTAGTGAGTGGTAGTGTTCAGATCATAGACTGTATATAAAGATGTACGACATGACAGCTACCCAAGAAGGAAGCCAAAACTCCTCCATCGCCCCCTGGTGGCTGGCTGCAGAATAGGGCATAAAGCTTGCCTCTTCCGTGTTAGCGAATGGGACATGGGCCAAACTAAAAAGTCAAGGTATACGTCAAATACATTTTTCCCAAAAATGGTTTCTGTCGTTTTAGGTACTTCTTATCACGCTGATGTATGTCCAAGTGTTCATTTTCCTGATAAGTTTGGTTTTTAATAGTTATTTGATGTTATAAAAAGGGGGTTAGACGTCATGATTGACAACTGTGAGTCTCTCTCGCTGACAAGCTGCGGCCATGCTCGGCTCACGATTGGTTCCGGCGGGTGACCTCGATACCGCAGCTCCACCGCCCGATCACTACTGCACTGACTCTGGCTCCAAATGACGTCAAAATCTCAAGATGTCAGCTCCTGTATCCGGGATATTTTGGCTTCACTTCTGTACAAGGGGAGGAAGTAGAAACGCATCGTCCATCTTTATGTACAGTCTATGGTTCAGACTGAAGAGCTCAAACCATAAAAATGTCAAAAGAAGTTTGGTCAATAATAACATAAGTTGTACAAGTGTTTCCCACCTGCATTATACCT
The DNA here is from genome assembly GCF_015220745.1 of Sebastes umbrosus. Taxonomy (NCBI): domain Eukaryota; kingdom Metazoa; phylum Chordata; class Actinopteri; order Perciformes; family Sebastidae; genus Sebastes; species Sebastes umbrosus. The sequence continues at coordinate 3,993,467 of NC_051269.1, forward strand.
TAAATATGGCTGCCATGTGAATAAAGAGATTTGTATTTCTCCCCCCTCTTGTCCTAGACTCCCCTGCCTCCCTGGCCCTGTTGGTTCTCTACATCATCCTGGGTGTGGTGGCAGGCAGCGTAGTGCTCTGCTGGTGCTGCTGGTCGCCTGGCTGGTTCCTGTGGCGTGTCAGCTTCTGCCGTTTCTTACCCTGCTGCAACTCGGCCTGCGCCTCCTGCCAGCTCTGCGCCCGCAGTTGCACCCACGGCAAGGATCACCGACTGGCGAAAGTCACCCCGCACACACCAGCCAACGGGACCCCGACGGGCACGGCAGCCACCGCCAACAGCGCTGATGAAAACGTTACCACGGCGGCTGTTTAGAGCAAAGGGACCCTCCGGTCGATCAGTTTCGGCATTCTGAGACGTGGGGTGTACAGTATGCTGATGCTGAGCTGTGAGCAGTGGTGGACAGTTACTGCTTTAGGCAACATGACCCAATCTTTATAGTGAAGGTTGGACTGATGTGGTCCACACAATGCTGAAATAAGCAGAGCTGAACAGTGTCGGTTAGTATGTGGTTTGTGTGCTTTAAATGTGAGGATGCGGACGATGAGACTGTTTATGTTGTTATAAGAAGGTAAAGCAGGGTACAGTATGACTATGGATTGTGTAAAAAGTAGGAATGTATCTGAAAATATAGGATTAAGGGTTCTTAGAATTACTTAAGAAGCATTTTTGTTTACAGCACGTTTCACCTGTTTTGAACTTACAGTATCTCTGTTTTTCCTATCTTATTCTGTTTAAGAGGCTGCTTAAGAACTTTGACAAGTGCAGCCTTTAATACTTGTCCAGTTTTCAGAGGACACCATGAAGAGTGTTAAGATGTTGGTGTGAACAGTTTTTAGTTTCTTTGTATATAAACTATCTGCTCTCCCTTAGAGGTAACAGTTCGGTTGTGCCGTGAAACTACACTTCCAGTCCACAGCTTTGACCAAAAGTATGTCATGGACACATGCTGAGGAAACAGAACTACAAAAGTCACCCACCTAGTGACAACAGCTGTTCTCCCTTGGAGATATTCCTTCAAACTTTCCACTCTCCTCCCAGCAGTCCACTGTTGTTCCACATATACAAGCCAACGTGGAGTTTGGACAACAGAGCACAAAGTCACTCGGTGTGTGACAGTCGACATTTTGTAGGGAAAAACTTGTAAATAAATATGAGCTTCTAACATGCTATTTTGTGGACAAAATAAACGCATAGCAAACAACAACAGAGATTCTTGCTAATTAACTTAAAGGTCCCATATTGTAAAAAGTGACATTTTCATGTCTTTTATATTATAAAGCAGGCTTAAGTCCTATATAAATACTGTGAAAGTATCGAAACGCTTAATCCACAGAGAAATACACACAGCCCGTATTCAGAAACTGAGCGCTTGAAACGAGCCGTCAGGATTTCTGTCCATTTGTGATGTCACAAATATACAATATTTAGACCATTTCACAGTTTTAAACATAAACATTCTAAATGTGTCACAATTTATTTTCCGTTGCAGTGTATGTGAATGTCATCAGCTGACAGGAAGTAAACATGGACCCAAGCTGTTGCCTAGCAACGCAATTCTGTTGCAATTCCATCGAAATGCACTAAAACGGAGTGTTTCAGACAGAGGGTAAATACAGGTATATTCAAGCAGACAGCATGAGGAAAATAAAGTTTTTTTTAAACATTAAAGCGTGTAAACATGTTCTAGTAAAAACACAAAATACAAGTATGAACCTGAAAATGAGCATATGTCCCCTTAAATCCATCAAGTATTGTCAGCTTAAGTATATAGATTAGTAGTTGTGGTGGTGGACACATTTCTGAGGGGCGAAACTGAAAAATTTAAATGATAAAAATGAAAACCAGCATTGTATTGATAATTTGCAATTGCAATACATTTTAAAACAAGGTGAAGAAAGTAGATTAAATTACATTTTAACTTGAATTGATAAAGATATGAATCATTAATAACAAAAAAACTAAACAATTATTTGATATACACTCGTCACCATTATTCTGTCTGAGTTTTGCAGTGGTGTGATTATTTATTATCTTTTAATGTGCACTGGCCAACGTGTCTGTCATAAACAACCCCTCTATACTGGACTATGGTTGCAGTCTCCTGAACTTTTTAAGTCTTGGCTGTATTCCAGTTTTCTACCAATGTGTCTAGTTTGTGTGACAGTGAAGCTCATCAGGACTAGTAAAGCAACTAACTCTTGCAGAGTCTCTTCAAACACGTTTCGGTTACAAGCCGCCAACACGTGGCTGTTAAATCAAGTCTATTTTTCTTATATAGTCGTTATTTCTTGAAATGAAGTGTGTTTTTAAGCCATGCTAGTTGCATGGCAATGTTGGTTTGTTGATGGGTTTATTGGTCCACCACTTTGATCCAAACTGAAACATCTCAACAACTACTGAATGGATTACAAAGACATTTGGTACACACATTCATGTCCCCCTCAGGAGGAATTGTCATCACTTTGGTGATCCTCTGACTTTTCATCTAGCGCCATCATCAGGTCAACATTTTATTTTGTCCAATACTTTGTTTTATGCCCAAATACCCGCAAAACTAATGACATTCCCATCAGTCTTCAGCTGTACTATTTGTTTACTGCTAATTACCAAATACTATCATTCTAACATGCTGAACAAAGATGATGAACATGATCAAAGTTCTACCTGACGAACATCAGAATGTTAATGAGCATGGTAAATGGTAAATGGACTTGCATTTCTATAGCGCCTTTCTAGTCTTCCGACCGCTCAAAGCGCTTTACGCTACATGTCAGCATTCACCCATTCACACACACATTTACACACTGATGGCAGAGGCTGCCATGCAAGATGCCAAACGGCCCATCAGGATCTAATCTAGATACTCATTCACACACCAATGGCTCAGCCTTCAAGTCAGTTTGGGGTTAAGTGTCGACACATGACCGGAGGAGGCGGGGATCGAACCTGGTCGACCTTCTGATTGGTGGGCGACCCGCTCTACCTCGGAGCCACAGCCGCATGTTAGCATGTTGACTTTAGCATTTAGCTCAAAGCACCCCTGTACCTAACTAAGTACAGCCACACAGAGATGTTAGCATGGTTGTGGACTCTTAGACTTGTTATAAAATCATAAATATTGTCCCCAAATACAAGTTATGATTCAACAGTAAATGTATAAGTATATGAATGTAAATGAGAATTGGTTCTCAATTGATTTTACCTGGTTAAATAAAGGTCAAAACAAAAAATAAGTACAATAATGCTCTCAAGCCCGTGTTTTATCATTTACCTGACCCACAAAACGACCATTTGTATACAAATTACTAACCCCAATTTACCTTGAATTCTTGAAAAAAACAACGTTTTTCTCACATGCCTCCACAGCGACCGAAAGATTGAATCCAAATCTTTGCAAGTTCCGTACGAAGTAAAGTGGTGATGTTCAGATGTCTAGAAGACGCTCGTAACGAGGCACTGCTCTAGTCTGCCGTTCATTGCACACACAGAAAAGCAGCAGTTGTAGTAGAGCCATGTGTTCATAAGAGATAGTGCAGAAGAGATATTGAATGTTATTTTTATTAGCTATAATGTTGTTTATCCTGTTGACAGCACTGTGTAAGAGTATTAAGGAATACATTATATCCTCTATATGTTAGTAATATTAGTTATACCACTGACCCAGATCGGTGCTTCATGTGAACCCGTGTTCATGTGACTACCAGGCAAACTTTCTTTGTGGCATCCTCTAGATGGAGTAGCTCCATAACCTTTCCTCCCTCTGCCACACTGTGTGTTGTGTGAGTACATTACACAAAGCCCATGGTACTGTCTGTTTAGGGATTTTGACTTGAGTCCTTGGTAAAGCATTATAGGCCATATGCTTCAACAAACAATGTGTTTCTGACCTCCAGGTTGCCCGGCTGCAGCACACTGAAGTATGCAGACTTCTTTATTGACGGTATCTCACTTTCTGCTGAGACTGTACAGGAATACACATACATCAGACAACACACACACACAGTACAGTATACATCCACTCGACTCACTCACGCTCAGATGTGCATTTGCGTCACTCTGTGGAGAAGGTCAGTGCTCCAGCTGGATGTTCCTGCCAACAATACTTTTCTCACATTTTACTGTATGCTTAAATTTAGCATTAAAGGGTAACTTCAGTATTTTATAACCTTGGCCCTATTTTCCCATGTTTTTGCAAATGAAATTGGTCAAGTATGGAAGGATAACGCTGTAACCGGGAGCCACAAAACCACCTGCGAGGGCAAGTGAGCGACGTCAAAGTAACGTTACGTCCACTTAAAGTGCTTGTTTTTGCCACTGACGGGCTCAGATTGTCTGACAACATTATTGAAAGGACCCTACAGAGACATAAAACATATTTTCTTACCACACCCTTGATCCGGTCTGATTGTTAATGTGTCCAATTCTTGCTCAAGGAGAAGTCGCGTTGTAAAATCTGAATATCCGAAAACTCTTCCGGCAACACGTCACCTCCAAGATTTCAGAATGACACTTCTCCTTGAGCGAGACTCTTTCCATAATGTCAGACACTTCTAATAACAATCTGAGCAGAGAGAGGTGTTGAAGACGCGCTGTTGACTTTGACTAATAACATCTTTGAGCATCTGGAACAGAGCTTGGTCAAAATTGTGTTCACAGGTTTCAGCAGCGCGTTCAATACGATCCAACCCCATTTAACGGTGAGCAAATCGGTGCGTCTGGGAGTGAATACCAAATTTATTATATGGATTAATAAAAAAACAATCGTAGTCAACATGTGAAATTTAACTCTGTTATGTCTCCCTCTAAAACTAGTAATACAGGCACCCCCCCAGAGGTGCGTTCTGTCCCCTATCTTATATACTTTGTATATCAACGACTGTCAGGCATCTGCCTCAGCTTATTTTTATTTTAAATATGCTGACGAAACAGCATTGGTCGGATTTCTAAAATCTGAAAATTCAGCAGTGGAAGGTTTTGAGAGGGAAACACAGAGCTTTATCCAATGGTGCTCAGAACATTTTCTTGAGGTTAATGTTAAAAAAACGAAAGAGATGGTCATAGATTTTAGTAAGAATAAGCTAACAGTTCCTCCCACCAAGATTAAGGGAGAATTGAATAGTTGAGCGGGTCTCAAGTTATAAATACCTTGGAGTTGAAATCGATGACCATTTAAAATTCAGTGTATGTGCACAAAGTAAGTCTAATAATACTACAACAGAGGCTGTTCTTTCTTAGGAAATTTAATCATTTTAGAGTTGAATGTTGTTTGATTCAAATGTTTTACAATACTTTTTTGCAGAGCGTTGTGTCGTTCGGTCTGATGTGCACCTTTGGTAATATGCGTGCTCAAGATCACATCAAACTGCAGCGCATGATCAAGACAGCAAGTAGGATCATTGGGATCGATCAGGTGTCTGCACCGATCCTACCCATCCTCTCCATCAGAAATTAAAAGGAGTAGCAGATCAAACAGCAGATTCCTGCAGCAATCTTTTGTGCCGACGGCAATTAGACTTCTAAAAGAGAGGTAAATAGGCTGTAGCCCACCCATATTCTGGATATAGGCGTTCGAACTGTGCATTTGGGGGGGGAGATCTAAGTGCCAGCTTGCCCCAATAGCACCGTGATGCAGCCCATGAGCAGCAGCCGTCTGCAGCGCTCTCCCTCAATACCGGACCAATTTCAGAAATTGTTGTTGCTATATATAATGATACTGAAGTTACCCTTTAATAAATTCCTTACATCATAATAAATCCCTCTGTTACAGGCTAATTTGATCGGATCTGTGTTTAATAAACACTGTGAGAATCTCCGAAAGTCAAATATGATTAAAGTTTATATTGTAAATGAAATGCCATCTGAGCCTTTAAAGGAACAATATGTAATTAATACTGTAATAAATCATAAAGATAGATGAGTTTTTGGCATCATTGGGCAAAAATTAATTCAAGTGTTCTGAGAGACAACTAGACGTCTGCACCTCCTCATGGCTCTGTTTTCAGGCTTTAGAAAATCTAGCCCGTGACAGGAGACTTTGACCAATCACAGGTCATTTCAGAGAGAGAGAGAGCGTTCCTATTGGCTGTGCTCCGGCTGGTGGGCGGTGCTTGGTATTTCCTCAACTGATCTCAACATGGCTGCCGGGTCACAAACATTCTCATTTTACAGCTAAACCGTGCACCACAAGATGATTCTGAAAACATTTGAGGCGAGAAATAGGCATTAAAGTAACAGAATATTGATTCATATTTGATCAGCGCTGCCTAGTTTGACCGTTTGGTCGGAGTTCGCGAGTGATTGACAGCCGGCTCTCATAGACGGCAGCTGGACGGCAGATTCCAGATCAGCTCTTACTGCTTGTTTTCCTCCAGTCTGTGAAATCTTGCAGATGCCGTTAGGAACACCGGAGAAAACCGGGGGACACTGAGGCACATGATTTTTTTCAGATTACCTGTCTGATGCACTACTCGTTTTATAAAAATCCGACAACAATGCTACAGCCAGTATATTCTCCTTTGAAATTTCCATTGCGGGGTCACTTCCACTTTACACATTTAACGGCCTCTTTTACCGTATTATTTTGTGTCTCACCCATTGTACACTACCTGCTCAGCACCAAACAGCTGGTGAACGTGGAGCATTTATTAGCTAAAGACATGGATATTTCCTTCAGGAGATAAAAGAATGAATATTGGACTTACATTCACCAGATGAACACAACTCCAATGTCAGTCTTTCTTGTGTACATACTGAAATGTTTTAATAAATGCTGCAATAGTAATGTACTGATGATTTTCCCCGTACATTTTCTATAATGTAATGTAATGATTAAAATAAATGACATAGAGTATATTATCACGGTTTGAAGCTAATTATGCTTACACAGTGAAATATTCAAACTATCGTCATCAAATGGGATATAATCTTCACTAGACTTTACAATACATTTTTGTTTGAACAAACCTCGTCCGCACATCAGCTTGTCCCACTGGCATGTCATTACATTTTGAACAGGTTAAAAAGCTGACAATTCAAACAAGGATGTGATCACATCCTGCTGCTGTTTATGTGACTCAGAGGCTGCTGGGTTTACTCTGGGGGGGGCTTGGCAAAGAGTCAGCAGCTTCACACTGTGTGTGTTGCCCTCTGGTATCCACTGGCAACCTTTCAAGTCAAATCCCTGTTTCTATAAAAGACAGAAAAACATCTTTACCCAAGCCTTTTGTCACTTTTTATTTGACTTTCTGTAATTCACCTTTTGACCCCTAGTTAAACTGGCAAGTTGTGCAGCTGGAGGGTTCATAGTTTTGGCAAATGTGTTGACACAAGACAACCTTTCAGCAGAGGCGTTCATGTCAGAAAAGGATTTTTTGCCTTTTTTTAAAAAAAGGTATGGAAACTGTTTGCCCAACTTTTCATTTGCCAAATTGGCGTAAACAGAGTTTAACCACCTGCATTGTCTCATCTCAATCTATGTGACAAACATAGCAGTAAAGGGAACTCTAAACTCTGTCAAATTGAGGTTTAAGTGAGAGACAGAAAAGATTGTTTAACTCCTAGTTTGTAATACTTGAACTAAAACTCGGAAAAAAAAGTTTGGAAATTTGTGTTTGGTGGATTATTTCTCTGTTGTTACAATGCTAATGGTCATTGTATTTTACATCGTTGGAAAGCCTGTTTATTTACCTTCAAAATGATGTCCAACTTGTAAGGATCATGCATTTGTGGGATGAGCAGCACAGCTGATTATGTGGGTAGCGCCCAAGAAAAATTTGCCAAATGGTAAACAGTGTATTCTCCTGTTGGTAGTGACTCTTGTTTTGAGTTGTTTGGTGGATTGGATGATTGAACTCTCTATCAGTAACAAAGAACAAACAAGACATATTGGCTATTTTACACTTTATTCATTTAATACACCGTCAGGAGCCTCAGTAGCGGTGGAAGATCCATACGCAGCCACAACAGCCTGGCACCTCCTCCTCATGCTGGTCACCAACCTGGTCACACGTTGCTGTGGGATGGCGTTCCATTCCTCAACCAGGATTCGTTGCAGGTCAGCCAGCGTGGTTATGTGTTCCCTCAATGATGTCACTGGCAAAACAAGGCTCATCATCATTATTTAAATATATATATGTAGGCCATTCTACCGAATTGGTTCAAAGTCAGAGTTGTAAACATTTTGCAATTTGTATCTTTTCTTCCCAAAACGTTGTCCATATATACAGTATATTGTACCATATCTAGGGTACACATATCTAATCAAAGTACAGTCAGTTTTGGTATTGTATTTTCAGACTGGTTTGGAATGTTTTTCCTCTCCCAAAATTTGTCACTAGCGAAACACAGTAATACACTCAAATAAAAAGTTTTATATTAACCTGTTAAGATTGTGTTTCCATCCCTCCTCTAAAGAATATTTTTACATATTTGTCTAGAAGTTTTTCACAACTAATTCAATTAAAATGACAATTTTTTTAAGTTCAATTTATAAGATTCATCAAAATCTAAATGCAATCGTTCTTTGTAAAATGCATAACGCTGATCATAGTGATTTCAGAGTTAAGGATTGATTAAATTGAACATACATTTAACCAATCAGTATCATAACATTTTAATTGATAACTCAATATACCTTATTTATTAGAAAAATACCCACTGTTTCGGTAGTGACTGCACTGTTTCGGTAGTGACTGCACTGTTTCGGTAGTGACTGCACTGTTTCGGTAGTGACCACAGTGTTCTGTTTGCAATGTTATATCATATTCCCTCAACCTTATTGCTTAATATTAACTCATAACATGCCTTATTCCTTGGAAATATTACAAACACAAATGTTTTATGAACAATAGAATGCAATTTATTATTGAAGACAGAACAATTGTGGTGCAATTGTGTCCAATGGTGCATAAGTTGGTGCATAAGTGTATTGTGAAAAAGAAGGGTTGTAGCAACTCATAACGTAATAACTGCACATAATGTAATAATTTAAATGTAATAAAAGCTCATAATGTAATAATCAGCACATAATGTATTAAAACCTTGAGCGCACAATGTAATAACAGTTTTTTTCATAATGTAATAAGTTATTACATTATGAGAACATTATTACATTATAAACTTAGCAAGAAACAGTTAAATGTAATGTAATAAACTCAGCGCATTATGTAATCATTTAAAAAAAGAGTACTCTACTTGTCTCTTACAGCACAGGAACCCTCTAGTTTTACATGACACAGGTGGAGTAGTTAATTTAAAGTAATTAGACTTTGTCTGTTTGGTCAAGAGGACATTTTCATCAATCAGTTCCATACTGATGAAGCCTCTTGGATGTGAGACTACAAGATATCCAGTTACCTGGACAAATGAGAACCTTTACAGAGATGATGCTGAATTTAATATACTGGTGAATCTCAGCATGTGAAATAATTGTTCCACACATAATTATTCCAGTTACTGTAACTGTTAGCTGATCCAAGCAGAAAAACATTTTAGGTAACAATCCTCAATTCAGTCCCTCAGACTGGCCTCAATACTGAACCTTACACTGGTCTCAATGCAGTCCTTCAGACTGGCCTCAATACTGAACCTTACACTGGTCTCATGCTGTCCCTCAGACTGGCCTTAATGCAGTCTCTCAGACTGGACTCAATGCAGTCCCTCAGACTGGCCTCAATACTGAACCTTACACTGCTCTCAATGCAGTCTCTCAGACTGGCCTCAGTACAGTCCCTCAGACTGGCCTCAATGAAGTCCCTCAGACTGGACTCTAAGTAGTCCCTCAGACTGGACTCAATGCAGTCCCTCAGACTGGCCTCAGTCCCTCAGACTGGCCTCAATGCTGTCCACCAGACTGGACTCAGTGTAGTCCCTCAGACTGGACTCAATGCTGTTCCTCAGACTAGACTCAATACAGTCCCTCAGACTGGACTCAAAGCTGTTCCTCAGACTAGACTCAATGCTGTCCCTCAGACTGGACTCAATGCAGTCCCTCAGACTGGCCTCAGTCCCTCAGACTGGCATCATTCCCTCATACTGGGCTTAGTGTAGTCCCTCACACTGGCTCAGTCCCTCAGACTGGCCTCAGTCCCTCAGACTGGGCTCAGTGTAGTCCCTCAGACTGGCTTCAGTGTAGTCCCTCAGACTGGCCTCAGTCCCTCAGACTGGCCTCAATGCTGTCCCTCAGGGCAATTTCACAATAGGTACGATTGATCTTTACCGTGCCCGAGCACGATTGCCCCCCCTCTCTGGTCAGCTTTCACATTAGTAAAGTTGTTCCGTACCCAAGTACTCTTCATCATCATCCACGTGTATTTGTTTATGTTGAGATCAGCTGTTCTAGTAGCGGAGCATCGTAAAACACTTCATTCAAACTGGACAGAAACAAAATAAAACTCAACCAATATTGTCGTCGTTAGTCTTTCCAACAATCACCAACTCTGGTTTGGTTGAAATAAACTCTTATTTCACAGAGTTTGATGTGAAAATAGGCCAACTCTACGCATTGTCTCCCCCCCACCACCCCGTCTCTCTCTCTGCCCACTGAGCGGCTGAGCGTCTCTCGTTCGTCACAGACAGACCATTAAATCAGCTAAATAAAATAACAAACATCACTCAACCCCATTGCCTATTGTCTATATTTTAAGGAACCTCTCGCCGGCCTTCCTGCTGTATCATCCACGGCCGTAGTTCAGAGGATGAGATCGGCGCATGCTGCGCGCAGATACAGACATACTGTAGATATGAAACTGTTTTATGTATACAGATTTCTGAGGAGACCGGTGGCGTTGAAAAAAGCCTGACCTTTCAACATGATGCGACATGATCCGTACTCCAGACCACCTTTTCAAGTGGACTCGGGTAAGGATCGACGAACCGTGCCCGAGTACGGTACGGAGCGTTCACACTAGTCAATCGAACTGGACTTTGGGGACAAGTGTACTCGGATCCATGCCCGGGTCCATAATGTGAAAGCACCCTTAGTTGTCTATATATCATTTAGAATGTTCATACATATTCTTTGATATATAACAGTGATGTCATCATCCTTTAATGATGTCATATTCTGGAACATTAGGCTAGTTTAGGTAGACACCTGAAGCGTGCTGCTACAATACACTCACAGTTGACAATCTCTACTCAGTTGGATATTTGCAACATACTTACTTTTTAAAACAGTGCTTCATTTAAAGAATATGGTTGGTATTAATCTGTACATGTTTTTAACTTAAACATTTTTTTTAAATGTTTTTATATATATATATATATATATATATATATACTGGAAAAACAAAGTTTGGAAACTTGTGTTTGGTGGATTATTTCTCTGTTGTTACAATGCTAATGGTCATTGTATTTTACATGGTTGGAAAGCCTGTTTATTTACCTTCGCAATGATGTCCAACTTGTAAGGATCATGCATTTGTGGGATGAGCAGCACAGCTGATTATGTGGGTAGCGCCCAAGAAAAATTTGCCAAAATGCTCTGCCAATGGTAAACAGTGTATTCTCATAAGGCTACCGGGAAGCCTGCAATGACTGCCCTTCACCGTCAGGCCCGTTTGAGCTGGTGTCGACAACACAGACAATGGAACCTGAACATGTTGGGGAATGTCATGTTCGGTGATGAGTCCAGGTTCTGTCTGCGAAAGTTGGATGGCAGGGTCAAAGTATGGAGACGACGTGGAGAACGCTATGCTGATTGTTGCACCGATGGAGTAACAACTTTTGGTGGGGGCAGTGTCATGGTGTGGGGCAGTATCTCCCTCACTGGCAAAACAAGGCTTGTCATCATTGAAGGCCATCTCAATGCAGTGAGATATCGGGATGAGATTCTGCAGCCAGTGGCAATCCCTTATCTCCACAATCTGGCACCTAACTTCATCCTCCAAGATGACAACGCTCACCCCCACAGAGCCAGGGTTATCACAGACTACCTCCACAATGTGGGAGTAGAGAGAATGGAATGGCCTGCCAAGAGTCCAGACCTCAACCCAATTGAACACTTGTGGGATCAGCTTGGGCGTGCTGTACGTGTTAGAGTGACCGACACAACCTCGTTGGCTGACCTGCAATCAATCCTGGTTGAGGAATGGAACGCCATCCCACAGCAACGTGTGACCAGGTTGGTGACCAGCATGAGGAGGAGGTGCCAGGCTGTTGTGGCTGCGTATGGATCTTCCACCCGCTACTGAGGCTCCTGACGGTTTATTAAATGAATAATGTGTAAAATTGCCAATATGTCTTGTTTGTTCCTTGTTACTGATAGAGAGTTCAATCATCCAATCCACCAAACAACTCAAAACAAGAGTCAACACCAACAGGAGAATACACTGTTTACCATTGACGGAGCATTTTGGCAAATTTTTCTTGGGCGTTACCCACATAATCAGCTGTGCTGCTCATCCCACAAATGCATGATCCTTACAAGTTGGACATCATTGCGACAGTAAATAAACAGGCTTTCCAACGATGTAAAATACAATGCCAATTAGCATTGTAACAACAGAGAAATAATCGACCAAACACAAGTTTCCGAACTTTGTTTTTCCAGTTTATATCAGTTCAAAATATTGGTTATCGGTCTCCTTGATTACTAATAATCAGTATCGGTCCTGAAAAAAACATATCAGTCGATCCCTAGTTAATATGCTGCTTTATGCAAATGTATGTATATATTTATTATTGGAAATCAATTAACAACACAAAACAATGACAAATATTGTCCAGAAACCCTCACAGGTACTGCATTTAGCATAAAAAATATGCTCAAATCATAACATGGTAAACTGCAGCCCAACAGGCAACAACAGCTGTCAGTGTGTCAGTGTGCTGACTTAACTATGACTAGCTCCCAAACTGCATGTGATTATCATAAAGTGGGCATGTCTGTAAAGGGGAGACTCGTGGGTACCCATAGAACCCATTTTCATTCACATATCTGGAGGTCAGAGGTCAAGGGACCTCTTTGAAAATGGCTAGTTTTTCCTCGCCCAAATTTAGCGTAAGTTTGGACTGGTATTTAACCTCCTTAGAGACAAGCTAGTATGACATGGTTGGTACCAACTTGTACAAGCAGTAGTGGTAATAATACAGTTAAAAAAAGAAAAGAAAAAGAAAGAAGAATATATAGTATTTTCAGTACTACAGTGGTGAAAAGTAACTACCTACATTTGTTACGGTACTTCCGCACAGTATGAGATTCTTGTACTTTACTAGACTATTTCTATGCTATACGCGGCTCCTCTAGGCAACATTTCAGAGGGAAATTGTACATTTTATTCTACTACATGAGTCTGTCAGCTGTACTTACTTTTTAATGATAGGATTTTACATAAAGAAACATAGGAAATAAATTCAGAAAGTGGCAATATGTATATTTATAAGTGCTGTCAATCGATTAAATATTTAATCGCAATTAATCACTATATTTATTATTCAAAATCAATTATCAACACAAAACAATGACAAATATTGTCCAGTAACCCTCACAAGTACTGCATTTAGCATAAAAAATATGCTCATATCATAACATGGCAAACTGTAGCCCAACAGGCAACAACAGCTGTCAGTGTGTCAGTGTGCTGACTTGACTATGACTTGCCCCAAAACTGCATGTGATTATCATGAAGTGGGCATGTCTGTAAAGAGGAGACTCGTGGGTACCCATAGAACCCATTTACATTCACACATCTGGAGGTCAGAGGTACAAGGGACCTCTTTGAAAAATGGCCATGACAATTTTTCCTCGCCAACATTTAGTGCAAGTTTGGAGTGTTATTTAACCTCTTAGTAGTATTTGTATCTTCATTGTAGCTTTAAAACTGAGCCTGCTACAATCTAAAAATCTAAACTTGCATTAAAGAAATTAAAAAATTTGCGCTAACGTGTTAATTATCACATTAACTTTGACAGCCCTATTTCATACATCTGTATGTCGATGTAATTAGGACCCGAGCACCGACTACGTCGGTCCGAAGACTTATTGAACCTTAAATGATGATGATGATGATGATGATGATGATTATTATTATTTATTTAATTATTTTATATATATACTGGAAAAAGAAAGTTCGGAAACTTGTGTTTGGTCGATTATTTCTCTGTTGTCACAATGCTAATGGTCATTGTATTTTACATCGTTGGAAAGCCTGTTTATTTACCTTCACAATGATGTCCAACTTGTAAGGATCATGCTTTTGTGGGATGAGCAGCACAGCTGATTATGTGGGTAGCGCCCAAGAAAAATGTGCCAAAATGCTTTGCCAATGGTAAACAGTGTATTCTCATAAGGCTACTAGGAAACCTGCAATGCCTGCCCTTCACCGTCAGGCCCGTTTGCGCTGGTGTCGACAACACAGACAATGGAACCTGAACATTTTGGGGAATGTCATGTTCAGTGATGAGTCCAGGTTCTGTCTGCCAAAGTTGGATGGCAGGGTCAAAGTATGGAGACGACGCGGAGAACGCGTGTGGGGGGGCGGTATCTCCCTCACTGGCAAAACGAGGCTTGTCATCATTGAAGGCCATCTCAATGCAGTGAGATATCGGGATGAGATTCTGCAGCCAGTGGCGATCCCATATCTCCACAATCTGGGACCTTACTTCATCCTCCAAGATGACAACGCTCGCCCCCACTTAGCCAGGGTTATCACAGACTACCTCCACAATGTGAGAGTAGAGAGAATGGAACGGCCTGCCAAGAGTCCAGACCTCAACCCAATTCAACACTTGTGGGATCAGCTTGGACAGTTGGACATCATTGTGAAGGTAAATAAACAGGCTTTCCAACCATGTAAAATACAATGACCATTAGCATTGTAACAACAGAGAAATAATCCACCAAACACAAGTTTCCGAACTTTCTTTTTCCAGTTTACATTTGCAGTAAAAATTAAAATCTTGGTGTCAAAAATGGGAATAACACAAAACTTAATTGAAATTCCTTAAATCATGTGTTGAATTAAAAGATAACTTGTCAACATTATCTTAAAACAAAAAAGTGAAAATGAAAATGAAAGGAAAACGTAAATATAATTTTTTTAATCTTTTTTTTTTATTGTCTATGTACGTTAGTACTTCTGTATACGAACATGTGTACAATAAAGAAAGTATATAAAAGAAGTCATCGAATGCTCCAAGTGCTTTGATGACATCATCGAATGCTCCAAGTGCCTTTATGACATCATCAACTGCTACAATTACTTTGTGATGTCGTAAAGCCAAGTTTGGGAAGTTTACAAGTGTCTCTCAAGAAGGAACCAACCATTTGAACTCAGAATCGAACTTGAGATCCCACCTTTGTGACAGAGAGAGCGAAATTTTCAATTGAGGCGAACCACAGATAGAGACGGAACTGTTCATCAGTGAGAGACTGCATCTACACAAGAACAATGAAACAGCAACAAATCTACAAGGACCCCACAGCGATCAACTATCAGCAGCTCTCTGCAGAGCTCCTGGCTGAAAAAAATCAAAATGATTATCTTATTAATTATTGTAACGTAACATGTTCTAAAACCTGAACTGAACATTCCAGAATTTTAACGTAAAACATTCTAAAATCTGAACTTAACATTCCGGAGTTGTAATTCCGTAACACTTTCTAAAATCCAAACTGAACATTTTGGAATGGTAACATAACACGTTCCAAAAGCCGAGCTGAACATTTCAGAATTGTAATGTAACACGTTCTAAAATCCGAACTAAACATTCCGGAATTGTAACGTAACACATTCTACAATCCAAAACGGAACATTCCGGAATTGTAACGTTACACATTCTAAAGTCTGAACTTAACATTCCGGAATTGTAATTCCGTACCACATTCTAAAGTCTGAACTTAACATTCCGTAATTTTAATTCCGTAACACATTCTGAAATCCGAACTAAACATTCCGGAATTGTAATTCTGTACCACATTCTAAAATCTGAATTTAACATTCCGGAATTTTAATTCCGTGACACGTTCTGAAATCCGAACTAAGCATTCCGGAATTGTAACGTAACACGTTCTAAAATCCGAACTAATTATTCCGGAATTGTAACTTAACACGTTGTAAAATCTGAAATGAACTTTCCGAAATTGTAACTTAACACGTTCTAAAAAATTTGAACAGAACATTCCGGAATGTTAACATAACACATTCTAAAATCCAAACTGAACATTCCGGAATTGTAACATAACACATTCTAAAGTCTAAACTAAACATTCCGGAATTGTAATGTAACACGTTATAAAATCTGAAGTGTACGTTCCGGAATTGTAATGTAACACGTTCTAAAATCCAAACTGAACATTCCGGAATTGTAAAGTAACATGTTCTGAAATCTGAATTTAACATTCCGGAATTGTAATTCCGTAACACGTTCTGAAATCCGAACTAAACATTCCGGAATTGTAACATAACACGTTCTAAAATCCGAACTAATCATTCCGGAATGTAACGTAACACGTTCTAAAACCTGAACTGAATATTCCAGAATTTTAATGTAACACATTCTAAACTCTGAACTTAACATTCCTGAATTTTAATTCCGTAACACGTTCTGAAATCCGAACTAAACATTCCAAAATTGTAACTTAACACATTCTAAAACCTGAACTGAACATTCCAGGATTTTAATGTAACACATTCTAAATTCTGAACTTAACATTCCGGAATTGTAATTCCGTAACATGTTCTAAAATCTAAACTGAACGTTCCGGAATTGTAACGTAATATGTTCTAAAATCCCACCTGAACATTCTGGAATTTTAACATAACACATTCTAAACTCTGAACTTAACATTCCAGAATTTTAACGTAACAAATTCTAAGGTCTGAACTTAACATTCCAGAATTGTAATTCTGTAACACGTTCTTAAATCGGAACTGAACATTCTGGAATTGTAACGTAACGCGTTCTAAAATCCGAACTAATCATTCCGGAATTGTAAATCCCATCTGAACATTCCGGAATTGTAATTCCGTAACACGTTCTTAAATTGGAACTGAACATTCTGGAATTGTGACATAACACGTTCTAAATTCCAAACTGAACATTCCGGAATTGTAATGTAACACGTTCTAAAATCCAAACTGAACATTCCAGAATTGTCAAGAAACATGTTCTAAAATCTGAATTAAACATTCCGGAATTGTAACGTAACACATTCTAAAATCTGAACTTAACATTCCGGAATTGTAATTCCGTAACACATTCTGAAATCCGAACTAAACATTCCGGAATTGTGATGTAACACGTTCTTAAGTCTGAACTTACCATTCCGGAATGGTAATTCTGTAACACGTTCTGAAATCCGAAATAAACATTCCAGAATTGTAACGTAACACAATCTAAAATCCAAACTGAACATTTCAGAATTGTAATGTAACACGTTCTAAATTCCAAACTGAACATTTCGGAATTGTAACATAACAAGTTCTAAAACCTGAACTGAACATTCCAAAATTTTAACGTAACACATTCTCAAATCTGAACTTAATATTCCAGAATTGTAATTCCGTAACACGTTCTGAAATTCGAACTAAACATTTCGGAATGTTAACACACATTCTAAAATCCAAACTGAACATTCCGGAATTTTAATGTAACACATTCTAAATTCCAAACTAAAGATTCCGGAATTGTGATGTAATACGTTCTTAAGTCTGAATTTACCATTCCGGAATGGTAATTCCGTAACACGTTCTGAAATCCGAAATAAACATTCCAGAATTGTAACGTAACACATTCTAAAATCTGAATTTAACATTCCGGAATTGTAATTCTGTAACACAATCTAAAATCCAAACTGAACATTCCAGAATTGTAATGTAACACGTTCTAAATTCCAAACTGAACATTCCGGAATTGTAACGTAACACGTTCTAAAACCTGAACTGAACATTCCGGAATTGTAATTCCGTAACACGTTCTGAAATCCGAAGTAAACATTCCAGAACTGTAACGTAACAAGTTCTAAAATCCGTACTAGTCATTCTGGAATTGTAACGTAACACGTTCTAAAATCCGAACTAATCATTCCGGAATTGTAACGTAACGCGTTCTAAAACCTGAACTGAACATTCCAGAATTTTAATATAACACATTCTAAAATCTGAACTTAAAATTCCGGAATTGTAATTCCGTAACACATTCTGAATTCCAAACTGAACATTCCGGAATTGTGACGTAACACGTTCTAAATTTCAAACTGAACATTCCGGAATTGTAACGTAACACGTTCTAAAACCTGAACTGAACATTCCAGAATTTTAATGTAACACATTCTAAAATCTGAATTTAACATTCCGGAATTGTAACGTAACCCATTCTAAAATCCAAACTGAACATTCCGGAATTGTAATATAACACGTTCTAAAATCCAAACTGAACATTTCAGAATTGTAACGTATCACATTCTAAAATCCAAACTAAACATTCCGGAATTATAAAGTAACATGTTCTAAAATCCAAACTGAACATTCCGGAATTGTAACGTAACATGTTCTAAAATCTGAACTGAACATTACAGAATTGTACCGAACACGTTCTAAAATCCAAACTGAACATTCTGGAATTGTAAAGTAACACATTCTAAAATCTGAATTTAACATTCCAGAAATGTAATTCCGTAACACGTTCTAAAATCCGAACTAAACATTCCGGAATTGTAACGTAACACGTTCTAAAATCTGAACTAATCATTCCGGAATTGTAACGTAACACTTTCTAAAATCCAAACTGAACATTCCGGAATTGTAACGCAACACTTTCTAAAATCCAAACTGAACATTTCAGAATTATAACGTAACACGTTCTAAAATCTGAACTGAACATTCCGGAATTGTAACGTAACAAGTTCTAAAATCCAAACTGAACATTCCGGAATTGTAACGTAACACGTTCTAAAATCCGAACAGAACATTTCAGAATTGTAATGTAACACGTTCTAAAATCTGAACTAAACATTCCGGAATGGAATGGTGATGGCCATTTTCGAAGGGGTCCCTTGACCTCTGACCTCCAGATATATGAATGACAATGGGTTCTATGGGTACCCACGAGTCTCCCCTTTACAGACATGTCCACCCTATGATAATCACATGCAGTTTGGGACAACTCATAGTCAAGTCAGCACACTGGCACACTGACAGCTGCTGTTGCCTGTTGGGCTGCAGTTTGCCATGTTATGATTTGAGAATATTTGTTTATGCTAAATGTAGTACCTCTGAGGGTTTCTGGACGATATTTGTCATTGTTTTGTGTTGTTAATTGATTTCCAATAATAAATATATACATACATTTGCATAAAGCAGCATATTTACCCACTCCCGTGTTGAAGTGTAAAAACTTGACAAATCTCCCTTTAAGGTACATTTTGAATAGATCAAAAAATGTATGATTAATTTACGATTAACTATGGAGAATCATACCAATTAAATATCTTAATCGATTGACAGCCCTTATTTTTTATAAGTCTTCTAACTTTCAAACACTTAAACAAGATATTTAGACAATAATCAAATGAATTAACATTGACCACAATTGTACATTATCACTGACCTCGACTCTCTTCTGTGAACTTGTTGATGTTTCGGACCACCTGGTTGAGGTTATGCAGAGTCATCTGAATAAATAAATTAAATATGTCATTAAATGCAGCAATAATACTATAAAACAAGACTCGGTCAAAACCGAGTATATTGCTGGACCGTATATGGTCAGTATGTGAATTAGTGGTTAAACTGTTACACAAATAGTCAGTGGTCATGTCTACAGTATGTTTTGTGAACAGTTTTTTTCCACTTATATCTTAATGTTTGATTGAAAGACAACTTATGTTGAAGCAAATGACATTCAGTAATAGTAAATGGTAACATTTACTAGTCAGTATATTATACATTTTATACAAGGTGAAAAGGTATTAGCATGACATACAGTATGCAACGTTAAAAGTATTTCAGTTTTTTATTAAAGCATGTGTATCAAAAGCATTCATCATATAAGTGGTGTGTAACAATATTAAACATACGTCGCAAAAGTTTATCAGCGTTGAGATTCTCCCGCTGTCATCACTGATGTTATTGCTGCTGTATTTATTCCTAGATGGAGTGTTAATGGAGCAGCTACAATGTTAGCATAGCCTGGCACTGATCGATCCGAACTGCATTCAGAAAACAAGCATTTTAAAAGTTGTTAGCTTGTCGTCTTGCAGACAGACCTGACAAAGCATGAATTAATTTTTTTTTCACTAATCAGCCTCATTATGTAGTTATTTCGGCAAACTTTTTATCCGTTTACAACAACGTTGCTGCCATATTTATGCCTAGATGACGTTGTATTGTGTGTTGATGGGGCAGCTGCATAGCCTGGCACTGATCGATCCGAACTCCGTTCGGAAAACAAGCATTTTAAAAGTTGTTTGCTTGTCGTGTTGCGGACAGACCTGACAAAGCATGAATTCAGACTTTTTACAAATCGACATCATAATGTCGTTATTTCGGCATCAGTTTGATCCGTTTATTGCAATTAAATCACAGCACAGTCTGTTTATTTTGGGTTCATACCGCATTAGCGACGTGTGGCTTGCTAGATAATCAGTTCAATGATACTCTATGTGAATACAGCCCGCAGTCCGGTGACGTTATGAACCCAGACACGACGGCGTTTGGTTTTCTGACATATCTGGGACTTCACCAACGTGTACAAAGCAGCAACAGTGGTTATTTCTTCCATGGTTGATTGCGGAAATTGAGGAAAGCGAGGCGAAAATTTGCTTCGTGCTTGGTGTGAATGTACAGTAACACGATACACAACATAACGTAACTTAAACGAACATAAACAATAGCACATGTACAACAACAGCACTATGTAATGATACAATGAACCGCTGACACGCTCCCCAGAAAACGTAAACACAGAACTGTTCTTCACCTTCATTTTGAAAGAGCAACGACCAATGAGGAAACTCCAACAGTCGGCTGACCAATCCTGTAACTTCATCACTCAGTCAGTCAGTCACTCAGTCGCTCACTCAGTGATAGACTTTTGCGTTTGTAGGGCTGACCCTCTGCGGTCCAGCCAAAAAGTTATTTTTATGAAACGGTCGCTATATCGTGACAGTAGTACATGAAACAGGTAACCTGAAAAAAATGATGTGCCTCTGTGTCCTCCGGTGCTCCTAAGGGCATCTGCAAGATTTCACAGACCGGAGGAAAACAAGCAGTAAGAGCTGATCTGAGGTCTGCTGTCCAGCTGCTGTCTATGAGAGCCGGCTGTCAATCACTCGCGAACTCCGATCAAACTAGGCAGCGCTGATCAAATAGGAATCAATATTCTGTTACTGTAATGCCTATTTCTCTCCTCAGATGTTTTTTAAGAATCCTCTTGTAGTGCACGGCTTAGCTGTAAAATGAGAAAGTTTGTGACCCAGCAGCCATGTTGAGACCTGGTTGAGATGGCTTGAAGAAACGCCAAGTTTCGGTCACATGACCGGAGCACAGCCAATAGGAACACTCTCTTTCTGAAATGACCTGCGATTGGTCAAAGTCTCCCGTCACGGGCTAGATTTTCTAAAGCCTGAAAACAGAGCCATGAGGAGGAGGAGGAGTCTAGTTATCTCTCAGAACACTTGAATTACAATATGCTGAAAGGTTATTACGGATTTTTTGCCTAGTGATGCCAAAGATATACTGACTACTGAAGCTCAAGTTTGACAAAGTGAGCCATTTATTAACATAAAAATGATTAAAAAAATATATAGCAAGAAAATGAGGTGTCAGGGTCTCCAAGGCCAAAACAACAAATAGATGACCCCACACTAACTAGAAAATATAGACTCCATTACTCAACTGAAAACAAAAGACAATACTAATCTCATTACCTAGCTACACAACAGGAGAAAGGGAGTGACAAAAGCTTGTTTAACAAAGTCACCACGACTATCAAAAACAAAGTAGCAAGGTTTAGCAGAGCTGTGTCAGAATGCTATCACAGAAAACAGTGTCACCAATTACTCAACCACAGGACACCAGCAGAGGAGAGCTCAAAGGCCAAGAGGGACATGAACACTGAATCTGGGAGAAGTTGTATACAGCGCCACTGATTGAACGAGATCCAAGGCGTGGATGATCAGGCGTAAGGGGCATGGCAGACCTGAACACACACAGTGGGAGCTCTCTTTCAACAAGAGGGAAAATCCGTGGACGTAACAGCATTAGGCCCGTTGCAAATGAGCCAGGCCTGCGCAGAATCCATCACTGCCGATCGCCGCGCAATGCATGCCGGTTAGATCTGTTTCCGACTTGATGCTGACTTGCTCTGACGTCATGCACACGTGGGCAACGATAACCTCTCGAGATCAAGGTTTTTAGAGCCAGGCACCGCAGTTGCTCCCCACCGACTGCAAGACCTAGGGCATTATGGGAAAGGCCTGGCTCGCGCCTGATCAAAGACCCGATTGGCTCTTAGTTTTGTAGAAAGTCACAACTTTCTGTGTGATTGTAATTTTTAACGCTAAAATGTATTAGTCTCATGTTGTGTAATGAAGGTTTCATCTGTTAACAAACACATCTTGTGTGGTTGATAATAATAAATATATAATGAAGGTTATCTATATATAACACTTGTCAAAACCAGTGCTCATTATGTGCTTAAAAAAAATATTCTGTGACTTCCTGTAAATTCTTTGAAGGCTGCGGGAAACGGCTGGTAACTGTCCGACTTGACTGCAGCTTTACGTCACCGCCCCTGCTGCTGCCTCCTGATCTCGTCTACTTTCCAGGCGAGGCGCAGCTCATCTCCAATGAGACTATTATTGCACCTTGTCAGATTTCCACATTGAAGAACACTGAAAAGCAGCAATATTTCATGTACCATGTAACTTCCAAATATGTCAATGTTAATCATTACATTGTGTTTGTTTTGTTTCATCTCAGCCTCTGGTTCTCTATAATGAAAAGGTCATCAGGATTGTTCGGTACTGTGTTTCACTGAAGGGATTATACTTTTATTACTTGATCAGTATGTCCAGCCTTAGATGAATAAAGTCCATCACAGCATGCCATCTTATTTTTATTGCTAAAAAAAAATTGCTGAAAGAGAAACACTCCTTGGTTATGGAGAATATGCACTTTGTTTTTGAATAAAACATTAAACAGTGATGTTCCAGGTTTTTTATGGTACACAGATGTGTCTCTACACAGCAGATCGTGATGTGATTTAGTTGTCAGTACTCAGTTGGCCCCTATAGCTACAGATATTTTTCAAGCAATTTTCAGTATCTTTAAATGAGGCAGGTCACTCTAGTAGTATCCAGAGAGCCAGCAGGATTCAGTGTCTCACCTTGAGGAGTTTTAGCTGAGCTGCTCCCTCACTCAGTAAGGAAATGTTCTCACATTGTGTTTACTGACTACATTGAAAATGGTGTATATCTGTAATGTATCACAGATTTCTAGATGTGGTCTCTGCTCTTTATGAAAAGTGTTTTCTATACAGATAATGACAAGGTGGGCGCATGTTGTCTAGATCATCTGAGAAGGCCTGACCGATGCCTACTCGGTGTTAATCCCTCTTCTACCGGCACTCGCTCGACTAGCCAGTGACCTCTACTGGCTTCTCAGGGTATTGATCACCACTCTCTCAATAGGAGCACTGGTTGTTGTGAATTACACATCCCACAATCACTTTGCCCTTTTAAATTACAACCCAATGTTGAATAAACATGTTAAATAGCAAAAGCCATCCTGAAATCTTTCCAATGCTGCTTGTTTTGTACAGTCTTATCTGAAAGTTAAATGTGAAAGTGCTTGATCTTAGTCCCAGAGAAAAATTTAAGATTTAATGGAAGGGGGACCTTCCTCATCATCATCATCATCATCATCATCTTCAGTTTTGTTAGTTTTGTTTCAGGCTTTTGTTAAAAAAGTAAACTAGAAAAACTGTTACATCTGCAGCTCCCACAGAGTCATAAAGCTGATAAACTGGCACACTGTACAAACTACGATTTACATTAAAGGTACTGTTTTTAACTTCTTACATGTATAAATTGTGTCGGTGTCCCATGCACGCTCGCTTGTGGCTACGTTGTTCAGACTTATGGTACGTGTCCACAGGGGCGTTTTTTATCACGAGGGGACGTGCCGCTTCCCAGCATTGGACGCTTGGTGGGCTGTCACTAGAAACAAGGCACTAGGCTCCTGATTGGACGAACGCTCTCCCTCCATGGGCTGCCGCTCCCAGCTTTCAAACCGGAAACAATATGGACACTCGTTTGGAAACTGTCTTCTCTTATTTCACGAAAATAGTTCACCGAAATGTGTTTCTGAAAACATTTTAGGCGAGAAATAATCCATGCAGTTGCTGAATCTGTCTTCATTTTGGATCGACAACATTTTTGTCTTAGGGGTCAAAAATGACCCGCCACTATGTTTAAGAGCAAAGGAAACTCCCTTAATGATCTTTTTTCAACTTGAAATTCAATGACTTTTCCTAGAATGACCCCAACATGAGAAAAGGTTAAACATTGCCTTTGTTCATATTTCCATAAAAGCTGTACATCAACAGGGTACAAATCTTGTCTAAGGAGTCATTTTTTACCCAGCAGTTATAAAATCATTTTCATACTACAGAAACCATAAAAAACACACCACACACACATACACACACACAAGAAATTTAGATTACGTGTGCTACTGATTGAACTCAGGAAAAACGAAAACTTTCTCGCGAATGTGCAGCATCTCCCCTCCACGACCCCACACCTGACTGAAGTTCACAGAGATCCTAAGTGATCTCCTCTATACGCACATCCTACACGGGCTAGAGATCATCCCCGGGCCAACATGCGCGCTGACTTGCAGCGGAAGGTGCTTGGTTTCCTGTCTCTGGCCAGATGGTGGCAGATCTTTCAGGTCGGCGACCTCGCTGACAAGATGAGACACACCATCATGGGCACTAAGCCCAGGGCCAAGAAACCTTGGGCAATCGCTGCACCGCCTGCCCCGGTATCCGTGACGAAGAGTCGTGATGACTCTGCACGGCGAGCGCGGAACGAACAAAACAAAATCTGCGTCGAGGTGTTCATGGAGAGGCTGGTTGCGCGGATCTTCAAGAAGGCGAAGGTTACCTGGACCGTTTCAAACGTCCAGGATATCATCCAGCGCCTTTTCGAACAGACGTGGGCCGAAGTCGAGGGTCTCAATTTCGATTCCAGCCCGGAAACATTGGAAAACCTCGAAAAGACCATTTGCTGGGACCTGATTAAG
Source organism: Sebastes umbrosus (assembly GCF_015220745.1). Classification (NCBI taxonomy): domain Eukaryota; kingdom Metazoa; phylum Chordata; class Actinopteri; order Perciformes; family Sebastidae; genus Sebastes; species Sebastes umbrosus. Next base: position 4,018,767 of record NC_051269.1, read on the forward strand.
ACGTGGGGCAATGCAATGTGGGTGCTGGTGTCCTTGAAAGGGGATCAACCGACGCTCGGAGACCGTATCGCCTCCGCCGTCAAAGGTCATCTGATGGCACCACCGAGACAGAGGTCCTGCATGTGCAGGTTCTTCTCTTCTATGGTCGCCGTCATGACGAGGTGTTAAGGTGGTTTATGGGTTTTCTCCGGGGGCTCCGGTTTATCCCACATATATAAAAAACGTCTTGAATGTGTCATTCATCTTGAAGGAAAAATGTACGTTTCCCTTCAGAATGAATGCGAGGGCTTGAGCTCTCAGCGCCACCTCAGTAGTCGGTGTTGTCTACTGTTGTCGTACGCACAGGTTCGATCTGGATGATCCAGTTCTACCAAGATTCAGTGCAGAATAATGAACATCTAATTAAATTAAATAAATAATAATATAAATAAATAATATGAATTAATTTCTGCTCATTTCTCTCATCATTTGCTGTAAATATTCAACTCAGACTGAAGTTCTGCTGATTCAGTGAATTTGTATAAAGTACAAAAATAAAGTACAAAGAAAAGTGTGTTTTGCAACGGTATTTTTTCTTATTAAAACTACTTGCATCAGCCTTAAAGTTACAGTCATAACCCAGAATAGTGAGTTAGGGTTAGGGGTGTACAGCTAACATGCGTTTACGATACTCATTTTGCTTAATTTTTACACAACCAATCAACTTTCTGGAGCTCCCAGTTGCTCCAATATTATCGCTTTATTGTTATAAAGTCACTCTCAACTGTAATCGATCAAATAGATGTTGAAATGTTGCACTGACAAAATAAAAGGTTTGAACCGCTGGTGGCCCTATAGAGAAAGATTCAGGGTACCAGAGTCAGTAAGATTCATCCTCTGGGCACAAGATCCATCCAACCAGCTGTTGACCAACTGAGACCGACACTGACATCCATCAAGCTACATCCATAGCATGGCGAAAAAAGCAAAACATATATACAGTATGTATATATATATATATGTACATATACATATATATATATGTATATGTACATATATATATATATGTACATATACATATATATATAAACTATAAACAACTATAAATGTATATGTTTTTGCAAAAAGAACAAGAATGCATCTTTAATGTTCAGTTAAGGGGAGACATCCGAGGTCAGGGGTCAGCAACCTTTACTATCAAAAGAGCCATTTTAGGCCAAGAAATAAATTAAATAAAAAATCTGTCTGGAGCCACAAAACATTTGAGCATTGTGATGAAGGTAACACAGTTTATAGTCTAAGTATATAGTATATAAGTCTAATGCAGTGAGGGCCAAAGAACAGATGTTCTACGGAGTATTAGGGCCACATTGAGGGAAAAAACATCTGAGATTTCTAGAATAAAGTCTGTATGTAAATATATAAACATAAGATTTAATTGAATATATCGGCCCCATTGTCACCGAGTGTGCATGTGTACGCACGTGTGTGTACGTGCATGTTTGTGTGTGTGTGTATGTGTGTGCGCGCAGGAACACAAATCTGGAAATGTTATCATCTTATCTGGTTCTATGTCGATCAGCTAGAGGTCACGGTTTAATATCATATCACTGCTTTGAAGGATGTGCTGATTCACAGACAGTCACATACAACTGTATGGGGGGCGGGGTGACAGTCAGTTTAGGTCAACTGTGCTCAGAGGTTTAAGGGTCATCCATTTCAGCCCTCACGTAGGCCATCACTCAATCTATTCTTAGACCAAAGAGTATCATGTTGACTCTGGGTTATCACTGGCCTCCCACTCGTGTGTGTGCACGTGTCAGCCAGTTTCGTCCCATTGTTGCTGTGCTATCTCAGTGAACCTTGCTGTTGGGTCTGTCGGTGACTAAGGCGGACCGTGCTGTGACCCTACAAAACCTGCAGTCAGCCACAGAAACAGCTTATTTTTTCATGCATAAATCCATCTGTGCTTAATCTGGACATATCGGCCAATAAAATGTGCAGTAAACATTTGAGGGAGTCAAACCAGAGAGAAAGTTATAAATAAAATGAACTTTATTGGTATGAAAAAGATTGTATTATTTACAGTATTTACACATAGCATCATTACAACAAACAGTCCTCTCATTGAACACAGTAAGTGGGTGGATTGGTTGGATCAGATGCATCCACCAGACAACAGGTGGTGCTACATGGCAGTTTACCGCAGCCAGGCAGGCAGACTCTCAACACCCTGCTGTCATCATAACCGCCTTCAATCTCCTCAAATCCTAACTTTTGATCGTAAAATATGAACAAAATGGACCTTGTAGAAAGCACTTTTGTCCGTCTGCTGTTCTCCTTTTCCTTTCAGAAACCAAACTTTTTGTTCCAGCAGCAAAAATTCCTACGTTTGCTGGGGACCCAGGGGATCCAATCGGAGGATCCCTGAGGAACCACAAAACCATTGGTTTAACTGAGTTAATGTACACTTCCTTTATACCGCATACTGCATTACTGACATGATTTCCACGACCTCAGGATGGTAGGTGGGCCTGTCAAAAAGTCTCAGCTCTTCCATGTAGGCTGCCACTGGGGCCTTCGGGATCTTTCATGTGTGTCCAACGCATAAAGGCATACTTTGACACATCGTTAATAAGCAGCACAGAATGGCAGGCAGCTCACACTTCTGTCTATAAAGCTTTTGATTATGTACGTGTTGCACAATTCAGTGGTGTGGCAGGAGCAGTTCACTAATAAATATCTCAAGTCACTCGGGGGCTGACCCCTTTTGGCTTTAGGAAGCGTGCAGCCGGTTGGCCATGCTCCGTTGGCTGAGTCTATGGGTCTTGTGGAGGTTCATGCTCTGTATAGTGGCCCCATGTTCATGAGCCAGCTCCTCCTCCTCCTCCTGGCCCACATCGCGTTGTATCTCAGCCTCAACAGTTCTCTGTGCCCGGACCAACGCGAAATCCATCTCAGCGTCCATGGGTTCACCAGAGGAGAAAGGGTGACACACGGTCTCAACAAAGCCAATGACCGTCCCCAACACGGCAAACACCGAACCCACCAGGTAGACCTTCAGCAAACCACGGCTGGGTTTCTGACTCAGCATCTCTTTGGCGAAGGGGATCAACTCCTGCATGCTTTCCATTTCCAATGATTGAGATGCAACAGCGGGCTGTAGGTGTGTAGACCTGTTAAAAAATGGACAACATTAGATGGTGTCAGATGTGCAGATATACCAATTGTCTTTTACATAATCCCTGTGAATGCAATACCTTTGGCTATTTAAATTGTTGGACTAAAAAAGCAATCTAAGACATAATTTTGGGTTCTGGGAACGCTGCAGCCATTAGACCAGGTCACATATCAACTGAGATTTGCAGCAACATTAGAAACTGACCTGTCATGGATTTACACATGATATAAAATATGACACGTAATACATTTAAATTTAACCTACAGTTTAGTCAAAAACAAATAAAAATAAAAATTCAACACAAGGTAGGCTATATGCAACTGCTGTCTTTTTGAAAATACTCAAATGTGACAGCAGTCTAATATCCCATTACTGCATATAGGCTACACTTTTCTAAAGAAAACAGAATAACTTACGGTGATGTAGTTTGTTCTGTGTTCCAGTCACAGGTTGATCTTACTCATGAGTTCCAGTTTGTGGGCGAGAACACACCTTTACTGGATACTGTGGTCATTTATAGCCCCACTGTCCCCGCCCACGCAGGGACAGCTGCTGAATATTCAGGAAGCATGGAGGATAGGCTCTGGAAATCAAAACAAAACTTTGAGCCAGAAACTTTGTCCCAGTTGTTTGTAGGCTTATTACACAGCGAACACTGTCACTAATATTCTCACTAGTATGACCATTAGAGCATCTGTAGTGTTCAATAGTGTGTTTATAGTGACTGCAATGTACTTTGAATTCAATTTAAAAGTGTCACAGTAGCATTTTTTTAAATGTACAGTTGATGTGTTTATTGTGTGTGTATTGTAGCCTGATAACTTGTGGTGAGGTCATACCAGTACTATAACATATACAGCATCATACCAAAATGTTAGGAATTGTTAAGAAATCACAAGCAAATGAAAAAAACATTTCTACCACTTGGAAAACATATCACAAAATGTTGCAAAATGGCACTTAAAAACTATGATGATGGGTATAGCCAATAGCTCCAATAATATTGGCATCCCACAGCGTAAAGTGTGTGTGTGTGTGTGTGTGTGTGTGAGGGGGGGGGGGGGGGGGGTAGTTAAAGGCAGAGAGAGAAGGAGAGTCTGTCTGTCAGCAACAAACATCTTTTACATCATTTATCCTCATTTCCATTCAGTCACATGACGCTGATAATTCCTGAACATCGGGTTTGATATGAGTTACATCATTTACATTTTCCCTGAAACATTCAGCCTATTACATAATTTCCAGTGTTCAAAAGACACAACAATACTATTCTGGGTTATTAAATAATGAATTCACAATCAGAATATCAATAAATACAGTCGCAAATAATGAATAACTAGTATAAAGGCATTGATCCAGTAGAGATGGTTCCTGTGTCTCTAAGCAGGACTCAGTCCACAGTAGAAATACAGACTGCAGCTGTTATTCATGTGCAGGTGTTTGTTCAACAGGTAACAGGCTACAGAGAGGAAAGATTGCTGCTCTGCCACTGATAATAACTGTGTGTCTTTATTAGTATTAGATCAGTTCAGACACAAACAGCTGTTAAAGCCGACTGACAGCTGATCCAGCTGTGATCAGGAAGTTTCAGAGGAAAGGACGTCTCATTTCTCTTAAAACATATTTCCTCGTTTCCTCTCTCCTCGCATGGTTTCCTTGCGTCTCTCCATGCTTCCCTGGTGGGAGGGACTAAGACGAAAGACGCAAGTGAGGGAAACGTTGATGCAATTAAGAGAATTGGGATGTACCCCTTGTGTGAATTTACCGTAATGTGCAACCTCTGGTTCCCATCTCAGGCTAATACTGTTATATATTTCCATACTATACTACTACTCAGAGAAGTGTTCCGAGAACTAAAACTAAGACACTGACTCGTACTCCACTAAATATGTTTCAAGGACTACTACAAGCAATGGCACAGGAAGGAAATTACAAAAAGGTCTCACTATTCAGTCAAAGGTTTCTATCAAAAGACCAAAAAAAGAAAATAGAACAGGAACGAACATGTGTTGTTCCTCAGTTGTTTGTTGTCACAGGTTGGTGCAGTCCGAGAGTAGGTAGGCTAAAAGCCACATAGGTGACCGGGGAGTCCATGTGAATCTTCCACATCAACAGTCACCAAATCAGGGGAAAGGTTGTGTAAACCCCGTTACCCTGCTGCTGCTGTGAACTGTGGTCTCAGTGGAACCACACAGGGTCAACCACACGTACCACACACACTCAGGATGGTGACTAACACGGAGCAGCACAGGACGTGCAGAGATGTGACGGCACGTAGACGAGATGACAGTACATAATTACATCAACTTCACATTGGTCTTAAAAAACTGTTACTTGTTAATAAAATAATTAAAAAGTAACACAAACTTTGAAAAATGGAATATATAATAAAATATAATATAATAAAAAAATGTAATTGACTTGAAAAAAGGTCTTTTAAACTTAAAGCTGCAGTAGGCAGTATATTTTTGGCATCATTGGACAAAAATTCCATAATAACCTTTCAGCATATTGTAATAAAAGTGTTCTGAGAGAAAACTAGACTTCTGCTCCTCCTCATGGCTCTGTTTTCAGGCTTTAGAAAATCTAGCTCCTGATGGGAAACTTTGACCAATCACAGGTCATTTCATTGAGAGAGAGCGTTCCTATTGGCTGTGCTAATATTGATTTATATTTGATCAACGCTGCGCAGTTTGACCGTTTGGTCAGAGTTCGCGAGTGATTGACAGCCGGCTCTCATAGACGTCAGCTGGACAGCAGACCTCAGATCAGCTCTTACTGCTTGTTTTCTTCCGGTCTGTGAAATCTTGCAGATGCCGTTAGGAGCACCAGAGGACACAGAGGAACATGATATTTTTCAGGTTACCTGTTTCATGTACTACTGTCAGGATATAGCAACCGTTTTATAAAAATAACTTTTTTTAATCATATTTGCTCCAATCTGGCCTACTTCAGCTCTAATAACTAAACCTTTCTAAATATTTTCTGGACCTGGCCTTCTAGTTTTAGTAGGCCGATCAAATTCCTCTATCCGTGCTGGCTCACTGGGATGGCTGACTGGCACACCTAAATAAAACGGAACCATCATTTTAATCATCAGTATTAGTCACACCTGTGCCTATGACAAATCAATGTAGTGACTGATGATCTAACTTCTTTCATGCTTATGGCCCTCACCAGAACTTTTGGCTTACAACATATATATATAAATATATATATATATATATATATATTTATAAAAGAACATTGCAGCAGCTATAAATATATATATTTCTTTTTTATTTTACAAAAGAAGAAACTTATCAAAGTCCTTTCCTAAGTTTTATACCTTCCAATGAAAACATTTGACATTTCTTTTTAATTCAGGATTAGGCAATAGTTGATTTTCATTTGTATCTAAAAAGTTTTAAAAAATCAACTAACAGTAAGGTGACACAACATAAGATACAGAGAGATGCAAAACATGATGGAACAGAGGACGTGTGTTACAAACATATGGGTCATAACTGAGCATACAGGGAGTGTCAGTGTGACGACACAGCCGAACCGTCAATATGAAGCATAGTAACAGGGCTCAGCTCTATTCACAGCAGACAGTAGAAACCTTGCTTCCTTTATCAGTGACAAACGGAGCACAGCAGGAAAAAAAAAGATTTCTAAAAACTCTCCCTTCAATTGCAGTTATTTTTCACCTGGAACTTTTCATTCAGCTCATCAGAGTAATAATAATCAGAATAAAAGCAAGTAACAATGCCTCATGTAAACAGTTTGATCAGAATAAAGTTGCCAATCCCAAATGAAAATGTAGCCTATTCCTTTCTCTTCTCTGTTGTTGGTCATTTACAAGCAGCGCACCTTTCATGGGGAAACATAAGGGCTTATTTACTATATTCATTGACATAAACAGAATGCTTGTCCTAAAACTGTTACTTCAGTAAATAACTGTATTGTGCTGTATAACTGCTATAATATCCGTCAGTTCACAAGGACGTTAAAGGTTCTCTGAGCATTAATTTGAGCAACTATTTGCTATGTCAAGATATAGAGGAGTAGTGTCTACCTGAGCAGAGAATGAAGTCACTTTGTGTGTATTGTAATTCAAGCTTCTCTGTGCTTGGTTTATGTAGCCAGTCCGGCCGCACGTGCATGTTAGTGATGTGAGTGCATGTGAGTCTCGCTCTGTTGTACCCCACTGGCTAGCTAATCTCTGCCGCTCTGCACTGCACTCATACAAAGGTTACCGCTGATAACGTCGTCCCGACAGACGAGGTCGTCCCGGGTTAACTTGTAATTTATAACTGCTGTTGTTTGCACTGTTTGCGCTGTTAGCACCTCTAGCTGCCAGCCACCGGCTCAGCCATCGCCATGTTGAGAGCTGTGTGGAAGCAATAGATATGCTTGGGATTTTGAATTAAGCACCTTTAAGCATACATTGTACCCTTTTTTTCCAATGAAGATAATATTATGAAATATTTACAATTTACAATTTACAATTGGAGTACCAGGCGCCTTTCATTGGCCAAGAGTAGTGGGCGGGAGTGAGTTTAGACCTGGATGAAGGAATTCAGGTAGGAGGGAGGGAGTGTAGACCTGGATGAGGGAGTTCAGGTAGGACGGAGGGAGTGTAGACCTGGATGAGGGAGTTCAGGTAGGACGGAGGGAGTGTAGACCTGGATGGGGGAGTTCAGGTAGGGGGGAGGGAGTGTAGACCTGGATGGGGGAGTTCAGGTAGGAGGGAGGGAGTGTAGACCTGGATGGGGGAGTTCAGGTAGGAGGGAGGTAGTGTAGACCTGGATGAGGGAGTTCAGGTAGGAGGGAGGGAGTGTAGACCTGGATGAGGGAGTTCAGGTAGGCGGCAGCTGATTTTGTTGCTGTTTTGTAAGCGATCAACAGGGTTTTGAATTTGATGCGAGCGGCAACTGGGAGCCAGAGGAGGGATATGAACAGCGGAGTGATGTGTGCTGTTTTGAGTTGGTTGGAGACCAGTTGCGCTGCTGCGTTCTGGATCATCTGCAGAGGTTTGAATGTGCATGCAGGGAGGCCTGCCAGTAGGGAGTTGCAGTAGTCAATGCGTGATATTACAAAAGCCTGTACCAGGAGTTGAGTTCCATGCTCTGACAGGTACTGTAGGGTCTGATCTTCCTGATGTTGTACAGGGCAAATCGACACAGCGGAGAAATTGAGGCCTCGTGAAACCTTAAAGTATATTTGTGTAAATGATACTGAGATTTGGTAATGGTTTATTTCAACCAATTACTCTTTTTATATTTTGAACTCCCTCTTTCCTCTCAAAAATAGAGCAACCTCCTTTGCCTCTATGGACCAGCCTCCACTGACGCAGATGTATTTACAGGCACATGTTCAAGCATACACAAGTTCTGTTAAAAGGTGTTCTGTGATTGTAATTGTGTTTAAACCATCCCCACTGTCTTGGGTGTTTCTCCCTTATTTGCTCTGCAGTGATGTTTATCACCTTGTGATAACAATAACTTCAATAAAGCAGCATTGGATGTGTAACCATGGGCCAGAGTTGACAGAGAGGAAACACCAGGCTGTTACCAACACATAAACCGCAGCTACAGCCAGCCTACTATCACTGAGTGATTGAAGGCATGATGGTACTTGTCTGAAGTCGTATCTGCACAGTAGCCCTCTGTGTGTGTGTGTGTGAGTTGAGTCAGAAGACACACCCTGTACTTGGACTTAGTCAGTGTGTCTGCGGAGAATGGAGAAAAACATAACGTGCGTGTAAGCAGCTTGCCCTCAGGTTATTATTTCTTTAGACACGGGTGATGTTCAGCAGTACTCCGGCACACAGCGGAGTTACCACACAGCCTGGCAGAAGCTTTAAACACATGCCTACAGGGCATGCATTGTGTGTGGGGAGGCAGTTTGTCTGTGTGACAGTGTTTCACCAGAGCTGTGCTCTTCTCTGGATGGAAAACTCCATGAAACAGTGCTCCGTCATATCTTTTTGTAATGGATGAATAAATAAATAAATCTAACAAATACAGATCAATACTTCTGCATGATGTCTTTATGACATGGTTGGACTTGTCGAGACGTGCTAGTTTAAAATTCTGGCATTTAAGGAATTTAAAGGTTTCACTCTGTGTAGCCGCTGAGGAAAAGAATGTTAGCCAAACATACACAAACATGTCCACTTCTCCAGTATAGGCCTACAGTACATACTGAGAATATAAAATATACTCAAAAACAGTGTTGACAGTTGAATATACTTTGTTTTTCTGTATGAATGATATAAGACGTGTAGTGCATTTTATCAGCCCCTCCCTAAATTTCCATTGTGCATTGCATCATTGGACGACACAGATGCACACACACGACCGAATACACACATGTAACATAGAAGCAAACCTACAGCTGAGGTTGACGGGAATGTCATTAGTTGTGCAGGTATTTGGTCGTACACAAATGTAAATGTTGACCTGATGATGGTGCTACATGAAAAGTCAGAGGATCACCAAAGTTTTTAGGAAATATCCTGGATGTACATGATTTTATTTTTTAAGACTGCACATTAACAAGAATCAAATCTATGAACATGTTGATGTTTGTCTCTACGAGTAGATGGAATCATTTGAGGTCACAAGAGTGTGTTTTATTACACCTTTCTTTACGTTTGTTTGCGGCTCATTGGTATCTTTGTGTTGACTATGTGTCTGCGTCTGCCTGCCTTCCTGCCTGCCTGCATGTGTGTGAGTGTGTATGAGTGTGTGAGTGTGTGTGTGTTGATTCATGTAGTGAAGGGAGTGGTGGTGAAGGGTGTGACTCTGACACACACTGTATCATACCGTCCAGGTGCGACAGTGTTTATAAAGCAGCTGCTTGGCAGCAACACACAGTTTATTACAGATAACAGAGCTGATAGCAGACCGACCACCAGGTGAGTCTCACATCAAGGAAATACAAGAAACTGCCTTTGATTGTATTGGATTGTTTTCTGCTTGCTGATATTTTTTGTTTTCTCACCTGTTCCAGACTTTTTCATAGGAGAAACGCAACATGAGAATTGTTTTAATTCTAGCTGGTAAGATCTCTTTCTTTTTTTCCTTTGCTTTAATATTTGAACTTTCTCTAGTGTCCTCTCTCTTTGTCTCTTTTGTGCTGCAACCTTCACCTTAAACTTTCCAAACCAGATGCTTGCATTCATAAATCGTGGGGAGACAGAATGCAGTTTTTCTATCCAGCGAAACACTGCAGCAACTGATTACAGAGCTTGTATTACATCACTCTTTAAATGAACGTATTATCTATATAAATGCATAGTTATAGACACTTTGACTGAGTCTAAACCTTAAGGAAGCATCTTTTTTGAGTAAAGAGATAGATATGCTTCCTTTTTTAGGGGGCTTTCTTCCTCTCTTCTTTCTTTCTTCGGAGTCAGTATACGTTGAGGCTTTAGGTAGAAATAGGAAACTCCACAAAACTTTGCAGCACCATCTAAGGGACGGAAGCGGGCATCAATCCAGAAGGTTAGGGTTTAGGCTGAGGATTAAAACCTTATTTATGCTCAGGTTAAGTTTAGGGATGGTTTAGTAAAAGTTTCATGTGATTATGGTGAGTGTAAAAATCCATAAGGAATCTGCCCATAAATAACTGACTGTACAGTATCTCCTACATCTATGAAAAACAAATGGCAAGGTCTACTTTTAACAAGAAGACAAACTGAAATATAACAGTATTAGTTATAATTGCATCTGTTTTGAGTAGATCATACAATAAGTACTGTTGCCTATCTATATGGTTCCATTTTATAATCAACAAGTCAATTTGGACACTGTCGCGTCACTTGTGAAGTCTTCTGTGGAAAAAGCTAATTCCATCGTACTGATGGAGAGAAACATTCATGTTAGTGTGCATTATATTACAAAACTGCATTGGCATTATTATAATGTATGGAGATCAGCAGTGGGTTTTTATTGCTTAAGTAGCAACAAATAGAACTATTAACATTTGTAACCCTGATATTGCAAATCTTCTAAAGGTTTACGTGGGATTGGCTCACTGGTTTCATGTCTACTTTAACATCTGGTACTAGCTAGCTAACCTTAATGATAAGTAAATAAGTAAGTAAATGAAGCAACTCTTTAATCCAGATTACACAAGATTTTAAATATGTTTTTGGTGTGTTTTAGGTTTACACAATCTTAACAAAATTTGATTATGTTTTTTTTTGCCAATTTTGAACAGAGAATAACGTGTAACGTTTAATTTCTTGTTGTGCTGCCTTCCTCCTGACAGCCATAGCTGCAGTATCACAGGCCCAGACCGACTGCTCTCGTGGGGCTTGTTACCCACCCAGCCATGACTTGCTCATGGGAAGAGGTCACCGGCTCCATGCCTCCTCAACCTGCGGCCTCACAGGCTCCGAGATCTACTGCACCCCGTACCAACAGGTAGGAACACAATCCAGTGTTTAAAGGACATTTCATCTCTGCGGATCAAAGATGTTTTCAGACAAGTCTCAAGTTAGTGTCGCACTTTTGCACTATATTATGATGATATATTGTGATCAAATCTTAGTATATCAACTCGATCGGAGGAAGGCTGGTTAGAAGAACTGTTAAAAATGTGGAAAAAGACATACCTGAGAGGAAGCAAAAGCATAAAAAGCAGCTTTACTGATTTATAATTTACTTTTATTAAAGGTCCCATATTGTGCTCATTTTCAGGTTCATACTTGTATTTTGTGTTTCTACTAGAACATGTTTACATGCTGTAATGTTAAAAAAAAAACTTTATTTTCCTCATACTGTTGGCCTGAATATGCCTGTATTTACCCTCTGTCTTAAACACACACTGTTTTAGCGCATTTTGATGGAATTGCGACGAAATTGCAACAGAATTGCGTTGCTAGGCAACAGCTTGGGTCCATGTGTACTTCCTGTCAGCCGATGTCATTCACATACACTGAAACCAGAAATAAACTGGGACACATTTAGAATGTTTACGTTTAAATCTGTGTAAAGGATCTAAATATTGTATTTTTGTGACATCACAAATGGACAGAAATCCAGACGGCTTGTTTCAAATGCAGAGTTTCTGAATACGGGCTGTGTGTATTTCCCTGTGGATTGAGTGTTTCGATACTTTCAAAGTATTTATATAGGACTTAAGCCTGCTTAATAATAAAAAAACATGAAAATCTCACTTTTTAATAATATGGGACCTTTAAATTATAACTAAATTATAGATACTGGCTTTATAAAAGGCCATATCAGTCCAGCCAGAGCACATACACTGTCACAGTCTCAGTCAGCTGTGTCCACCCAGGCCACGCATGCGGTCTCTACGTGCAGAGGTCACGGTGAGCACACAGACAGGATGGAGGCTGGTTGGTGGTTTTGGCCGAACTGCCAGCCGTCCATTTGTGAAAGAGTCTGATTTCAGTGCCAGAGCATCGTGTTGCAACTGTACTCTTTGACCGTCTGTAAAACCGCCACCTCACCAGGCCAGCTGCTGGCTCAGCACAAACCTCCTATTACTGGATTATAATGCAGATTTTGAAATAATAGAGAGAGAGCAGAGGACATACAGTGAACAGTCAAGTCTGTAATGTTGCAATTCTTATTTTTGCTCCAAAAAAGGGGAGAAAAGCGCCTCTAATGTGAGATACAACCTTTTGTTTGCAATATAAAATCCACAAAGTGAACCTGCACTGGAACTATGTTGAATAGTCTCAACTCACTGGCAGACTGTTTCACTAGTTAGGGACTACCTAATGTTGTTAAAGTTTAAATTTGTTTATCTGCTGTGCTGTCAGAAGTCCCCCAGATGGAGAGTTTTTAAAAGAGATGTTTCTAAAAGATGTTAAAGCAGCAGTGAGTAGAAATGGAGCAAATATGATATAAAACGGTCACTTATATCCTGACAGTAGTGCATGAGACAGGTAATCTGAAAAAAATCATGTGCCTCTGTGTCTTGAGTCTGCCGTCCAGCTGCCGTCTATGAGAGCCATCTGTCAATCACTCACGAACTCCAATCAAACGATTAAACTAGGCAGTGCTGATCAAATATGAATCAATATTCTGTTACGTTAATGCCTATTTCTCTCCTCAAATGTTTTCAGAATCATTTTGTAGTGTACTGTTTAGCTGTAAAATGAGAAAGTTTGTGAACAAAAGTATAGACAACACGTCTCTATCATAACCTCAAAATAACTCAGCAACACTTTGGAACACGAACGCCGGTCTCCTGGTTGAAAGTCCTGCGTTTGTTGGACCCATCTGCCTTAAACAGTCTTTCTGGTCACTAGCTCTGAGCGCAACATATTCACGTGAATGTGTTTACGTTGCTGTCAGTACAGACTACACTGTGTACACATGACACGCCAAGAGCAACAAAGGTGTTGTTATTGCACACAAAAGGACTTACAAATGACCGGGTAATTCATACGCCATTTAGTGAGACCAGGCTGGTTGCCGTAATACGGACAATTTCCTCAAAAGTTGTATTCCAACTTTCATTGTTTTTCATTCTGATCTTCACTAAGGAAGCCTGACCCTAATCCAACCTAAAAGACAGAGCAGCATAGAAAGACAGGCAGGAGAACATTTGTGTTGATGTTGCGCAACCTTCATACCTCCCAGTGTATGTGCGCTGTGTGGAATCAGCCTCAGGGAATGAATAGCTGTGTTAGGTGTGGACTCTCCTATTGATAAACGCTTTCCCCTTTTTTTCTTTTTTTCTTACCTGAGCCGCACCTCTTCCAGACAGGGAGGAGCGAGAACACTCAGCTGTAGCTCAGAGCTGACACATACATACGCATACATGACTACCAGTAAAGACCGACAATGATACAGATGAAAGCCCCTCACAACCATCAGAAAACTAGTCCAATCTTGTTGCTATGTGTCACGTCATTTTCCACAAGTACCAGATTTTGTAATAAATAATTAAATAATCAAATGATTTACTGTAGTGTTGTTTGGTCTAGTGGCTTAGAGTTACCATGGTAGTAACGTAGATAGTAATTGAAAGTTTTGAGAGTAATGTGGCAATAAATGTCTGAAAGAGTTAACAGTGTTTACACATATTCCTGGAAAACCTGGGATTTTGTTTTGCAGATTCGTGGAAATAGAATTGTTTGGTCCATTTTATCATTTCTGTTATTGATACTTCAGTGCAGTGGACCAGGTTATAGGTTGTAGCTGTTGCAGTTTACCTAGACTTAAAGTTCTGACAGATTTGGGGGAGTTGAACATCATATATATCTATATATATAATTTATATATATAGATATATATATACACCGATCAGCCATAACATTAACAACATTAAGACCACTGACAGGTGAAGTGATTATCATTGATTATCTCGTTACCATGGTACCTGGCAGTGGGGGGGATATATCAGACAGCAAGTGAACATTTTGAACTTTGAACTTTGTGTTGGAAGCAGAAAAAATGGGCCAGCGCAAGGATGTGAGCGACTTTGACAAGGGCCAAACTGTGATGTCTAGACGATTGGGTCAGAGCATCTCCAGAACTGCAGCTCTTGTGGGATGTTCCCAGTCTGAAGTGGTCAGGACCTACTGTACCAAAAGTGGTCCAAGGAAGGAAAACCGGTGAACCGGTGACAGGGTCAGACCCGAGGCTCATTGATGCACGTTGGGAGCGAAGGCTGGCCCGTGTTGTCTGATCCAATAGAAGAGCTACTGGAGCTCAAACTGCTGAAAAAGTTTATGCTGGTTCTGATAGAAAGGTATCAGAACACACAGTGAGGAGCAGTTTGTTGAGTATGGGGCTGCGTAGCCGCAGACCGGTCAGGGTGCCCATGCTGACCTAATGTTATGGCTGATTGGTATATATATATATATATATATATATATATATGCATATATATATATATATATATATATATTTGTGTGTGTGTGTCAGAGTTACAACAGAGTTACAACAGTTAAGTTAATACACATGACATTTGTAGAGGACATTGGAGGGAAACTGGAAAGTCACTCTTGAAATCTATAATGTACCTCAGCTAACAAAGTTTTATCAGCTTATTTTAAGCAAATTTGTAATGGGCGTCTCAATATAGTTTGTTTTTTTGTTTGTCTTTTGTTACCCATAACAATCCCAGCAGTTCAAAATCACTCATTCCAGCAAGAGGCCTGCTGGTTGACAGCCAAATATGCCTGATATAATCCTGATGAACATACATGTAATATATTCTTTATGCGATTAATGTCAGATATTGATAATCAGGGGTGTAGTGGAGGGTAGGGATATATGGGGTATAGCCACCTATCAGCCAAAAAGCCAATGTAATATATATCATCATCATACCTAGTAGTATGCCCACCTCATCAACGACCACTACCCCCCTGCTGATGATATGAACATGCACCCTTACTTTTAATCGACAGTCATGATTTCATTCCTGCTGTCTTAGTTAGCATGAAGTAGTGCAGTTAACATTAGCTGAAATGTAACCTTGACGCCAGTACAGACACAGTTTTAGTCTGGCCAACTCATTTCATCATAATGTCCACTGTAGACTTTATATAATAACTAAGGGTCAAGTTCATGTACAGTTGATGCAACAGTCAGCTGGCAACCACTAAATGCAAACAGTGTGTTGGTGTGTTTGAGGTGTCACACTGCAGTGCCAAAAGCCACAAACCTTGGGAAACTAGCCTCCAGGTTGAATCACCTTTAACCTACAAAGTTAAAGCTGAAGTAGGCGAGATTGGAGCTAATATGATTAAAAAAAAGTTATTTTTATAAAACGGTCACTATATCGTGACAGTAGTGCATGAAACAGGTAACCTGAAAAAAATCATGTGTCTCTGTGTTCTCCGGTGCTCCTAATGGCATCTGCAAGATTTCACAGACTGGAGGAAAACAGGCAGTAATAGCTGATCTGACGTCTGCTGTCCAGCTGCCGCCTATGAAAGCCGGCTGTCAATCACTCGCGAACTCCGACCAAACGGTCAAACTAGGCAGCGCTGATCAAATATGAATCAATATTCTGTTACGTTAATGCCTATTTCTCTCCTCAGATGTTTTCAGAATCATCTTGTAGTGCACGGTTTAGCTGTGAAATGAGAAAGTTGGTGACGCCGCTGCCATTGTGAAATCTGGTGGAAGGAATGCCGAGTTCGGGGTCACATGACCGGAGCACAGCCAATAGGAACGCTCTCTCAATGAAATGATCTGTGATTGGTCAAAGTCTCCCGTCACGGGCTAGATGTTCTAAAGCCTGAAAACAGAGCCATGAGGAGGAGCAGAAGTGTAGTTATCTCTCAGAACACTTGAATTACAATATGCTGAAAGGTTATTATGGATATTATTTGCCCAATGATGCCAAAAATATACTGCCTACTGCCACTTTAAGAAAATTTCCCAGTCATGCTTATCTGGGGTATTTGAGGTGAAGTAGTAGTAGAAATGACACCGACACACCCGAGTCTTTGAGGCGGTTAAGTTTTATCCCATGAGATTAGATGAGATTCGCTGTTATGCAATGAGGAAAAAAAAGATTTACACACTTTAAATTGAATGCATTGAAGTTGAATGGTGCCCATACAGTTATCATACAGTATATGATATCGCTGGGGTCAGGGCAGGACTCTGCTATTTGTAGGTTGGGGGCTGTATCTGTGGTGAAGGGTGAACTGAATGTCAGAGTTTATCTGCTGAGCTTTATCTGACTGACATGTTTGTGAAGGGAGAAGGTGATGATCATTCAAAGATAAAGTTTCTTTAATCCCTCTGAGCCATTTATTCAGAGCAAAATGTGTTGAATGGGACATATTGTGCTCATTTTCAGGTCACTACTTGTATTTGGGGTTTCTACTAGAACATGTTTACATGATTTAATATTCAAAAATGATCATTTTTTCTCATACTTTCTCTCTGGAACGCTCCGTTTAAGCGCCTGTCTCTTTAAGACCTCCTCCCGAAAAAGCCCAGTCTGCTCAGACAAATACAGTGCACCTTTGCAAAGATGGTTCTCAAGCTGTGGGCAGTCAGTGTATTCTAATGAGAAGTGTGTGTGTGTGTGTGTCACATTCATACAAGGGTGGAAAAGAATTTTATGTTTAAAGATGTTCTTCACGTTAATTTGTAACGGGGCTTTTTGCTGCGTTATAGACTATTTTAGCCAGAGCCTGACCTCTCTGCTGTGTCCTCAGTTTGAACACAAATCTAAGCAATTTGCAAAAGTTGCGTCATAATGTTGGGGAAGTGAGTTGAGACACGTAGCCGGAGTGGAAAACATCAGTGAGGCCTTTATGTTGTAACAATCAGCAACCCAGAAGGAACTTTTCCCCACAGGGAAAGCAGCCATGGTCTGTGTGCCCGGAATAGAGGGGGAGCTACTAAGCATTGACTGGCTATCAGTGATTGGAGCATTTGTATTGGGAATTATTCAAGTACATACATTACCGAAAAAATATTATCTGTTCACTTCTATTTAATTCAATACACTGATACAGTCTGTGTGTTTCTTTGCACATTTACATGCAGACTTCACAAGTGCTTTGACTGACTCAGGGTCAGTAGACCTGAGTCACCTAAAACGTCATTTTTGGGATGATTTATGATGATTATTTCTTTAAAGCTATATTGGACATCGATGGTCGGAATTTTACCAACTTCAAATTTTGTCAGCTGGATAAATTCTGTAGGAAACTTTTGGTATTTCACAATCAATTTCCCCGTGTTCACAAGTCAAGTTTAACAGGTGTCACAAAATGTAACTTGTGCAAAGCGAGATCAGATTGTTCCTTCGTCTCATCTGTTACTGGGCCAAAGTTTCCCAATAAGTTGTTGACCAGCTGAATCAAAACGGTGTTTACGATATAAAGCTGTTAGTGATCTGAAGCATATTGATTTTTCTGTGTGACCTGCTCATTGACACAGCTTATCTGACTGGCATGGCAGGGAATGAAAAGAGACTGATTTGGAAGTTGGTCTTAAGTCCATGGGTCGGTTTCAGGACAGTCATATTGACACATTTCCATAAATAGGCTCCATACACCAAATACTACAATGTAACTCAGGAAAGTCCATTGTTGCTGATCTGTTTTTTTGTTTCATAGGTGAGGATGAAGTGTTGTCCATGTGACTCCAGGAACCCAGACGGTCCGCTGGCCCACACTGTCCGGGACGCCTTGTCCACTTCTGGACCAGATAGATGGTGGCAGTCCAAGAAAGGTGGGCAAAAACAGAAAGACAAAAAAATAGCTTTTCTACTGGCAGGAGTATACCTCGTTTTAAAGCCCTTTATTTAGTTATTCAAGCTCTTTCCATTAATCTCCTCCAGCACACTCTGAGCTGTCCTCAGGGTGCCTTCACATGAAACTCGTGAGCTCGTGATTACAACATTGGAAGTCGTGTACACGGTGTGCTTGGCGTTCAAGTGGTTAAAGCTGAGATTGGAGCAAATATGATTCAAAAAGTTATTTTTTATAAAAATCATGTTCCTCTGTGTCCTCCGGTGCTCCTAACGGAAAACAAGCAGTAAGAGCTGATCTGAGGTCTGCTGTCCATCTGCTGTCTATGAGAGCCGGCTGTCAGTCACTGGCGAACTCCGATCAAACGGTCAAACTAGGCAGCGCTGATCAAATAGGAATCAATATTCTGTTACGTTAATGCCTATTTCTCTCCTCAAATGTTTTTAGAATCATCTTGTAGTGCACGGTTTAGCTGTAAAATGAGAACGTTTGTGACGCGGTCGCCATGTTGAAATCTCTTGAAGGAACACCAAGTACCGGTCACATGACCGGAGCACAGCCAAGATTTTCTAAAGCCTGAAAACAGAGCCATGAGGAGGAGCAGAAGTCTAGTTTTCTCTCGGAACACTTTAATTACAATATGCTGAAAGGTTATTATGGAATTTTTGCCAAATGATACCAAAAATATACTGACTACAGAAGCTTTAAGTGGTGAGAACACCGCTGCTAAGCAACAGCAATATTAACGTTACTGTCGGTGTCCAGAAGCCACAGAGCAAGCTAGCAGGCGGGTCACATAATGTAGGAAATGCAAAGGCGTAATGACAGAGGAAAAAGATGAGGCTGTTGGGAATATCAACATTATACAATTACGAGGAATTACAAAACACGACTAAACTGATCTCGGAGCTTTCAGAAACGTTCCACTTACAATGTCGTGAATACCACAAGCGTTCATACGGACTCTTCTGGTGAACACGGTAAACACGACCCCGTTTGAAGACACCATCACCCTCAGAGGACCCTGTTAACTCTAAAATGTGCTGAGCAGTGTCCTCTATAGCTCCAGGAAACAAAACAACATCAAATATATCTGAGAAATAACTGAAACCAAAGTATGTGAACATATTGTCATGGAAATGCTGCTCTGCTCGTATGTCCCGTAGATGTGAATCCAGTCACTCTCCAGCTGGACCTCGACGACCTGTTCCAGCTCGACAACGTGGTGCTCAGCTTCAAGGTATGAGACAGTCTGCAACCACTACTGCTGGATCACATGGACAACCATGAATCTGTTCACGTTTATCTCTTCTCTTTCGTCCGATGCATCATACATTATAATGATTTCATAGTTCATGAAGTACATCTGAGTACAAACAGTGCATTCATATGTTTTATTCTGCAGGGTCCTCGTCCCAGTGCCTTCGTTATAGAGAGGACACTAGATGATGGCACTACATGGCAGCCTGCTTTCTACTTGGCTAAAGACTGTGAAAAAGCTTTTCCTGGCATCCCCACAAGGACACCTCTAAGACTGGACCAAAGCTACTGCTACACACTGCCCCCTACTGGAGTCAACCCGTACCAGGATCACATAGTAAGGACAAACCGTCTGTTGTCAGATTATAAAATAATATTTGCAGGGCAAATACCATCACTAATACTTTTATTATTGTTACTTTGAAGGATAGTTTATTGATAGTTTCTATTACTGAAATATATTCTGAGATGTCCTCAACACAAGACAACCTCATATCAGTGTCTTCCTGCAGCAGAAAACATTTTTTATTATTATCTTTTTGCTGTTTATTGGCATACATTTCAGTTTAAACTGATCACCTCCTCTTTAAAATATCTAGGTAATTTTAGGTGAAAATCAATAAAATAATGAGTCTTGTTTTTAGTTTAATCATCAAATCTTTCATTCGTAAGGTGTTTTATATGTCATTTTGACCTTCAATACACTTTTTTTATACAAACTGAGTTTTAGTTTTGCAGTTTTGTACCTTAATTAATGGTAAATATAACTTATCACCTATAAAGACACAAATAAACATAGTGTATAGTATAGATAAAGACACACACACATGCCAGTTGGAACTTGTCAAAGCCTTCTGAGTGGGGAATGCATAACAAAGGGGGAAATGGATTGTGCAGGTTTGCGAAATAAGAGCAAAACATTCTGTGATGGAGAAAAACAATGATGTTATATAACAATATGTACATTTCTCTTCTCCAGATCCAGTTCAGTCCTTTGCGTCTGTATGCTTACGCCCCAGCTACCAAAAGCCAAAAAATTGAAGGTAAGTCTCCGTGTCTGTCGTAAATCACCACAGAAGATGGTGAAAGGTCGTAGGTAGCCCTCTGACTGACAGCTGTCTCATCCACAGATGCTACTCCGTTAAGGGGGCTGAGGGTGAGGATGACGGAGCTCGGTGACGTGCCACGTCCACCGGGCAGAGCTCTCAGTAGGTTTTACGCCCTGAAGGAGATGAGGGTGATGGGCAGCTGTTTGTGCCATGGACATGCCAACCGATGCCTGCCAGAAGCCAACAACAACAGCCCGCAGTACAACAACATACAGGTATGTATGCAGGTAGTTTGGAGGTTTGGAGGTTTGGAGGGGGCAGCTGTTTCCTCCTGCTTCCACCTCTCTGTACAGGACGCTCAGATATGAGGCTGATATTGATCTTGTTATTGGAGTCTCAGTAAGACAACAAGCAAGAGGACTTTCCAAAATTTGCACTCCAGTTGCTACAATGATGGATCAAGGAAAATGACCACAAATCTCAGCAGTTTATTCAGCCCCCCGTTGCTACCAGGACATTACTGATCCTCATGCATGCTCTTGTAAATGCTTTGTGATGTGATGCCCCCATGTCTCCTGCACCAGTCCTCTATCTATTGTTGATCACAGCCTGAGTGAATCTGACCTTTGATTTAAGCATCTCTTCATGAGCCTTTGTTCTGTGTGTCTCTTTACAGATGAGTCCTCAGTGTGACTGCCAGCATAACACAGCAGGTGTGCACTGTGAGCGTTGTGCCGAACACTACGATGATGTGCCCTGGAGACCTGCGGTGGAGGGCAACACTCACGCCTGCAAACGTAAGATTACACCCACAGCCTACCTGTTACACACCTCTCTAAGCACCGGCATGATAATGTCACGGCGCACCACAGACTGTAGAAAAACATGGAGGTTGCACCTGTCAGACAAAATATGTAATTGATATGATAATGCCTCTCATATTTGCCATGAAGATCTGCATTACAAGAGGTGGAAGTTTGAGATCTGAATGTCTTTTTGTTTTGTTTTATTATTGTCTTATATTACCTGCCCCAAAATAATGAACATAAGTGTTCTACCAACACTTTCTGTTTAATAAGACACTTGCACACATCTCAAATGAAATGAAAGAGTAAAATATACCAAAATAAAAGCAGATATCCCAGCCTGTTTTGGAGAATCCATCATGTCAGAGCTGGACAATACTGAAGGCCAAAATTGATATATTAGTCTTTTTGATTTTTTTGATTTTATTTAAAGAAAGCCATTTTTGTTTGTTTTTTATATGTAAAGTGTCCTTGGGATATGTGAAAGGCACTTTAAGTCAAATATATTTATTTATTTTAATCATGAACCCTTACTGTGTATACTGTATATTAACCCCTGTGCCCTCTCCTCAGGTTGTGATTGTAACAACCACGCCCAGCGCTGTCGATTTGACCAGGCGGTGTACGAGGCCAGCGGGCAGAGGAGTGGAGGTGTGTGTGAGAACTGTTTGCACCACACCACGGGGCCAAAGTGTGACCAGTGTGCCCAGGGATACCAGCCAAACCCTAACAGCCGAATGGACCGTTCTGACGCCTGCATACGTAAGTTAAAATTAGTGAAATGAACAGAGCTTTTTAAGTTAGGTCCTTCACAAGTGCAAGACATCAACAGTCTGACAGTGACAGGGTGCCAACTGAAACTCACTTTGTAAAAATAAATGTTGATGTTGATACAGTCTTGGATGAGTGGCTCATGTTTGTGCTGTTGTGTTGCTGCCAGGCTGTATCTGCAGCGCTGAGGGGACAGTGAACGAGGGCCGATGTGATGACATCACAGGCTCTTGTCGGTGTAAAGTGAACGTCAAGGGTCCTCGCTGTGACCGCTGTAAGACAGGCCATTACGACCTGAGCGCCTCCAACCCTCTGGGCTGCTCCAGTGAGTCATCTAACACCATCATATCACACTTTATTACACCACAGTCTTCTGTTTTCAGTGAGCACTAAACACCAGTACCCCAGGGTATGGATGTCACTGATCCATATATGGTGAAAGTGTATACGTGTCTGCAAATGTTCATAATAAAGTTTGTCTGTATGTATTTTAGAAAATAGATACTGAAGTTAATATTTGTTGAACTGAATCTGTCAAAACTGACAATTTAGCAGAATTTCATTATCTTTGGTTTTGATGTCTTTAAAGGGCCAGTGTGTAGCAGTTAAGGGGATCTATTGGCGGAATATAATATTCATGACTATGTTTTCTTTAGACTATAATCACGTGAAAGTAAGAATTGTTGTGTTTTGTTACCTTAGAATGAGCCGATAATATTTACATACATAGCGGGTCCGCCATGTTTCTACAGTAGCTCGTAATGGACAACCAAACGCTGGCTCTAGACAGGGCCATTTGCATTTTCACATTTTAGCATCGGCCACCGTAGTTCTCCTACACGCTTGGCACACGGGAGAAGCCGCTAGATGCCGCCGTCTCCTACACACTAGAGCTTTAATTCCAAAAAATCAAGGTGTTAAATGTTTGACTTCTCTGTGGCTACATATGGAAACCTTCTTTACACTACCACTGTTACTGCCACTAATGACGTAGTTAAATCTGATGTATGTGTGTGTGTCTCGTACTTCTTCCTAACTCTTACCCCCTGCTGTCCAACAGAGTGTTCCTGTTCTCCAGACGGGTCACTGTCAGATGACTGTGATCTGTTAACCGGCCAGTGTCCCTGTCGTCCCCACTTCCACGGCCGGACCTGTGACGTGTGTTCAAAAGGCTACTGGAAACCAGCCCTGACAGGACGCTGCCAACCCTGCAGCTGTGACCCCACCAGGTCATACAGTGACACTTGTAACCAGGTATGACCTCGACCCAAAAGTATTTTACTCAAGTACAAGTAGAATTACTTAAAGGAACTATTTGTAACATTCAGAAATGCTTGTTAACAGCGACACCTGTGGCAGTGAAATCAACGAAAGTCAGCGTCGGGCTCGCGCTTGCTCGATCTCAATAGACATGAACGAGCATCGCTCAAAACAGTGAGGCGACACACATCAGCTAAAACCACAATATCACTCTATATTTCACCTGCTTGGCAGTAATGTTAGCTGACCAGACGATGGTCTCTCCATGAACATGATTTAGATCTGATCCTAGTGTTGGCTTTTCCTGCTTCAGCCTCCGGGGCTGAAGCAGGAAAAGCAGGTCGGTGCCGCGGGCTGAAGCAGGAAGAGAAACGTTATCGTCTCCGGACCGCGGCTGGAGGGAGACACCGGCAACCGGTCAGAGACGATAACGTTTCTCGCTGCGGGGCCCCGTCACTTCACAAGACACGGAAAACCTCTGCATGCACGTCTAGAGGTGGAGCGAGACAGCGAGAACGCGCGCGGTGTGCGAGTGAAGGCAAGCAGGCAGAGGAGCAGAGACTGCGGCCACACGCGCTCGTGCATGGCATCCCGACCCGGTGGATTTATACGTGTAAAAAGTTACAAACAGTCCCTTTAAAATAATGAAAAATAAATGACGTAAAAATGTACTTAGATAAAAGTAAAAGTAGGTCAATATAAAATGTTATAGCCAGAGTTTCTATTTGTTCTCACCAGTAAAATCATCTCTGTTTCTATCTTTCCAGTCGACAGGTCAGTGTGAGTGCAGACCAGGCTTTGGAGGCCGATCATGCACCGAGTGCCCAGAGAACGCATACGGAAACCCTCTCATAGGCTGCACATGTGAGTCAACTCTTTCTGATTACTCCATTTGCTTGTTGTTGAGAAGCCATTATTATCTGTGATAGCCGGTGATTTGTTTCTTCTGTTCTTACCACTACCCGGCACCCAATACTGTTCAAGATTTGGAGACGTGTTCGCTGCTATTTTCTGTTTTTATACTGTAGTTCCACATGGTGACTGCGTTCAACTCTAAAAGTGCTATTGGTCTTCTTGTTATGAATTTGGACAATTTTGATACAATTCTGTATTTTTTTCTAGTTGTATCTATTTCAATAGTATTTAAAAAGTGACATATAGGATGGACAGCAAATGCCAAAAATAGTTTTATTAGTCATATGTATGTTTCCCAGTCGCTCTAATGTTAGCTCACAGAGGGTTGTTTCAGTGTCTTTCTTACTTTTTCCATTCATTTTCAAAATAATCTACACTGCCCACCCAAAGTGTAAAGTCTTATTTGTCAAAACAAGTACATATACATATTCTACTTTTCAATTCTACAATTCTGTAACTTCATACTAATGGTTTATGACTGAGGTGCTGGGGTGCAGCAGTGAAGCAACTTTTTATAAATCAACTTTCAAGTGTGTGGAGGCTTCCAATTAGAGCTCAAATGAGTACTTCTGTCTGACCTTCTTGTCTCTTCCTCCGCAGCGTGTCGTTGTGATGCCGAAGGAACACTTCCAGATGTTTGCGATAAGCAGACAGGAGCCTGTTTGTGTCGGCCGGGCGTCACCGGAACTCGCTGCGACTCCTGCGGTCGAGGACACTGCGACACTTTCCCCGGCTGCGAGACGTGTCCCTCCTGCTTCTTCACCCTGGACGCACAGAGGCAGAACCTCAGCTTAGCTCTGAACAGACTGTCTCCCCGCGTACCTACTCGCCCCGGAGGTGCTGGTGGTGATCTTGGAAACTTTGGACCTCGCGTTCGCGTCCTGGAGGACAACCTGAAGCAGATCCAGGACTCCATCTCCCTTCCACCGAGTAGTGCCGGAGAGGTCGATGATGCTCTGTCCCAACTGGACAAGCTCAGGTGAGGAGGTTGCTGAGAGAACATAGGCAGAATTAGGGTTTACCATGAAAGCACTAATCAGCTCTTTCGATCATTGTTGTGGAGATGTTTTCTGATATTCATGAATGTATTATTCTTCCTATAATTCTTGGATAGAAACTCGCTAAGTAGATTTCTTTTCCCCTCTCACACTAATGCCTAATTGAACAACTCGTGTTTTTGTCTCACAGGGACCAGGTGAACAAGCTTGACAATGACTTTCCACCCCTGGTAAGAACTCCTGGTCTGGACTCAGAGCTGGACAAACTGCAGACGCTGCTGGACAGCCTCACTCTGGTGTACAAAGTCAAGAAAGATGCAAAGGTCAACTCCACCAGTCCAAGCAGTGCAGGTCAGAAACAAAGACACCGATCGCTGCTACACACTACTTTTAGTGATGGATAATTGATTGCAGGTGTTATTTTCACTCAAGTGGCTCGAATCAAAATGACATTTTCTAGTAAAACTTCAAATATGGTGCATACACAGTAAACATTTGGTTTAAGCAGGACGTCTGACTGAACCCTCTCCACCATGTTCCTCAAACAGACGTTCTGATACGGTGACATCATAAAATGTACTCATGTTGAGTTTTTCTGTCTTATTCAGGAGAACTTTCTGAAATCAAGGAAGCCTACAATGAGTCTAAAGATGCAGCTAAGAAAGTGGATGCCAGTAAAAAGCCGTTGAAGGAGTCAGCTGACAACAGAGAAGAGACTAAGGACCTTCAGAACCAAGTTCAGCCAGCCAACACCAGAGACCTGGACAAACTGAACCAGAACATGTCCTCCCGACCTGACCTCACTCCCATTGCCAAACAGGTAACTGCCAGCCCTCATTTCATCAACATGACGCTGTGACATTTCCTTTAGCGGGTAGATTGATTATAGTGTGTTTTGTGACACTACAGCTTTGAAATGTGTTTCCGAAACAAACATGTACTCGATCTATACTGTTCACTTGGAAACGTCCGCCTGATCTGTAATACTTGAAGTGAGATAATTGAGTTACTATTGCAACTTATTGAGCGTTGTATCAACACCCTGATATTTAATGGCTATTTTGTTAAGTTCCCGTAATTCCTCTTTAAATATCTATGTGACTTTATGTGTTTTTTGTTTTTTTCAGGTATGCGGCAGTGTTCGCTCAAAGCCCTGCACGCCTCTCCAGTGTGAGGGTGGAGACTTGTGTCCACCGGCCGGAACCCCGCCTTGTAAAAAGGGTGAAAAGTGTGTGGGCGCCCTCCCTCTGAGCAAGAGGGCCGACGCTGATGTTAAGGATGTGAAAGACCGACTGGACGAGCTCACTGGGAAGATCACAGACGCTGCAGAGGAGGTACACACGCTCTGATCTGACTTCAGATCACTCTCACATCCGCACACTCCACAGGCACGCCACTGGGACTCTATTACAGAACTCCAGCAATTTGAGATGTTTTTAGATTATTGTAGATTATTTTATTCTATTCTATTCTATCTCTTCTAAAAACTTTATACAGAACATTGTTTAACTCAACTTCAATTCCTTACAGCTCCAGGAAACACAGGATGCAACCAATCGGGTGAGACAGTCTGCAGATAAGCTGAACATTAAGATGAAGCAGGCCAGAGACGGGATAGAAGACAACCTGAAAGAGACACGTGACGTTGTGAAAGAGCTGAAAGATTTCCTGTCAGGTAAAGATTGTTTTTTAGCTGGTGCCCTTTTTATGTGGTTCCCCTACTGACCCTCAGACGGCCCGAGACCGCCACTGAGTGGACTGATATATGGAAGGAAGGTTCACTTGGTATCAGTTATAATGGCTGAATGAATTCATGAGGTGATGCCACGGTCGTTCCATTTCCATTGTGCCTCCAACCGTTTCCTGTTTTTCTGTCTGTGCAGACCCGTCCTCCAACCTGACACAGGTCCAGGAGGTGAGCGACTGGATCCTGAACGCCAAACTGCCTCTCAAACCGGATGATCTAAAGAAGAAGCTGGAGGAGCTGAAGAATCTGGCGGCCAATCTACCAGATAGCGCGGCAGTGTTGGACGAGGCCAAGCCGCAGCTGGACAAGGCCAAGAAATTGCTGGAGGACGCTCAGGACGCCAGGTGGGCTTTCACACTCCAGGGCCAGACTACTGTAACTGATGCTTGATGCTGTTTTCTCACATAATCAACCACATTCACAGCTTTTAAAGGGACTGTTTGTAAGAATCAGAAATTGCTTGTTAACAACGACACCTGTGGCCGTTAAGTCAACGAAAGTCAGCGTCCTGTTGCTCGCGCTTGTGCTCGCTCCACATAGACATGAAGGAGCATCGCTCAAAACAGTGAGGCGACACACGTCAGCTAAAACCACAATATCACTCTATATTTCAGCTGCTTGGCAGTAATGTTAGCTGACCAGATGAAGGTCTCTCCATGAATCAATGCTGATCCTAGTGTTGGCTTTTCCTGCCTCAGCCTCCCAACCGCGGTCGGAGGGAACAGGGGAGACACCGGAGTTTTGGTCGGAGACGATAACGTTTCTCTCTGCGGAGCACCGTCACTTCACAAGACACGGGAAACCTCTGTTGGTCTGGAGGAGCTGCAGCAGTTATTTCTGCACAAACGTCCACTGTACATTCACTAGATATTCTCAGAGCTAAACTAACTCTTCTGCAGTGTGGAGTGTGCGCGCATGCACGTGAGGTGGAGCGAGAGTGAGAACGAGCGCGTTGTGTGAGTGAAGGCTAGCAGGCAGAGGAGCAGAGTACAGCAGAGACTCCAGTCCTGGAGACCAAAGCTACGGTCTCCCCCGCGTCCTCCGACCGCGACCAACACTGTTTTGCAAGACGGGCTTCACTAGATAGAACTTTTGTGTAGTTTGTGTTGGAGTCTGAGTCGCATGATACAACGACCCGCAATGATTTAACCGTGTAAGAAGTTATAAACAGTCCCTTTAAAAAGGCTAGGATGGAGAAAATAGTGTTTTTATATTAAAACAATTCACAAGGACATGATAGATACATCATCGAAGATTTTCCGTAATACATTTTATAATATAAAATGTTTTTATGTATAATGTGGTAAAGATTATATCCTTGTTTTTAAGTTCACATCTGTTCTGTCTATGTTTGGTTCAGAACAACAAATCCAAATTCCACAATGACACACACACACAGACCCGACTGATACAACCTGTTCCTGAAACTTAAATGTCAAGCATCTCAGAGTTATACTAGAGTTGTCTTTACAGATGTTGTCAGGAATAGATTTTGAGGCCAAATGTAAAGCTGCTGTGGTCTTTCTGGAGGTCCGTAGGGAGCTCCTTCAGCCTTCCTCTACTCCTCCTGACGACGAGCTCCGTTACGTCTTTATAGTGATGACCATTTTTTTCCTGTGGCTGCACATTCATAGGAATGAAGCAGTGGAGGTGAAGGACGACGTGGACGAATTGCTGAGAAGCTTCGGCCCGACTGAGGACCGCCTCTCTGACCTAGAGGACAAACTGGAGAACACTATGGATCTCATTGAAAACCTGAACAACAACCTGACTAAGGTACGAAGCATGGATACACCAAACAATGATAGCAGATGACAATCATTTTTATTCCAATAAAGTTTGCTTGCCAAGCACTACTGAGCTTTAGTGGTTCTCTTCATGCAGGCCAACGACCAGCTGAGCCCAGCTGAGAAGGCTCTGAATGACGTATTGACACTGATGACGCCAGTGAAGCCTCAACTGGACGAGCTCAAAGACCTGCTGCAGAGCGGAGACCAGCGGGCCCAGGACGCACAGGAAGATGCAGGCGAAGCTAAGGACCAAGCAGATGCTGCTGATAAGGTGGGAGACCAGTGGTGACTTTTCTAGGTTGAAATATGAACATTTAGTTTTACAAGAGGCAAGTTTAAAACCAGGACTTGGGGTTAGGTCTGAGATTATAGCTATTGGTAATCTTCAATGTCAAATTGCAATGTTGAGGGGAGCTTTTGTTGTCACAAGATATAGTTAATTCATATTAATTTAACAAATTAAAATACTAAAGTATTACTAAAGTACTAAGTATACTACTAAACTAATTCATTTAACTATAAAATGAGCTGAAACATTTAAATGGTGTGTTATGTTGTGTGTTGTGTTTGTAGGACCTGACGACTGTGGAGGAGCAGCTGAAACGTCTTAAAGACGAGGTTCCAGCCCTTGGAGATGGTGGAGATACGGGGACCGCGGGGGAGCGACTGGCAAAGCTGAAGGAGAATGCTGGAATTCTGACCAACACCACTGAAAACATGATGAACGCTCTGGAAGGTAATACAGCAAAAAGCATACCACCAAGTCTGTGGTTCAAAAAAAACTTTTCTTGAGTAACGTCTCTCAAATGAAAAAAGCTTCAGAGGTCTTTTGGGATTTTCAGCCTTTTCACCCTAAAGGCAGTTCCTTGGGGTGATAATAATAATAATAATAATTAAAGCTGCGAGCAACGATGAACGGGCCCTCGCACCTTCCCACACGTCAGGGATACTGGCGAGACGGAGATTGACGCGGCCAGGCACAATGAAACCAGAACTCTGATGAGTGCAACGACGCCTGCCACAAGAGTCTACGACAAATGGTTCATGAGTTACGAAAGGGGGTGAAGCTGTAGGGGGCGGGGCTATGAGTCTATATGGACATGAAATGTCATCAGGACTGGACCCTTATAATGCCTGAGAAATTTGGGGCAGATTGGACTTTGTACAGTGGAGTTACAACAACTTCCTGTTTCATGGCGAATGGCTTAAAATGGCCGCCATGCCACGGTCAGGTCGTTTAGTGAAAACTCGCCATTTGAATAACTTTTCATCCTCAAGGTCTTAAGATGGTTCCTGACCAAATTCCAAGTCGATCTGATTAAATCTGTAGGAGGAGGAGTTAAAGTACGCGGCCTATAAAACGCTAAAAATGGGCGAAAATCGCACATTAAATTCAACATGGTTGACTTCCTGTTAAGTTTTGGGCATACCTCCAAGAGGCTTTTTTGTGCGTCTCCACATGTTACATATGTCTGCCAAATTTCATACAAGTAGGTGAAACCGAAGCGAAGGGCTCCATTTTTCCAACTTTCTAGGGGGCGCTAGCGAGCCATTTTGCAACACACAAGCCCGAGATCCCTTAAATACTAAAATTTTCACCGCGTCTGATAAGTGTGCCAAGTTTAACAACTTTTTGAGCATGTTAAGGCCGTCAAAAAAGGCGATTAATTTCAAGAAAAAGACAGAGATCTCCTATAGTTTCAATAGGGCCTTCCCTGGCCCGACGTTGTCGTTGGTCGGGCCCTAATAATGCAGCTGAACTTAGTCTATTTCCCCTCTGATTCTGCCACAAAGTTTATAAGTAGGCTATTCGGGGGGAGAAGCCTATGAAACAGAATTAATAATCTGAGAGAACAGGCCTTTAGGAAGACAGTAAACTTGCAGAAAAAAAACACCAAAAAAGTTTTTAATATTTTTTTTTTATTTACAGCATCTGTTCAATTGCATTTGCAGTGACTTTTATTATTGATTTAAAGGCAGTTTGTCCCAAAGTTACCTTACATGACGGCCTAAATGTTTAATTAAATCCTTTCCAGTGGTGGAAAGTACATTTACTTAAGTACTGTAAAATGTTGAGGTACTTATACTTTACTTGAGTATTTCCATTTCTTGCTACTTTATACTTCTACTCCACTAGGGGAGGGGGAATATTGAGGGATATATTGTACTTTTTACTCCACTACATGTATTTGATAACTGTAGTTGCTAGTTAATTTGAAGATTCTTATTATTATTATTATTATTAATACAACATAATAAATTATGATACATTATTATAGATTTAAACTGCCCAGCAGTATATAAAGCCATTAAAATGAGCTCCACCTTTACCAGCTGCAACATTAAAGTTACAAACACATAAATGCATCAATAATTCATCAATATAATATGATATATATTATTCTGCATAATGAGTACTTTTATTTTTTTGTACTATATTTTTGATGATAACACTTTTGTACTTTTACTCAAGTAACATTTTGAATGCAGGAATTTTACTTGTAACAGAGAATTTTTACACTTTGGTGTTGTTACTTGCCTCTGCGCCGATGACAGACGGCACAGAGGCATAAAAATAATAATACATGTCTAAAAATCTGCCTGCAAGGTTCAACAGTCTGGTAGAATGTACATAAATGGACAATGGTGATTAAACCCCCCAAATTTGCAAAAAAACCCAACTTGAATAAACACTGAGGAGGTGCCGGTTTGTGTGATCAGTTGGAGCTCTGGTCCTGTGAGGGGATGTTTGGGGATCTGCAGTGTTTTTAGACGATCCAAGCTCACTCCATGTACTCTGATCTGTTTCCAGGTAAAGCGGATTCCATCCAGTCGCTGCAGGACGAGATCCTTCAGTCGTCAACAAAGCTTGAAGGGTTCGATGTGAAGCTTAAAGACCTTTTGGATCAACTTATAAAGAAAGCCAACGACCATAGCACCTGCCAGGGCTGAGAGTCCCCAAGCTGCCCTCAAGAGCAGAGCAGCATCTGCTACTGTAGCTTTCATTTACCCATCATAAACCCCAAAATGTATGTAAATAACCAATATTATGACATCATATATGTACATATCAATATTTGGTCAGAAACATTCTGATATTGTGAGAATCATTTAGCATTTTATCGAGCAAAAGAGCACAGCTTCTGACTTTCTGATGGCAAAGAGCCAACACTAACTATTATTTGTCAGCAGTGATACACTCCACTGCATTGTACCACAATTATTGTATTTTTCAGAACTGAAAAATGGTGAATGTTACATTATTTATTTTCTGTTTTTTGCATCTGTTGTTTGTGCAGAATCCACATTATTTAAATAAAAAGCCTTTTAATACTCTGATGTATGTATTCAGCTTCATGGGAGAGGCCAACATGGTACTGCAGCTATCTATTCAACACGACAACCCCGAAGACTAGTTATTACATACTTATTACGAAAAAAAAAATAAAAATACAATTCACAATCCTCCATGACATCAATCGTGTTGACGGCATATTTACACCAGCTTGTGGCACTTAATGAGTTCAGCAGTTCCTGTACATATCTTGACCTCAAAAAAAAAAAAAAATAATAATCTCATAATTAACCAGAATCGGACATTTTGTGCCAAATTTGAAGAAATTCCCTCGAGGCGTTCCTGTGATATCGTGTTCACAAGAATGGAACAGACATGAGGTCACAGTGACTTTGACCTTTGACCACCAAAATCTGATCAGTTCATCCAGGAGTCCAAATGGAGGTTTGAGTCAAAGTTGAAGAAATTCCCTCAAGGCGTTCCTGAGATATCGCGTCCACAAGAGTCGGACGGACGGATGGACTCACAAACTGAAAACATAATGCCTCCGGCTGCGGCTGTCGTCGGTGCCGAGGCATAAAAATAATAATACATGTCCAAAAATTACAGTACATTTCCAGATGTTGTTATAGTGTCCAACGGTGAAGATACATTAAAAGCAGGGTTGACGATGTTCTCCAGTCTACACTATTTGTTCTATTGGTTGAAATGGTCTTTACACCCCGACAGCGATCCATTACTGATGAGCTCTGAAAAAGGACCGGGAAAGAGCCGTCATCTGTAGCTGCTGTAATCCTGTAAAAATGTCTACCGATCACTGCCTCGAGGTCCGCTTCAAAAGAACCAATCAGATGCCTCCCTGCCTCCCTGCTCGTACTCTACCCTTGGCGTGCACCGACCTGAACTCAAAGCGCGTCGCCGCCGCAAGTTTCCTGGAGAATGGAAGAGAAAACTCAGCCCTGCAGTAGCACTGCCGTGGTTACTTGTCATGAGTTAGCGTTGTTGAGTTGAGTTCCTCTCTCCACTCTGTGTCTGTGAAGTAGTTACGATGCGGCGGTGCTCGTGCATGTGTGTGGGGGGTCGTTGCCTTGGAAGGAGCCCCGAGTGGAGAGGGGGGGTTTGACGGAGCTCCTGAGGCGATGCTACTTTCAAATTATGCTAGCTTTCCAACATCGTCGACCCTATCTTTAAATGTCCTAAAAAGACATTCAGAGTATACAAATTACCTAAAAAAGCTTATGAGCTTTATAAAAATGTAAAAGCCATTGGAATTCAAAGTACAGCCAGTCAAATAAAAATATAATTAATAAGCTTTCACATTGCATATGTCCCCTAAATCTAAGTATTTAGTAACATGTCGACAGTCATATACGATAGAAAATAATAGTGTTGAGAGAATAAAATGTCATCAGCATAACACAAGTTGTATGAATTCTAAATGAATTCCTGCTTGTGTCTGTTTTGTATATAGACAGCCATTCCAAGTTAAAGTGTTTTTTACAGTGCAGATGCTGTAGGTGTCTGTCGATGGAACATGTGGTCTGCAGCAGAGAACCACAGCAGACATGAAAAAGCTGAGCAGCAGATGTGTCAACACCTTCATAGCAAGAGGGATGCCACGGAGTGCCGTTGACTCGAGAGACAAACTAAAAGGAAAAACAAAATGAGTTGGGTTTATTAGGCTGGTTTGAGTCAGTAATTTGTATAATCAACATCTAAATTCCGACAGAGAAAGATGAGAGATCCTGTTTACCTGCACGAGATTCATCTCAGGTTAGCCAGCCGGTCACATGACAGAACACACTCCAGACTGAAACGACTGGTCCTTCCTCTGAGACACAGCGTCCATGCTGCAACACATCACACAACCAGGATTACACATCCACCCAGAGAAATACGCAAAGAACAACTAGTTGCACTAAATCTCATAACATAAAAAAAAAAGTTTTAAAGCATTTGAACAATGATAATACACTTTGTCAATGCAGTTCTCCTAAAAATGATTTAAACTCTATGACAATATTACAACTCATACTGGAGGTATATTATCCATTGCATTGAATGAAAATACATATAATATGAAAATAATAAAAAACTTTCAGAACCAATCACCATTAAATCTAGCTTGATGAATTATCCATTACCAAAAGGTAATATTTGTTGATTATATATAATCATAGACAATATGTCATTGTTCGAATGCACACCGCTCAGACAGATACAGTATAATCCCTTGTGGGGTACCTCAAGGCTCCTTTCTTGGACTGTCTAATTTACATAAATGATCTCCAAAATGCAACGGATGAAATATCGCTATTAATATTTGAAGATAGTATTAATCTCATAATTTCACCATGATATAGTATAGTATATATACAGTATGTCCAAAACAAAGATCTGTGACAATATGTAGTAATGGTTCAAAATAAGTTTTACTTAAAAAAAAAAAAATCTAATTTGATATTTTTTTTAATAAAGGCACAGTCACATGGGCAAATGAAGGCAAGTGACCATTGCCTGCCGAGGTGATATTCGCCGGACAGTTCAGCAAAGTTGAACTCCGAAGATGTGAATTTGCTTCGCAACCGGAAGAGTAGGTTTTTTCGCCCCTTCACTCACTTAGAATGTAAGTGAACGGGAGGCAAATGTTAATTTTGCGTATGTGTGACCTGCCTTTAAGAAAGTTAATTATACTAAATTTTTAGGGGTGCCATTGGATGATGACCTCTCACGGAAGAGTCAAATTGACTTTATTATTAAAATAGCAAAGAGATCTCTTGGCCAATTTACTTCTGCCAATGTATAGCTTCCATCTATCCATATCTAAATTACTGCAATATTCTATCAACTTTTTTCTTATATTCTGGTAGAGCTGACATGCCCGATTTTCACGCAGCTGGAAGAGGGCAGCAGCTCTCACCTCTTGGATGGCCTGAAAGGAGCATCGATCGCTGAAAGGAACTTATTGACCTCTCTTGGTTCATCGACGGCGAGGGCGTTGTCGGACTGACTGTGACAGGCTCTCAGGGGCGGACAGAGACCTCTGCCCGACTCAGGATTACTGCAGGATAAATGATTGGCCCCGCGAACAAGATTCCCGTTTGGGTCGAGGCTTTTGGCCTCATCGCGGTGGGGTTCCAGCGCCTCCTGGTCTTTCTGGGAGGACTGTACTTCGATGTTGGGCATGCAGATGTGTGAGGGGGGAGACTCGGTGAGGGACATCTGCAGTTTCTTCATGTGGTGGACTACTGAGGCTACGTTGAAGGCTTGCTGTTGGAAACGCCACACAAAGAGAGAGGGTTAAACTGGGGCTGCCTACGTATGGCATGACACATTTGTCTTGAAATAGTATTGACAACACTTAAAGAGCATTACATGTTTACATTTGACATTGTATTTGAAGCTTTAGCTTCCAAACCACTTTGCCTTAGATCAGTGGTTCTCAAACTTTTTACACCACGTACCACCTCAGAAAGTATTTGACTCTCCAAGTACCACCATTATGACCAGGGATGGGCAATTATTTTTCCTGGGGGGCCACATGAGAAACCCAGATTGTTGCCGGGGGCCAAACAAATTCTGTCAGACGTAACCTCTACTTTATCACTTATTTTCAGCATTTATTATACTGAAAATCACTCCAAACATCATATTATGAAGTTTTTGAACCGTACCGGACTGACTGTTTTGGGTAGTAATGTTTCCATTAACAAAACTTAACAAAACAGAGAATCCCCCAGCATGCCAAAATATAAATACATGTACTGTAGGTCCAAAAAGCCCTATTTTTCAGTGCAGGGATGGTACTGTACACAGTTGTACTGTACTTTGTTATTGTCATCTATAGTGGTTGTTTGCATAAAAACACACAATTCAAATGATTATGAATATTTAAATATTTGCTTTGATTAGAGAAATCTTGGCAAACTGCTCCGAGCTAGAGTTAGGAAGTTAAGTAGGTCATAATTCTTTATCTAATATCTATTTTATATTGATGTGAAAACATCTCCTTCAAACAACTGGATTTATTCAAGTTTCTCACCAAAAACTACATTTTACGAGATTACATTTGAACACATCATGATAACGTTGTAATTTACCTTCGCCAAATAGTCATTTTTCCTGAGCCGACTTTGAAGGCCTCATATTAATAACTCAATGGCACCTCCGTTAACGTTCGTATCTCCGGTATTATCCAGTCAGGACTGCGCTGCCCACCGGCTGCTAACAGCTAACGTTACTAACTGTCTTCCTGCTGATTTCAACACAGATTTGTTGTTCACAGTGTCGCTTTATCAGGGAAAAATAGGGTGCGTCCCCTCAGGTTTAGTAGCGCCACGCTGTTGAGCGCTTTTTTTTCTCTTCACCGTGGCTCCGGTCCAAAAGCATCAATACAGAGGAATCTTAGTCAGAGATTCCTCCACGTACCACTAGAGAGAGCACGCGTACCACCAGTGGTACGTGTACCATAGTTTGAGAACCACTTTGCCTTAGATCACTGTAACTTTAAATGACATTGTCTTTAGTATAAAATACTTTCCCCGTAGGCTTTAAAGGTGGCAAAAAAACATCTAGTGTTTTTTTTCCCTGATAGAGAAGAGCAGCTGTGGTCAATTTGAATTTATGATGGATGCAATGATGAATGGATGGTTGTAATAATGTAAAACATATTAGAAAAAACTTCCTCTCTCTCTCCTCTACTGTGTGCTGTTATCGGAGTGTCAGTTTGACCGAGGCACACACACCGAGCCGAGAGGACAGCCTGCCCTTCAGCTGCATTCATTCAAAATCCGGCAGCGTGACACCATCCCGCAGGTTCGAGCGGAGGTGTGGGTGTGATTTTTTGCGCTTTAGAACATAACTGCCGTGAAACAAGCAGAAAATAATGTTTTATTTCTCTGACTCACGGATTTGGTCTCACTAACGCCGCTCTCTCTCTTCACTCACTCTATAGCTCGCTAGACCATTGCTGCTCTCTCTCTCTCTCGCTCGTTGAACCGTGGGGGAGGGGCCAACTTTGAATGCCGTCTGTTCATAAACAGCAGCCGTATTATACCTTTAACTATGAAAAACAAATGTGGTTGCAATATAAAGTAGTCCATGAGCCAACAGCAGTGTCACTCACCTTCCATTTGGATTTGGCAAAGTTTCTCTCCATCTGTTCACAGACAGACTGATGAATGTCCAGGTCTTTAGCTGTGTTTCCAGCAATCCTGCAACCAAGTCACTGTCATTAGTTTATTTAGGAAAAAAACAAACAAACAAAAAAACAGTGTGTGCGTGCGTGCGTGCGTGCGTGCGTGCGTGCGTGCGTGACCAAGAGAAAGAACTAACCACGGGTGTCTGAGTGCCTGCTCGGTGAGGAAGCGTTTCGTGGGGTTTTTCTCCATCAGATTCCTGATAAAGTCTTTGGCTGTTGAGACATTGCATGGTTCATTGGTTAGTTTCTGATTAGAATTCAGTACTCTGACCTGCTGCAAGCATACAATGATACACATTTGGTCATCTACGGTGAAATTACGTATGATTCCATCTAAATAGGCTACACAAATTGTATGCTACCGTTACTGTTGTGACAATTTAAATTTTCATGCTGCAACAAGACAACAACAACAACAGCCTTCAAATGAGAGCAAAAGACAGAGACATTTCTGCTTTGCAGAATGAAGTCCATTCACAGAAAAGCTCATGCTTGTGTGTTTAAGGGACATTGAGCCTTGGATCACAGCTGGTATAAAGGAGACTTTACTGCGTAATGTCAAACAGTGTCTTATCCTCATGGATGGATTACTGAACGGGGGCCCAAAGTGTCAGGGGCCCCTCACCTACAAAATGACCACAAAGACACTCAAAATGACCACAAAGAAAAATAAAACGACTACAAAGAGACTCAAAATGACCACAAAGAAACATAAAACGACTACAAAGAGACTCAAAATGACCACAAAGAAACATAAGACGACTACAAAGAGACTCAAAATGACCACAAAGAAACATAAGACGACTACAAAGAGTCTCAAAATGACCACAGAGAAACATAAAATGACTACAAAGAGAGGCTAAACAACTAGAATGTCTGTGTATGTAGGAGAGGTGATGGGGCCTTTTGTCTGAGCACATCCACCCATGCTTATTCTTGACCATTATGTGGATGAGATGACCTTCTGTAGTTCCACAATACTTTTTTCTGACATTCTTCTTCAGTTTAATGTTCTTAAAGTCAAGTCATCTACAACAATAAAATGTTCAAATAGATCATCATAGTAAGACAAGACCTCTTTCATACACGTAACAGTAGGTGGCAGCACTACACCGATGCTTAAGGGAAATAATTCAGTGCGTTTAACATGTCTCTTACTTAATGCCAGCTAATTTAATCCCTCAGGTGAGCGAGCAATGTCCCTGCCAATTTAGTATGTACAGTAATTATATCTGACCTAATCCAAACAGGTCAAACCCCTATAGCTGTGATGTAAGTATGATGTAACAGTGATGTAAGCTGCAGCTGGTCTATATTTGATTAAGCTCTAAGGATATATGAACACTTCCTGATCTATACTTAGCAAACACCTGTTTTTGTCATATTTCATGAAACAACCAGAGCTGGATTTTAGTCTTTCGAAGCAAGTCTTTCAACTTTATGAAAATATTGCGAGTCCAGATGTGGGCTGACCTTATCCTGTACCATAACATGACATCTCTTGCTTTCAACACTCCCTTTTCAATCGTGCAACAGTGCAATGCATTTTCACGGAAATTTTATAAAAATGTTCTACGAGGTAACAAAACAAACAGAAAAACTAGTTACTCAAACATTAACCTCATATGTATTACAAAGATCTTTGAAGGTTCAACTAATCAAGCCGTCATGTCTAAATTCAAACCAAGTCTTAAGGCAGTCAAGTGTCTTAGCAGATAAAACAAAAAGTCCAAGTCAAGTGATTTAAACCTGTTATGGCTTATGACAAGTTGTAAACACAACATTTACATATTATCACCTATTAAAGGGACTATTTGTAACTTTCAGAAATGCTTGTTAACAGCGACACCTGTGGCCGTGAAATCAACAAAAGTCAGCATCGGGCTCGTGCTTGCTCGCTCTAAATAGACATGAACGAGCATCGCTCAAAACAGCGAGGCAACACACGTCAGCTAAAAGCACAATATCACTCTATATTTCAGCTGCTTGGCAGTAATGTTAGCTGACCAGACGAAGGTCTCTCCATGAATCAATGCTGATCCTAGTGTTGGCGTTTCCTGCCTCAGCGCAAGCTGGTAAGGCAGCGGGGCTCCGCAGCGAGTAACTATGTCGTCTCCGGCCGCAGCCGGAGTAAACAGAGGAGACACCGACACCCGGTCGGTAACGAGACCACAATGTTACTCGCTGCGGAGCCCCGTCACTTCACAAGACACGGGAAACCTCTGTTGGTCTGGAGGATCTGCAGCATTTATTTCTGCACAAACGTCCACTGTACATTCACTAGATATTCTCAGAGCTAAACTAACTCTTCTGCAGTGTGGAGTGAGCGCGCGTTCACGTCTAGAGGTGGAGCGAGTACGCAAGAACGCGCGCTGTCTGAGTGAAGGCAAGCAGGCAGAGGCTCCGGCCCCACGCGAGCGCGCATATGCGAACGCTCATGTGTCCCGACACGGTACATTGCTTAAAAAGTTACAAACAGTCCCTTTAAGTTGGTATGGTGAACTTAATTCTTAGATTAGAATGTTGACGACTTGAGTCTAGATATTTTTTCTTGGAAACTAGAAACTGAAATTGTTGTCAGAGCAACAAGTACTTACAGTCAAAGTTAATACAATTCCAAAAGAGAAAGTGCAGGGGTATTAGATGTCAAAAATGTTTGTGAAGACCGAGATGTCAAATGTTTTCTGCCGTTTTCATACCTGACTCGGAGATGTTGTCCCAGAAAGGTGAATGGAAGGCGTACTCGGCTCTCATGATCTTGGAAAACAGACGAGTCTCGTTATCTTCGAAGAATGGAGGGTAGCCGCTGAGCCTGCAACACAGACACAACAAGTCAATTCAGCTAAACTCATTACAGCTTCCTTTTGTAAATCTCTTACATCAACATTTTGGTTAAATTTTGGACATGCTATGACTCTGGTTGTATCAAATTGATGGAAAAATTATGATTTCTCAACAAAAAGTTGATTTATGGCATAACTTCAGGCTTCTGACATTTCGGTTATGTAATCTAATAGATCCTCACCGTTTAAGAACAATCATGTAAATGTGCTTTGTTATTGTTGGAGAATTGAAATGTACTCACAGGATGTAAGTGATAACTCCAATGGACCAGCAGTCCACTGCTTTGCTGTAGGGTTTCTGGGCCAAAACCTCAGGGGCTGTAGAATGACACACAAAGAGCAAGAAGAAGTTCAGTGGTGATCAGAGAGAGGAGAGGACGGGAGACGGGGAGACAGTCCGCTGGAGTCAGTGCCCATCGGAGGGCTCTTTCTCTTCTAGCTAACGCTGCAGTGCCGTTCTCCGTTTCAGCAGCAGAAAGTATGAAAATGGACCGTTTTGTCCTTGGCTATAACATTTTCAAACACATATTTACATCCAGGAGCAATACAATAGTGTTTTGTTTTCTTCTGTCGTGTGTCTCCTCAATCCTCGTTTTTCACGGTGTATACCGTTGTATCTGTGTAACTCAGCCAACCTGGTGACGTCACAGGCTAGAGTAGCTAGAGTACTGCAACACGGCGGCTCTCTTGCGACGAAAGTTAAACGTTGACATTTGTCATGTTTGCTGTATAAATGTTGATTAGAGTGGAAATCCATTTAGTAAATCAGCTTAACTTGGTTGACAGCTTCACGTCCATTTTAAAATGACAATAAACACCTTTGCTTATAACTGCCAGCTGCAGAATGTAATAGCATGATTACACTGGGAAAATGTCAGTTCGAATATGATTACTATGATTCCATAAAGTTCAATGTTTTCTGGATGAATGGATTTCTTTCCAGGAAAATGCAGCGGATGTGACATCATGCGCGCTCGCGAGTGCCTTTATTCTCCACTTTAGGGCTAACAGTGTGCAACCATAGTTAACATTCAGTTAGAAATGGAGTCCCCCAACGCCATCAAACGACCAGCCCCCCACCACAACTCAGACTCCAACACAAACTCCACGGAAGCACAAAAAAAAACAAAGTTATATCTAGTGAAGCCCGTCTTGCAAAACAGGAATCTGACCGACGTCGGAGGAAAACTGTGGAGTAATGGGGGTTAACTCTGGAGCAAGTTACGTTATCGACTCCGGCTCAGGAGACCAAAACTACGGTGTCTCCACTGAGCCTTCCGACCACGGTCGAGAGGCTGAAGCAGGAAAAGTTAACACTAGGATCAACATCGGCTGGGCCTTCCATTCATGGAGGGGCCTTCGTTTGGTCAGCTAACATTACTGCCAAGCATGTGAAATATAGAGTGAGAATGTGGTTTTAGCTGCTAATGTTGCTAACGCTAATCAACATGATGCCTTTCAACCACATTCAAGTCTTGTGTGTGTCGCCTCACTGTTTTGACCGATGCTCGCTCGCGTCTATGTAGTGCGAGCATGAGCACGAGCAACAGGACGCTGACTGTCGACCACAGGTGTCGCTGTTAACAAGCAATCTCTGATTCCTATATAGAGGTCCTTTAATGATTCCTCTCAATTGTTGTAATGTGTTGTAATTTACTCTTGCAAAATATATTGACAGAAAAAAATATCCTTTTTAGTTGTGTTATTTAAATGTACAATTTTATAACGGGGGAGAAATCCTCCAAAAAGTGTATGAGTATCCCCCCCCAATAACTCACCAACATATCCTGGTGTACCACAGGCTGTGGACATCACACCATGCTCCATCGTCTTAGACAGACCAAAGTCACTGACCATGATCTTAGCATTCTCATCTGTATCATAGTACAGCAGGTTCTCAGGCTGCTCAGAGACAGAGAGAGAGAGAGAGAGAGAGAGAGAGAGAGAGAGAGAGAGAGAGGGAAAGAGAGAAAATGATGTAAATGTAAATTTGCCCATGCATTTTTCATAATAGGATTGCTTATTATTTAAACCTAATGTAATTAAAGCAAACGGTACTTCAGAAAATATTCACTAAACATCTGTTTAACACTTCTTTTATTGTAATGTGTTTTGGTCATTTGGTCATTCTAGCTTTTAATTTTCTTTCTTCTAGGTGAAATTGTTCTCCATGTGTGTGTGTGAGTCTTACCTTGAGGTCCCGGTGTACGATGCTGTTTTCGTGCAGGTAGCTGACAGCCTGCAGCACCTGTTTGATCACCGTGCTGGCATCCTTCTCTGTGTAAACCCCCTTGTCTACAATGCGATCAAACAGCTCCCCACCCGACACCCTGCACACACACACACACACATGAAAGAAATCATCAGTGTTTGTATTTTTCTATGCATCTTGTTTCATTCTTCAAACCCTTTGACCGGTCACTTGGACAAAGAGTCCTGTTCGACAAAAACGTTTTGTTGAGGGCTCGTAAAACCTCAGAACTTTATTTTAAATTATAGAGGTCACACAGTTCCCAAATATACTGAATATTTCAGAGTACATTTGGAGACAATGAGTGTAAAATGATGCATAGAACATGAGGATAACTCTTTTGATGAAATGGTACTTTGGGTTTGAATATTTCACTCAGTGTAAACATCATATAGCTTCTAGGGATGGAACGGTTCAGGTAAAAAGTGCGAACCGTTCGGTTCGCTAGTCACGGTTCCGGTCGTGTATGAATTGTTCGGCTCATTTGAAATAAGTTATGAGGCCGATTGGGTATTTTTTTGTAGAAATCAAGGCCTGGGATACGGGCGGACATGGGTCTTGAGGTACGGGGTTTAACACATGCGCAGTGTAACTGAAGCTGCGGTCGTGGGTTGCTATTGGCTCAATTTCGGCGAGTA
The DNA here is from genome assembly GCF_015220745.1 of Sebastes umbrosus. Classification (NCBI taxonomy): domain Eukaryota; kingdom Metazoa; phylum Chordata; class Actinopteri; order Perciformes; family Sebastidae; genus Sebastes; species Sebastes umbrosus. The sequence goes on from NC_051269.1 coordinate 4,061,955, forward strand.
CAGAGCAGATTTTACTGCGCATTTGTTGATGAAGCGTGACCCAGCCCCCTTCACGGATGAAGTGCGGCTGTCAGTCAGTTAAGGAAATTTCAGTTCAATACTTTACTTTTACTGCCATGTCAACCCACAGTTGATTGGAATTTGTTTCGGTGCAGTGCTCATTAAAAACAGACAAAAGCACACACATATAAAGAAAACATAGTGTACATAGGAGACAACCACATACATTTATACAATCATTCAAACCAATAACATCCTAAAATGCTAAAATACTGTGAAGAGCCTTGTGCTATTGCAACTTCCCCTTAAGTGTCTAGTGCAAAGCATTCCTATAGTGTGTGTTGGCTGGAGCTTAATTTCCTCCTGCAAAGTGCCTATGCATTAGAGTTTAGGTGCCTAATAGCATCAGGGTATGTGCTGTTCCTGAGGCGGGATGTCCTACACCTCAGACTCTGAAATCTCCTTCCAGAAGGAAGGACATGGAAGGGACAACTAGCAGGGTGGGAGGGGTCGGCAATCACCTTCTGGGCCCTGTCGCTGATCCATGTGGCATAGATGGAGGCCACATGGCCAAAATGGGGAGTAGTCACGATAAATTACAGTTAGAGGATCCACCAGCATCGTTTGGCTCTGCTGTACGGGAGCATTACGGATTTAGTGTTACCTATGAGAATGACGCAAAAAAGTGGTGGATAAAACGGCGACTGTGTGTAAACAGTGTGCAACACGTCTGGTTGATGCTAGCAGCAACACTTTGGGTAGGAAAGAGCAACTCCTTCTCCCCGCAGCATTTAAACAGCCTCTACATGCAGATTCAGACAGGGCAAAAAACATAACTAAAGCACCGGGGAGGTTTATAGTGAAAGATATGCAGCCTTATGCAGTTGCGGAGGATGCTGGATTTCAGCATATGATTAACGTAACATTACTTGAGCCGTGCTATACACTTCAGCAACACAGTGATTCCAGCAGTACAATCCCTGTAAAGTGTTTTATATTTATTAATTATTTTTAAATAACACAGTGGTACAGAAATCCAACCGTATTCCTCCAAATACTGCACATTTTGAGTGGAAATACTAATCTTTCAATTAAGAGCTAATAATGAGGGAATTGAGACATATGTTATACTGTTGTTGTTGTTGTTGTTGTTGTTGTTGTAGTTGTTTTTTAGTATAGTTCTGGTTGAGCTTATGCTTAATTTTATGTTGATGGCCTTAGTCTATAATTACATCATATGCATGATATGCATTTTTTGTTTGCACTAATAACTGTAGAAGACTTATTCTTTTAATTAAGATTTGACAATGAAGAAGTGTTTATGTTCCTTATGTAAGCCATACTTTTGTTAAGGCAAACATTTGTTTACTTATTTTTGCCAAATAAATGAAAAGCATGTTGAATTCAGAACACAACCTCCTCGCTGTTACATAAATGTACCGAACCGAACCAAAAACCGTGACCCCAAAACTGATATGAACCGAACCGGGAATTTTGTGAACAGTTCCACCCCTAATAGCTTCAATGAAGAGCTGGAACAATCTGACACAGAATATGTATTATACTGTCAAACAGTGTGAAATAAGATGATTCCTGGGTGGAAAAGGGGACAACTGTATGTTGTTAAGGGGTTCAATGTCATAACAGAACAAGCAGATGCACAATATACAGCTCCAGGTGATTCTGTCACTATGTTTTGGTGACGTTTGGTGATGTTTCTAACTTTACGGTGACTTGAAGGTACATTTAAGGGAAAAAATAGGCCTTTATATATAAAAGAAGCACACTTCTATAACATATATTGTGGTTGTTATTGTCAGATTTCTTTACCCTCAATATGAGTTAATACTTTGTGAAGAATGTGATGATAATAATGAGTCCACTTACAGTTGCATGACCAGGTAATAGTGTGTTCGACTCTCATAGAAATCCTCTAGTCCCACCACGTTCTCATGCTGTATCCTGAAATAGTAAGAGAGAGGTTGAGGAATCACTGATGTCCTCAGTGGTAAATGTTACATGTTTATAGTGTTGCAGGCTGTTCTCCTCAGAACAGGTCGTTTAGAAGCAAAAGTAAGAACAAATGCAATACATTTAAACATTAAAGGTCCCATATCGTACTAATTTTCAGGTTCATACTTGTATTTTGTGTTTCTAATAGAACATGTTTACATGCTGTAATGTTAAAAAAAACTTTATTTTCCTCATGCTGTCTGCCTGAATATACCTGTATTTACCCTCTGTCTAAAACGCTCCGTTTTAGTGCATTTCAACGGAATTGCGTAGCTAGGCAACAGCTTGGGTCCATGTTTACTTCCTGTCAGCTGATGTTATTTACATACACTGCAACAGGAAATAATCTGGAACACATTTAGAATGTTTAAAACCGTGTAATGGTCTAAATATCGTATATTTGTGACATCACAAATGCGCAGACATCCTAACGGCTTGTTTCAAACGCACAATTTGCTGAATACGTACTGTGTGTATTTCTCCGTATATTGAGCGTTTTGATAGTTTAACAGTATTTATAAAGCACTTAAACCTGCTTTATAATATAAAAGACATGAAAATCTCACTTTTTACAATATGAGACCTTTAAGTTGATGGTGACTTCACATAGAGCAGAAAACTGCTGCTCTCTGTTGGCTAGAGCATAATGGAAATCACCTGTATGAATGTGTGTGTGCACGTGTGTGTGTTTTACCTTCTCAATACATTGATTTCATTTTCAAGGTTGCTATGGGCGAGGTGTTTTTTCTTCAGACACTTCAGGGCGTACAGCATTCCTGTTTTCTTCTCTCTCACCATAAAGACCTCTGAAAAAGACCCCCTGCACAGAAACAGTAAGGACAGAGATACGGGTTAATGGAGTGAAATCAGTCCATGGAAATTCTCAAACATATCAAACTATAAAAGGACACAACTATTTGTTGTTTGTATTTCTTCATTATCCTTATCATTATGTCAAGTTCAAAGCACTAGTTTTTGTTCTGGTTTAATATTCCTTTACTTCCAGACATGAGACATGAATGTTTCCAGGATGATGAACAATTATCTGCAAATACTTCTCAATTAACAATAATCCAGTCACACTAAATGAGTGTAAATTAATCCAACTTTAAGCCCTTTAAACAACTGTGGAAAACGTATGTGGACTTCCAGGTCTGCGAGACAGTGGAAAGAGGGTCTGGTCCCCAGGAATGAGATGGGTCACTTGCTTTAGGGTCCCCAAAAATAAGATTTTGTTAGTGGTCTTTTTTTTTTTCTTTTTTTTTTATGTATTTAACCAGATTTGAAAATGTACAGAAAGGTTGGTTTACCCCACTGAGGCTCCACTTCAGCACCCTGAGACAGATCTTTGTACTCACCGTCCAATCAGGAGGTAGAAATCGCTCACTATAAAACAGCTGTCCCAGCTCCTTTTACGGTATTTATTTATTATCCTGCTTTACTTTGATTTGCACTGCATGCACCCTGACTGCCAGCCATCCCCACCACCCATACACACATGTACAGTCATTCATGCACACATTTGTTTTGTTTATTTTACTTTATTTTAGTCCGTTTTATTCTATAAAGAAATAATAAATTAGCCTAGGGTTCACCAAAGCCTTGGTTCCATGCTGCCTCCAAGCCTCCCTAGTCAGCTCCTCCTCACTATCTCCTCCTTCAACAGACCTTTAACATAGCAGACATTTGGATTTGTGATGGAGGAGAAGCAGGTGTATCTAATGATGTATTTAATAATGGCTGCATTCCACTGAGGGGAGGGAGGTCCTGGTATTGTGCATGCCGGCTCACTGGCAGAGCTTACTGAGATACTTAATGGAACTGAGCCATTGTTAGTGATCAATTTCACCAGTGCTTTTCCTACGATGACATGTCAAAATGTCAGCTGTGAAAAAGGTCTATTGATAGTTTATGGATAGAAAAGGGCACCAGCCCTGAGCGATCTTCCAGGCTCATGACCTATCGAATGAATGTAACACCTCCCTTTTTCACTCAGCCTCCTTAGAGAACGGATCTAACTTGCGATCTCCAGCCATCATACGATGTCGCTGAGAATGTCGTCAACCACAAGGAAACTTTATGCTCCTCGTCGCTCCCGGCCTTGGATGACCACAATGCCTGCTTTTGCTGCCTTTGCTGAGGTCAACTTAAGACTTTAGCATGTCAGTAGTCAGTATATTTTTGGCATCATTGGACAAAAATCCCATAATAACCTTTCAGCATATTGTAATTCAAGTGTTCTGAGAGAAAACTAGACTTCTGCTCCTCCTCATGGCTCTGTTTTCAGGCTTTAGAAAATCTAGCCTGTGACGGGAGACTTTGACCAATCACAGGTCATTTCATTGAGAGAGAGCGTTCCTATTGGCTGTGCTCCGGTCATGTGACCGGAACTTGGCGTTCCTTCACCAGATTTCACAATGGCTGCCATGTCGCAAGCTTTCTCATGTTACAGCTAAACCGTGCACTACAAGATGATTCTGAAAACATCTGAGGAGAGAAACAGACATTAACGTAACAGAATATTAATTCATATTTGATCAGCGCTGCCTAGTTTGACCGTTTGGTCGGAGTTCATGAGTGATTGACAGCCAGCTCTTATAGACAGCAGATGGACAGCAGATCCCAGATCAGCTTTGAATGCTTGTTTTCTTCCGGTCTGTGAAAGCTTGCAGATGCCATTAGGAGCACCGGAGGACACAGAGGAACATGAATTTCTAATCATATTTGCTCCAATCTCGTCTCCTTCAGCTTTAACATCACACATAAAATCTGCTCCATCCAGTCCGAGCCCCAGGAAAAAATGAAGGTTGGTCAGTCTTGGCTGGGTATCACCATGGTAGCTATTTCTTTAGGCTCACAGTCAAACCGACAGGTGTAATCCCACATTTTGGCATCCGAGTCAAGCGTCTGTTCTGGTGATGAAGCTCTGACCTAAAACGCCTCAAATCCAATAAGGGAGTCTAAAATACACACGTTAAATGCACTGTTGCTATTATAGTTTTGTCGTGCACTGTGTTCTGAATGAGCGTTACAGACTCATATATTGATACTAGCCTTTTATTGAAAATTACATCTGAGACCTGTATTTCTTTTAAATATTTAGAGCAGGATATTTGCTTACTTACTGATCCAAAATTGTAATATGGATTATATTTCATCCTACATTTAGGCATAATTAAATAATGTGATCAACTTTCATAACCGAGGAACGTCACTGTACAGCCCATAATACCCTATAACTTTTATTAGCCTTAATTTAGTCTTCAGTGGAGATGTTGACTATCCTGTGAACATGCTGTTTCACAGGTATTCTCTACCTGGAAACAAGAACACATTTTTGAAAGAAAAAAACGTCACCACTTGACTCGAAAACAATAGCACCTGAATGCACCTTCGCAAAGCGTTGTAAGTCCATCACTAATTGATTTGCGAGGTAACATGTGTTATCACGTTTCTGTTGGCACAAACACACGCCTGCAGCAGCATGCTTACACCACCTCCCTTCATATAGCTTCAGTCCACTCATCCACCCATATAGTCAGTCAGAGTCTTAATCCTATAATGAAGTGGTGCTAGGATGTTCCCGCACTGCTGTTCTGACGTCAGTGTCCAAGAACTTCACACACACACACACACACACACACCTCTATCTCATTCAGGCCTTTAAGCAGCTTTGAGACAGCAGGACAGCTCTGAGGAAGGAACACCGACTGTACAGTTAACCATGTGTTACAGGTTATTGTACTGACCAGTGATACAAAGCCGACCTGGTCTCGCTACATTTGTGGAAATGAAGCAGATAAAGGAAATAACTCTTTTTTAGCTTTTGCAGGTTTTAGGGCATTAGCTACAAATCACATATAAAGTGTGGAACCTCAATGTTAGTTCAGTCATTAAAGTCAATCAATATTTTGTGAATTAAATCATAATGTTGTTAATTTTATGCTGTAATTATTTTATTTAAAGTTGCTTGTGTTAAGACATGAATATAGTTGAATTTGCAAAGTTTGGATTATTTCGTTAAAAGGGCAAATCCAGCGATTTAGTATTGCTCTTCCATAAAGTTGCAGGACATGAAAATTGATGTGGCAGAGGTCGCATTATACTGACTTTCACACCCTGATGTGGGTCAAAAGCTCCAAAAATGTTGGTTCCTACCTTTCCCATGTCGCAACTGGATAGCGTCTTTTGTTAAACACTTCCTGTGTGTGCCATGTCAGAGGATGTTATACAACTGTTTTCAATGGCTGATGTTTCTCATGACACATAAAGTTGGTGCAGTGCCCTTTTAAATGGGAAAAATAAAAGCCTTCTATAGAGAAATAGCTTTATACTCAGCAAACTAAGGTATTATATAATATATTTGTTATTAGTATTGAAACTCAGGTAGGTATCACAGGGGCACAGGTGTCAAAACAGCAGTTTGGAGCTGTAGCAACATCAGGTAGATTGTATCTTAAAAGTTAAATAAGCTCTGATATTTTACAGGCACCCCTACACAAAATATCAATATTAATATTGCACTTGATCAAGTTTATTCAACTGCAAACTTGTGATCATGATCATTATATGATGAATCATACTGTCCTCCAACATGTTAGCAGTCCTCCACTAGCATGTTCAGCTGGGAGTAGATTACCCAGACAGTATAAGAGGCTTCATTGATTAAACCAGCTCTCTGGGAGGTGATAGAAGGGATTATCCTCAGCCGTAGGACAATCTGAGCCTGGTAACTGGGAGATAGACGGCAGCCGGCAGCCGGCAGCCCCTCCATCCACTTAGGCCCTCTGAACTTGGGCAAAACAATCTAATCTAATGTTACTGTAAAACAGTGGCTGAAATCAGGTTGGTGGCTGCAGCAAACACATCAGTCCCATCCTGGATGATGGTTCATAGTAATTACATTATGCTAATATGAATTAATTATTAATTATACACATCTGGAGTCACGCATGTCTAAGAGGAGGATTTTGTGAGTACAACAGCGCCTGCATTTGCACTGTAGTTTTTTAAGACCACACCCTTCTGACACAGTCTGCTGTACCAAGCCCACCTCCTGTCTGAAGTCTGTGCCAATTGCCATCACCAAATGGTATTTGAGTCCTGATTCCAATAAAGTTCCATTAAATGTTTTCCTAGTATGTGAAAGTAATCAGCTATGATGTACAAACTGTTGTCAAACAGCAGTTGGTACATCCTGATGCAACCCTAGACTGTATAAAATATGGACGTGGTCTCCGTGTCGTCACCCACAGGTTTCAGAAGTGCCGTTGTGAAGCTCAAAGTGCAACGATAAGCCGATGCACAAACAGGTTAAATCCATCATTTATCACCAGCTGCAGTGTCTGAGCACAACAGACAACTGAGTCCCGGTTCACCCGACCGGGAGAGATAGCAGCCATGATGCTGGGTGTATTGTCCCAGTAAAAGTCTCCACCGCATTATTTAGTTCAGCTGTGAGGTTGTCAGCGGTGTGTCTGCCCGGCGTAACGATAGCAATAGTCCGACAAACCGTGTGTGTGTTTGTGCCACGAAAACAGATGTAGTGTTGCTGGAGGCTTCGTGCTCGCTGTTGTCACACACATACGGTCTGTCAGCACAGCGTAACGTTAGCGAGGGTCTGACAGACCGCGTGTGTGTGGCGGTGGTGAGTGTGTGATTGTTGGTGGCGTTATAGCTGTGAATGTAGCAGTAGCAGTGTGTGTAGAGTCTATTTGTTGGTGAATAAATGCTTCAACTCCTCAAGACCCAAGCCAACTTCCTGTATCTTGCAACACCGGCACAGACTCCCTTAGAGCTGAAGTAGGGGAGATTGGAGCAAATATGATTAAAAAAAGTTATTTTTATAAAACGGTCGCTATATCGTGACAGTAGTACATGAAACAGGTAACCTGAAAAAAATCATGGTCCTCTGTGTCCTCAATCTGCAAGATTTCGCAGACCGGAGGAAAACAAACAGTAAGAGCTGATCTGAGGTCTGCTGTCCATCTGCCGTCTATGAGAGCCGGCTGTCAATCACTAGTGAACTCCGACCAAACGGTCAAACTAGGCAGCGCTGATCAAATATGAATCAATATTCTGTTACGTTAATGTCTGTTTCTCTCCTCAGATGTTTTCAGAATCATCTTGTAGAGCACGGTTTAGCTGTAAAATGAGAAAGTTTGTGACGCCGCCGCCATTGTGAAATCTGGTGAAGGAATGGCAAGTTCCGGTCACATGACCAGAGCACAGCCAATAAGAACGCTCTCTCTCTCTGAAATGACCTGTGATTGGTCAAAGTCTCCCATCACGGGCTAGATGTTCTAAAGTCTGAAATCAGAGCCATGAGGAGGAGCAGAAGTCTAGTTTTCTCTCAGAACACTTGAATTACAATATGCTGAAAGGTTATTATGTGATTTTTGCCCAATGATGCCAAAAATATACTGACTACTGAAGCTTTAAGTGAATTTATAGAAGAAGAAAAATAGAGCAAGTCTATATCACGATAGAAATGATGTAGAAAAATGAATATGATATACATTTTTATATTGTATTGACGATATGTATCGTCATATTGCCCAGACCCAGCTGTAAAGTTGGCCATTTTAACATGGGGGTTTATGGGGATTGGGGGACACGTTAGCTCCAGAGGTTGTCGCTTCGGTGCAACAAGTAGTAGACAGCTGACTATCCCACCCACACCATTACATGACAGTTAACATGACAGACTTGGAAAAACAACCATATCTGCTGGAGGTTTCATCGGCCCAACCTCCACGCTTGCAGATGGAGGCAGTCACCGCACTTTCCCATCTGACCAAATGAGATTCTTTCCAAATCTATTCAACAGCCAAAGAAAATCTTTGTCCTTAATGACCACTACTGGTGAATTGATGGTCTTCAAAAGTACCTTTTTTTTTGCAATTTTGTATAAAATTGTCTTAACTAGTTACTTAAAAAACTTGCATTAACGGTCAGTGAACCTTGACACTTTTATGCTAGTCCTTCTCTTCTTGCACACATTTCCTTCTCTTATCCGTCTTTACTTTCAACAGCAGTACTTACGATCCCATTTTCCCCTTGAAGTCAAACACTTCCTTAATATTGCTGGTGTTTTTCTTCCAGCTGCAGATGATCTCCTTCCGCCCCATCTTGGCTCTGACGTTGCCGTAGACTCCTGAAGCACAGATGACATAAATCATTTACATTTGTTATGGGTTAAAAAACAGGGACACATCGTCATCATGCATCAAGTTAATATCGGAAAGCCACCAGCGTTGATTTAAAAACCTGGAATGAATTTTTATTTGATCAGCATCATATAAATGTGTCTCTTTTCAACAACATCCTTGCAGTACAGAGTACTGTTCAGCCACTCTGACGGGTCTCTGTCCCTCACATAGGAAGCTAAAGTTTAGCCCTCAAAACAATCTCATTCTGTGAATTGTAGCATCTTGGTGGAAGGCTCTTACGTTCATATAACTAAATCAGTTACTTTTATGAACTGTATTTATACTTTTTATAAGAATCAAAATAAATCAAACTGAAAAGAAGTAATAATTACATTGGCCATGCGGCTCTTTAGCCCCCCTCTCCAGTGGCTCCCTGTGGATTTTTAAAAAGAATAGTGGAAATGAATAACTGTTTTTTGTTTACATTTTCATTTTTATTTATCATCGTTGTAGGTCTATGGTACAACGGAGTATTAGGGCCACATTGAGGGAAAAAAAAAAATCTGAGATTTCGAGAAAAAAGTAATAATATTACGAGAAAAAAGTAATAATATTATGAGAATAAAGTCTGAATATTATAAATTTTATTTTATATAATAATTTTATTTTATTTTTTTCTCGTAAAGTTATGACTTTATTCTCATAATATTATGACTTTTTTCTCGTAAGGTTATGACTTTATTCTCGTAATATTACGACTTTTTTTCTTGTAAAGTTCTGACTTTATTCTCGTAATTTTATGACTTTTTTCTCGTCAAGTTATGACTTTATTCTTGTAATATTACGACTTTTTTTCTCGTAAAGTTCTGACTTTATTCTCGTAATTTTATGACTTTTTTCTCGTCAAGTTATGACTTTATTCTAGTAATATTCCGACTTTGTTTCTCGTAAAGTTATGACTTTATTCTCGTAATATTACGACTTTTTTTCTTGTAAAGTTATGACTTTATTCTCGTAATTTTATGACTTTTTTCTCGTAAAGTTATGACTTTATTCTAGTAATATTCCGACTTTTTTTCTCGTAGTTATGACTTTATTTTCGTAATATTACGACTTTTTTTCTCATTAATTTATGACTTTATCTGGAAATCTCTGATTTTTTTTCCTCAATGTGGCCCTAATACTCCGTAGTACATTTGCACTTTGGCCCTCACTGTATTAGACTTATATACTATATACTTAGACTATAAACTGTGTTACCTTCATCACAATGCTCAAATGTTTTGCGACTCCAAACAGATTAATTTTTTTATTTTTTTGCCTAAAATGTCTCTTGATAGTAAAGGTTGCTGACCCCTGTGTTAAACATTTAAAAGTCTATTAATAATGACCTCAATGTTTCTAAAACCCCGGCTAGAGCCCTGACCATAATGGTCAAACACACCTGATGAACAATGTGATTGGGAGGGGGGAGTCATAAGCTCTTCCCTCTTACCCTTCCCTGTTCCACAACCCTTTAAGATGTCACAACATGTTCCCCTCATGTTCTGCTTACATAGACAGTAGCATGTCCATGACTGCGGTCAGTAAAGCCTATTTGTAGCTATCAGTTATACAAGACTCAAAAAGGATTAGAGAGGTAAAAAGCAGTGGTTAGTTAATCTTCCCAGCCGTTCCGCCTGCCCTCCCTCCTTCTCACCTCCTGTACTCATCCCTTATTTCTGTTGTGGGAACAGATTAGTGGCTGATTCCCTGACAGGACAAAAACTAGGTCGTTTTATAATCCTGGCCTTGAAAGGTCAATGAACTCTGGCCTTCCAATAATATTTGCTGAAATGCACCAATATTAGGCAGTACATCTGAACATTAATATGCCAAATTATGAAACTGAAAGTTACTATTTCAGAAAATTATTTTTAGATTAATTGGTAATGGACTTCCGACCACCATGTCAGCATTCATCCATTCACACACACACATTCATACACCGATGGCAGAGGCTGCCATGCAAGGTTGCAGGATCTATTCTAAATACTCATTCATACACTGATGGCTCAGCCTTCAGGAGCAGTTTAGGTTCGGTATCTTGATCAAAGACACTTCAATATGTGGACTGGAGGAGCCGGGGATCGAACGACCAACCTTCCGATTAGTGGACAACCCTCTCTACCTCTGAGTCACATCCTGATTATACACAAAAAACAGCGATAAAATAATAGAACCATATAAGATATTTCACAACCTCTTTGTATACTGACTCAATTCTTCATACTCTATATGATAAATTCAATTATTACAAGTCCATTTGAATTCTGTAAGAAAACTAAATGAAGTTACAATGTCAACTTCTATTCCTGCTCTGTACTCAGTGGGGAACAGGAAATCCTACGTTCGCTTTTTTCTAAAGTTAAGCCATTACTAAGAAAAAAACTAAGCCATTAAATTAAACAATTTAGTGACGCCAGAATTCAAGGGGTAGTTTATAGGCTGGGTTGAGAGATGATAAAGATAGAGGCTCAGATATACTTTAGCTGGTTTTGTCCCTTAATGATTACAAAAAAACAAACTCCAAATCTGCACACTACTCTACAGCAAACAGTTTAGAAATGTGCTTTTTATCTAGTTTCAACCGCAGATTACTGAACAGAGTTTAACGTGATGAGACTATAGAAGATCAGCGGACAGCGCGAGCATATTCCTGCAGGGAGTTAGTTAGTTTGGTATCTCTGATGGTTCAATTTAAACATCTTTATAAAACTCAGAAGCAAATTTCTGAACAAAGACGACTTAATAGTATTCATACAGCTTAAACATACTACTAAAGTGACTTCTCTAAGTCGTGAGAGTGTGATAAACAGCAGTTCTTACCTGAGGAGCGGCGTACAGGTGTACGGGTGTACAGGTGCTGGAGCTGAGGTATCCGCGTGAGAACCTGACGGTCTGTGAGGCAGGCTGCTGAGCTCCACGAGCAGGGGGGCGGGACCTCGCTCAGTCATCACCTGTCAATCAGACAACATGCTACATTCAATGACCCGTGGGAACCCTGGGAACCGCACTGCTACCCGTTACAGTTACTAAGTTATTCCCTATTTGATAAAACTGAAACAAACTTTGCCATTAATTTTGTTCTCCACTACATTTATAATTATTGTATATATATATATATATATATATATATTTTTTTTTTACTTATTTGTATTTCCTTTCAACAGGTACAGCTGTAAAGCACAATCACATGCTTTAAGACCCACCAGGGTCATAAGTGTCCTTAAGGAGGCAGTCCGTGAACTGTCCATACATTGTTCCATTAAGTAGGAATGAATGAGTAATATTTTTCGTTCATAGGCCCAGAAAATACATAAATGTACAGTGAGGAAAAATAATATGTATATTTATACTTATATTAGGAGAAAAGAGAAGATAAATATAGAAAAGGAATTGAAAAAGAATAAATAAAGAGATAAATAAATTAAAATAAAATAAAAATGAGAGATGAAGTTAGAAAATAGAAATAAAAGAATAAAATAATAAACAAAAATAAATAAAAAATAAATAAATAGGGATGATAATCATTTCTAATTGATCAGCAAATTGATACGTTTTTCAACAGAATATCTTTTCCTTTCTGTCTTGTCATAGCTACTTACTGTTTTCTATTTACCATATTCACACTGACTATTTTCTCATGTATTGGAAGGTTATAGGCTACATTACATGTTTTGATCAATATGTTTTTGTAATATGCAACTGATTCAACAAAGGCTGGATTTTTTGTAATAGCATAGCCAATTATATATCAGCTATAATTTTTTATCTATAGGCCTATGGCGCCAAATCATAACAGAAGTTATCTCATGACACTATAGAGCAGGTCTAGACTGTACTCTTAAATGAACAGAAAGACAGAAAACAATTAAACAGAATTAAACTAATAAAGAAATACTATATCTTATTTGTATATTAGGCTATTTTACAAGGTTATGTTTTGTTGACAGTAAACTCTTATAATAACAGCCATCAGCTAAAACAGAAAGGCAGCAATCCTCATATTGGAATAGAAAAAACGTGCAAATATTGGATTTCAGGATAATAATCAGTTGTTCATCAATGGTCATCCATTCATTTTTGTTCAATCAATCATATCAGATACTTCCTTTCCCCTACTAGTTGAACCACCTGACCATAAGGCCACATTTGTAATCCTTTATTTTGTGCTAGAAACCTCTTTTGGTTTCCCAATTATACTTGAAACAATTCGCTTTAAATGGTAAAACAACAGGCTGTGGTGTGGGCCAAAGACAATTCCTAAATGTTATATCAAACTGCCCATCATAACTGGGCCTTTTGTTCACTCCTAACTTCCTGTCTGTTTCTCTGTAATTAACATATTTTAAATTTACACTGCGCATGAACTCACATGCTGAATACCAGCGAACAGCAGCGGCCACTGACACAGCATTATTGCATGTGATTATCTCACACACATCCAGTCAGCATATTGCCATAATGATTACATCACCTAACCACGTGGCCATTAGCTCTCCAGGTACAGCTTCTTTGTAATGATGCAAGTGATTCAAATGTGCAAATGGTTCCACTTTTATTAACTTTCTGACACTAAAACCTTGAAATGGACAAGATGTGAATTTCAACTGTTTCAACATTCTATTGGGTCATGCTTCACTTCAGCAATCTGCACAGCCTGAAGATGTGCAATACTGCAGCAGCACGAGACATGTCCCTCAATGATTGATAGCACAGCTAAGCTTATATTTCAATTCAATTCAATTCATCTTTATTGACAGACACAAACAACAATACATACATTAAAATAGAAACTGCCACTTTTTTATAAATGACAGTTGTGCCAATGTTTCCACATGTGACTGGTATGGTAGAACACTAAAACAAGGATTTGACAGTAGCATAATAATAGCGTTCTGAGAGTAATTTAGCCGACATATAAATGTGTACATCAGGTTTCTCAACAGAGCCTGGAAAGTGCTGACTCCTGCATTACAGAACAGCTCGCTTGCACTACACCACCTGGGTTTTTTAAGTAATATCTGCATGCAGTCAATGTAGGCAACCTGAGGCTTATGCATACTCGCCTTTCTAAACTTGTCCCACAGGAGGGCAGTATAGAGCGGAGTGCAAATGGCTCTAAAGAGACCTATCTTAACATGGTCTAAACACATGTAGAATTTTCTTGCCCACATGGTACTGCCTGTACATGTCATAATAAACATAAACATAAACATATAAGCATAAACAAAACCTTTTTTATGAACGCAAACATCAGAGACAAGAGTTTGTTCTTTTTCAATCATAGACAATACTGGAGCAAAGCATATGAAACTGCAAAATTATTTTTGGAACCAAAAGCAGAATTTATTAAGCCACCTTTTTGCATATGTGTACAATAGCCATTGAAATTTAAAGAGAAAATGATTTTGGTTATTAAAATATAACAAATAGGCTATTACAAACAAACACTTAAAAAAAAAATTTATATAACCCGAAGAAAATCTCACATTTTAATAGGCCTCTGCTGAGCCCTTCAGTTAAACTTCAAACTAGATACAGTATGTTACATCAGTCATTAACATTTAACAACACAACACATTTAACAACACATATATATACTGTATATGTATATATACATACATACATATATATATGTATGTATGTATATATACATACACATATGTGTATGTATATATACATACACATATATATATATATGTATGTACGTATATGTATATATACATATATATATACATACACATATATATATATATATATATATACTGCTGACATGATCTTTGTTTTACGGCAGCTGCTGGAGAAGAGCAGAGAACAACGCAAGGACCTGTACATAGCCTTCATCGACCTCAGCAAAGCTTTTGACACCATAAACCGTGAGTTGCTCTGGAAACAGCTCTTAAAACTTGGGGTACCACCCAAGTTTCTTTCCATCCTGCAGCAATTGCATGATGGGATGCAAGCCAGAGTTCTCACAGGAGGACTCCAGTCAGAGCCCTTCAAGGTCAACACTGGGGTGAAACAGGGCTGTGTCTTGGCACCGGTCCTGTTCAATCTCCTCCTCTCAGCCACTACCCACCTCTTCCACCATACCCTGGGACACAGAGATGGAGTTCACCTGGAGCACCGCCTTGATGGAAGTCTATTCAACATCCGACGGCTCCAGGCCTACACAAAGACAAAGACATGCCAAATCCATGAGCTCCAATACGCAGATGACTGCGCTGTCTTTGCACATAGCCCAGAGTCCATGCAGCATGCCCTTAACACAATCTCCAGCCTATACCAGTCCTTTGGTCTCCAGGTCAATATTCAAAAAACCGAAGTCATGGCACAACTCACTTCCCAACCTCCTTCACTCCCTAACTTTCAAATAGGTGGTGTTCCACTCACAGTAGTTCACCAGTTCACCTATCTTGGCTCCACACTCTCCTAAGACTGCTCCCTTGACACTGAAATAAACAGTCGCATCAACAAAGCCTCATCAGCCTTTGGGCGACTCCGTAGAAGGGTATTCCAAAACAAAAACCTAAAGATCAGTACCAAGGTGGCTGTTTACAACGCGGTATGCGCCTCCACTCTGCTCTATGGAGCAGAAACATGGACCCCATACAGACGGCATATCAAAAGCTTAGAGGCCTTCCACATTCGATGCCTCCAAAAAATCCTCGGCCTCTCTTCGGAAGATCGGGTGCCTCACACAGAGATCCTTTCCATGACCAACTCCATCTGCATGGAAGCAGCACTAGCAAAAAAACATCTCCGCTGGATAGGGCATACTATCCGCATGCCTGACCACCGCTTGCCCCGCCAAGCCCTCTATGGGCAACTCAGCAACGCAAAACGGGCTGCTGGCGGACAAAAGAGGCGCTACAAGGACTACACTAAAGACCTCCTCAAGCGCTGCAACATAAACCCCACCCATCTGGAACATCTGGCACTTGATAGGTCAGCCTGGCAGGTCACCTGTGCCAGAGCAACCGAACAAATACACCACACCACCCAACAGAGGAGGACCGAAAGGCGTGCCCAACGACACCAGCGGGCAGCCGGCATTACAACAACATCTGGGCTCCCTTGCCCCATCTGCGGGCGAGTGTGTGGCTCACGCATCGGCCTCCACAGCCACATGAAGTGGCACCAGCGCCAACGACGCTGAACCCCCTCCCCCACCACCCAACCCCCTGGAGCAATCGTCATCATCGGACACGATGGACAGCTAAGAGAAAGTATATATATATGTGTATATATGTGTGTGTGTGTGTGTGTATATATATATAAATATAAGTAAAACATAACTTTTCATAACGAAAGTAGGCTAAATGAAAATAGATATATTTATTGAATAAGACAAATATAAAGCACTGAAGTGCCACATTCATGTTAATCCGGACAGAGCAGTGTCCTCTGAAGGCCTCACATGACCGCCCGGATTCCTCCTCCAGTCAGTCACAACAAAGAGAACGTCCTCTACGTCACTGTGTTGACGTCCGCTACGTCACTCTGTTGACGTCGTGTTGATTTTGAGCGGAGAAATAATTTATTTATAAATTGACGCAAGGCGCTAAATCTAAAACAAACCGTGAATAAAATGTGAACATACATGAAATACTAGTTGGTGAAGCAGCTGCACGCATGAAAGGTTCGCTGATATTTGCCGTTAACCCAATAAAGCTGTTGGTGATGTGCTGTGATGTTAGGAGGTTAGAGACATGACGGCTAAACCAGCAGCTAGCTCCGCCGCTCCGCAGAGCTACAGGCTAGCATGCTAGCTAGCATTAGCACGAGGCTAGCCCTGACTCCAGCCGCCAGCTGCACATACTGTCTGTCGAGATCCAGTCCAGTCCACTGCTCTCCTTAGTGTTGCGATGTGTGGAGTGGTCTGCTCTCTGTTCAGGTTCAGTAGAGTAGTGGAGGAGCTAGTGAGCTAATACTAGCCGGCTAGGTTCAGTAGCATTAGCTAGCGGCAGGTTGAACCAGCTATGACCTGCACAGACTCCTGTAGCCGCTGTTAGCCGGCTATGTTAGCATCACAGCGAACCTAAAGGCCGGAGCGTTGTTGCTGTTTTCTACTTCATATACCTGACTGTGGTTCACGTTACATCTTAGGATCATGGCGCCCCGCTTACAGCTGGAGAAAGCGGCGTGGCGCTGGGTGGAAGCGGTGAAGCCAGAGGACATCAGGCAGGAGCACATCGAGCTAGCATACCGAGTCAACCTGCCGGCCTGCAAGAGAGGAACCTGCAGGTAACATCAACCTACACTATTCAACATGTTTGGACTGCGGATCTCTTGTGTTAACATGTTGCCAGCAAAGAGTACAAGTGGCAGATGTTTAATGTGATGTTAAAGTTGAGGGCTTAATGAGAGAGAGATGCTATTGTGCATCAAAAGTCTGATTTGTTTCCTTGTTTGTGGACGAGCCTTCATGTAGGGCAGCTATGTAGACTTTTCTGAAAGGTCATGAAGACACACTGCACGACATAACCACTAAATAGCTCTAATGTACGTGATGGTAGGCAGGAGGCATCACAGTCAACACTGATTAGTACATTTCCAATGTTACTGAACTTTATCTGTGGCTCCTAACTGTATATGAAAGCGAAACTGCAAAGGGTGTGTAGCTGTGTATGCAGAACATAACTTAAGATGTTTAGAAGGAGTTTCTACATGACCTTTGTGTCCACATAATAAACAGATGCAGTTACATTGTTTTCTAAAGTTTGTATTGGAACAGTCATGGTTGCTAATCATGCCTTGGTCTTTGCAGGAGGAACTGCAAAGGGAATCCCAACTGTCTTGTGGGTATTGGTGAACAGGCGTGGCTTGGGGATATTGATGAAAATGCTTTCCACAATATCGATGACCCAAATTCTGAGCGACGAGACAAGGTATTTCTTTAATCGGTCAGACGGCCACACATCCTGCAAACTGTTTCCTCGCCTGTCCTTTTTTATCTTCTTAGATGACACATCTGTTGTCGGTGGACTTCTGAAGTCCTGGGAAGTTATCAGAAGGCCAGAGATGGAAGAATATCTAAAGACACAGCTGATCCTCTCTCTCTCTTTCTGCCTCTCTCTGTTTCTGCCCCCTTTCAGAACACATTTGTTGGCCTGACCAACCTGGGTGCAACATGTTACGTCAACACATTCCTGCAAGTGTGGTTCCACAACCTGGAGCTGCGTAGGAGCCTCTATCAGTGCCACAATTCCCGAGCACAGGAACACAATATTGAATCTGGTATAACTGGAAATATACGGGGGGATGCTTCTTTATGTTTGTGTATTTCCTGGTTTAAGTCGGCATATTAAGCCAGATTTGAGATTTGATTCCAGTATTTTCACTTTTTTGTGCATACGCTTTAAGTACGGCATGTATCGCCAGCTTCCACTGTTATCCCTGGGTTTCACCATCAGTGAGACTCAGGCTTTCTTACCCTGCACTCAGTACTTATTAGTGCAAAATGTCTACATGAATCCAAGACTGTTGTAGGCATAACATGTCTAAACAAGACAAATTCAGAATTGATCCAATCTTTTACGAAAATGATGATTTATTGTTTAAGGATGATGCAATATTGAATGTTTTGAGAGGATTCTGGTTGGGTCTAAACCCAACTAGAATAGAATAACATAACATGACATAACCCAAACAACAATAATATTCATTAGATTGTTTAACATTTTTGCACAAATTAAAGCAGAGGGCGCTCCACCAATACAGAACAACGTCCCTCTAGATGTTATATCCAAATAAATCATAAACATTCATTTATATCAAATTTGATTATTTTGATTATAATTATTTTGTAAACCAATAATTCCTAAATCTGGCCAACTGCTAACTTGATGTAGTTGTGCTTTGTACCAAAGGCTTATTGCTACACAAACAGTGTAACCCGATCGTATGCTTTTGATCAAATTTGCAGACGGACAGACAAACAAACGGAGCAATAACTGCTGTCTTGTAGGAAGTAATAACAGTGAACTAAACATCATGATCACCGTGTTGTTGGTGGTTTTAATCATTTGTTCATGTGAATTGGCAATCTAGAGTTTTTCTCAAATATTTTTCAAATGAGTTGACATGACACTGCAAACTTTTTTATATGATGAAAGCATTTCATCCTCTCAGACAGACGTCTCTTGTCTCTTTCAGATTACGAGCCCGAGTCCATCTGTGAGCATCTGCAATATCTGTTCGCACTCCTGCAGAACAGCAACAGAAAATACATCGACCCTTCAGGGCTGGTCAAAGCACTGGGCCTGGACACAGGACAGCAGCAGGTAAATCACTACATGAAACCTGGGAAATGATCATACATTTGATTGAGAAATACAGGGCTGGTTTCACAGTTTGTTGAAAGATGATTGCGGATATTTATTTCACTAGGGTCTCATTTTCATGGTTTTTCCTCATTGTGAGAACTTTGTTCAGAATTTTCTCACTTACGTGACTCTGTAGAACTCTGCATTATATTTGCTTCAATACATAAATGGTCAAAAATAACACAAGTCAGAAGTTACCAGACCCCTAAGTAAGTAAGTAAGTAAGTAAGTAAGCAAGTAAGTACCATTTTATTTCTATATCACCTTTCAAAACCTAGGTTACAAAGGGCTTTACAAAAGGAAAGAGGTTAAAAGAACAAAAGAGGAGTGCAACACAAACAATTACAACAGGAGGAAAAAAAGCACAATCTAACAGCAATTAGCAGCATCACAACTTAAAGTAGAGCACATGACTTAAGCATAGACACACTTAGAAAAAAAGATAAGTCTCTAACTGTGACTTAAAACACTCAAGAGAGTGACCTGACCCCCAATGGGGGGATACCGTTCCCCAGCCTGGAACCCAGGACAGAAAACGCACAGTCCCCTCGTGTTATCAGTCTCGAAACGGGGACACAACTAGCAGGCCCCGTTCAGAGGACCTAAGGGGCCTACTGGGGGTATAGGGCATATCCTGGAGCAAGATTATTCGATTCAACACACAGAATGGGAGTTCCAGCATGTTTATTAGTGGAGACTTGGTTTCTTTAAAGTGCATTAAATTCATACCTTGTATTTTCAGGATGCCCAGGAGTTTTCAAAGCTCTTCTTGTCTCTATTGGAGGACACGCTGTCCAAGCAGAAGAACCCCAACCTGCAGAATGTCATCCAGCGGCAGTTCTGTGGACAGTTCTCCTACGTTACTGTGTAAGACCACTCAAACCTGACCAAGTTTTTATTTAACTGAAAAGTGCCATGATAAAGTGTTCAACAACCGGAGGCCAAATTGAAAATAGCAATAAACACAATTAAAACAGACAAAAAAAAAAACTATTTAACAACGTAGCCTACTGGTAGAAGCACAAATATCCTGGAAAAATGACCAAATCAATGAAATCTGCAAGTCGGGCAGGCAAAACATTCTACTTCTGAAACGCTCTTGGTGTAGTATGACGCCACGAGGAGGACGGAACAAAACCACGTCACAGCCGGAGCGTGGCCGAATCCCAGCGTTGGTCACTTTGGCAGCCTCACAAAAATTCAAGCTGAACCTCCATTGTGAGTGAGGTGGTGTCAGGCCTTGGCTTCTAACTGGGACAATTGTATAGGTCGGCCTTTCTGTTTTTCACATGAAAATCAGTAAATGATTCTTTGGATGAAGGACATTTACTTTTGGATGTGTTACTAGTTCCTTTTTAGACTGAGAATGCAATAATATGGAGTACAGGAACGTGTAGGCTTGCCGAGGGAAGGGAAGGAGACGTTTTCTTGTTGCTCAGAGAGATGTGCTGTTTTTCTGTTTTTTTCATGCTGTCTGGTTGTGTAACACTTTTATCAGATGTGGTGCCAGTCAGTGAAACAGGTTTAACAGCCATTTATTTAACATTCTTGAGGGAGATGGAAGCCTTGTTGTTATGTTATCGGGGGAAGCTAGACACCAGGTATTTTTATATGGCTTGGTTTAGTAAAGGCTCTGTTTTTATTAGAGCCATCATTTTGGATTTGGAACAGAATCATGCAGAGGCATACAGCTATTTTTAGGTGGATTTTTATAAGAAGAGTTAAGTGATTATAGGTTTTGAGCCAGATAAAAATGAAAGTTCAGAACTCACACCAGATTGAATTGAAACCATTCCAATTGAAATTTGAAAACTCATCATTACTGTAATAATGACTCCATAGACAACATCATTTTAGCCCATACAAAGAGCCATCTTTTATGCTGTGGTGTAATCTGTTATCTTGGTTTGGCTGTTTTCCAGCTGTAACCAGTGTGGACGATCATCTGCCCTGCCGTCCCGATTCTACGAGCTGGAGCTGAACATCCAGGGCCACAAGAACCTCACCGAGTGTGTCACAGAGTTCCTGAAGGTAATCCCTATATTCGGGCCTCATGTTTATGGGACATTTCCACTGTGTTTGTATTAATTAGCGGGGACATCCGCTGCATCAGAAAAAGACACATCTAATTTCTCCCTAAGCCGCTTCAACAAATAACAAATATGTGTTACTCCATGTGACAAACTGAACAGGAGGAGGAGGGGGGCAGGACATAAGTAAATCAAACACGTGTGTGAAAGACCGTGGAGTAAAATGCTTCTTAGGAAGTCGCTGTAACACAACGATGGCTAGGAAGGCTAAATAAATGCATAGATCCCCAGCTCTGATTAAAAACACTCTGCTTGTACCATAAAAAGTTGTGCAATCAAAAGCACCTATGTAACTTTGCAAGCAAAAGTAACACGACTAATTCTTTTAACAACCACCTGAAATGTCACAAAAAAGGCTAGGAGAGTTCCCCATCGCCCCGACCTCTCAAACATCCAGCAGGGCATTATAAACACTACGGCGGCTCGGACCAGAGCCAAAGATATGGCACTGCAAACAAACAGATTAATGCTTTGCTAAACAAATGCTACTCAATGCCCTCCCGCAACTGTTCATGTCGTGATACCACCTACTCTGAAGTTATAGACTAAACTAATGCTAAATGTCAAGCAGCAGTCTAGTCAAAAAACTGTGACAAGACTGAAGCAGGCTTGTACTTGCTGGAGTTTGGAGGCAGAGCAATGACACAATTCATCTGTCCGATTTAAAATGAGAATTTCTTGTGCCCCAAAGTTGAATTACTGCGCCTGAAAATGTCTTAACATGTGTGTATTTGTTTTATTCACAATGGTCACCCTTGGCTGTGCCTTGCTCTACACCTTGCAGGAGGAGAAGCTGGATGGGGAGAACCGCTACTTCTGCGAGAGCTGTCAGACTAAACAGAGCGCCACCCGAAGGATCAGACTGCACAGCATTCCTCCAACCCTCAACCTGCAGCTCATGCGCTTTGTCTTTGACAGGTCTGTACCGTAATACTAGCCCCTCATTAGGAAAATTGACACATTTTCACATTCGGCAGTGCCACTCTCCATTTCCCAAGCCACCCCACTACTGATGCTATATCGGTGTATACTTTCAACTGGTTATGAGAAGAAGAGGTTTACTAAAGCATGTTGTCTTCCCCAGACAAACAGGCCACAAGAAGAAGCTCAACACCTTTATCAGTTTTCCAGAGCAGCTGGACATGGGGCCTTTCTTGGAAGGAAAAGAAGGTATTAGCAGTATGAGTCTTTGTGACACACAGACACACACATTCTGCACGTTCCCTTAAAAATCAGTGCATTACTGACATGTGTCAGCTCTACAGTAAAAACAAAATACATGCACTACTCTTTTTATCTCTCTTTTAAAGGGACTGTTTGTAACTTCTTACACGTATAAATCATTGCGGGTCGGTGTCCCATGCGCGCTCGTGTGTGGCTACGCTGTTCAGACTCAGACTCCAACACAAACTACTCGGAAGCACCAAAACCTCAAAGTTCTATCTAGTGAAGCCCGTCTGTTAAACAGTGTTGGCCGCGGTCGGAGGACGCGAAGGAGACGGTAGCTTTGGACTCCAGGACCGGAGTGTCTGCTGTACTCTGCTCCTCTGCCTGCCTGCTTGCCTTCATTCACACACCGCGCGCGTTCCTGCTCTTTCGCTCCACCTCTCACGTGCATGCGCGCACACTTCACACTGCAGAAGAGTTAGTTTAGCTCTGAGAATATCTAGTGAATGTACAGTGGACGTTTGTGCAGAAATAACTGCTGCAGCTCCTCCAGACCAACAGAGGTTTCCCGTGTCTTGTTTCCGGAAGTGACGGGGCTCCGCAGAGAGAAACGTTATAGTCTACGACCAAAACTCCGATGTCTCCGCTGTTCCTTCTGACCACGGTCGGGAGGCTGAGGCAGGAAAAGCCAACACTAGGATCAGCATTGATTCATGGAGAGACCTTCGTCTGGTCAGCTAACATTACTGCCAAGCAGCTGAAATATAGAGTGATATTGTGGTTTTAGCTGACGTGTGTCTCCTCACTGTGTTGAGCGATGCTCGTTCATGTCTATGTAGAGCGAGCACAAGCGCGAGCAACAGGACGCTGACTTTAGTTGACTTAACGGCCACAGGTGTCGCTGTTAACAAGACATTTTTGATTCTTACAAACAGTCCCTTTAATTTAAAGGACTCAGACCAAGTCCTTTGAATTCAGAAAGCAAGAGGGACATTTTGGATAGTCCTCAGGGGGGAAAAGGTGATACCTTAACGTGGGTGATAAATTGCTGTCACAACTAGTTCACTGCTTGCTAAATATGTATTATTATTGCTTGACTATAGTACATCTTATCCCCAAGCAACAGCAGACATTCTCTTTGTTGATGACTCTTTGAAAAGGTGAACATGTTGATATATTATGTGCGTCTTTGGACGGACTGTTTCTCCAGACCAGAAGCTTGTTTATGAACTGAGCGCGGTGCTGATCCATCGGGGCATCAGTGCTTACTCGGGCCACTACATCGCCCACGTGAAGGACGCTCGTACCGGCGACTGGTACAAATTCAACGACGAGGAAATCGAGAAGATGGAAGGCAAGAAGCTGCAGCTTGGCATCGAGGAGGACATTGGTGAGTAGTACTAAATGGACTCCATAGTTCCACCTTCCTGAAATCCTTAGCTACCTTATGTAGTGTTATGTTCTAGTCTTATTGTTATCCAGTATTTGAATGTAGAATAATCTTCTATAATATACAACAGATGAAATTTATTTGTTGAAAATAGATAGTCAGCATGATGACGGTGCTTTGGTAAAATAAAGAATTACAAGTTAAAGAGTCTTACCTTTTCCCCACCTGAGGGTCATGTCTGTAAATATATACACTTTTCTCAAAGTTGCTGCTCTTCCTTCTTGGTCTTTTTTGTCCCTAGCTGAGACAGTGAAGTCCCAGGCACGAAAGCCAAAGTGCAGTAAAGGCTATCACTGCTCCAGAAATGCCTACATGCTGGTGTATAAGATCCAGGAAGAGGAGAATTTAGATCCCACCTGGACCAACGTCGAGGTGCCAGGTGAGAGAAGTAGAATTTTAACTAATGTCACATTTAGCACGCTTTGTGTAATGTTTCCTTAATCCTTGACGCAAACAAAGATGGCAGCCAGACAAGGAAGCAGCAATCTTTTATGGTTACTGTCTTTGTTTGTATCAATGAATTAAAGGTCCCATATTGCAAAAAGTGAGATTTTCATGTCTATTATATCATAAAGCAGGTTGAAGTGCTTTATAAAATACTGTGAAAGTATCAAAACGCTCAATCTACAGAGAAATACACACAGCCCGTATTCAGAAACTGTGCTTTTGAAACAAGCTGTCAGGATTTTTGTTCCATTTGTGATGTCACAAATCTACAATATTTAGACCATTTCACAGTTTTAAAAGTAAACATTCTAGATGTGTCCCAATTTATTTCCTGCTGCAGTGTATGTGAATGACATCAGCTGACAGGAAGTAAACATGGACCCAAGATGTTGCCTAGCAACGCAATTCCGTTGAAATGCACTAAAACGGAGCGTTTCAGACAGAGAGTAAATACAGGTATATTCAGGCAGACTATATGAGAAGCATAACGATTTTTTTTAACATTATAGCATGTAAACGTGTTCTAGTAAAAACATAAAATACAAGTATGAAACTGAAAATGAGCACGATATGGGACCTTTAAGACATGTCTTGAGAAATGTGGTTTGAAAGTAAAAAAATTCATCCAGGTCCGTGTCGCCTTGTCTAATGGTTTCTTTCACCTCTGTCCTGGCTCCCAGCCTTCCTTCAGAGGTTGGTGGACCAAGACAACCATAAATTTGAGGAGTGGTGCAATGAGATGGCCCACATGAGAAAACAGAGCGTGGATAAGGGCAAAGCCAAGCATGAGGAGGTGAAGGAGCTCTACGACCTTTTACCCGCAAGAGACGGTCGGTAAAAACATTCCCTAATCACTCACAGTCCACTTAACAGAACCACTAAAGAGAGTATACATGTCTGATGTAACTTTTAGTATAGACAGTGTAACAAAGGGGACAGTCATAGTGATAGGGGGATATTGCTTAACTTGTACAACAGCTCCCCTGTCTGTAGTAACACTGCAAGTACAACACAACACACTACTGAACTACAGACAGTTTGGGATTTTTGCCAGAAGCAAATACTGTGTCTTGATGTTGTATATTAGAATGATATCAACAGTTTCCAGTGTCAGAGTTACAAAAGAAGTCAGGTGTTGGTCAAACTAGTATTTGATTCCATACAATTTCCATACTTACTGTGTTTATATCTGGATATGTGAGGGATTATATACAGAAAAGCAGATGTTATCACTGAATGAGCCTGGATTTAATGAATCAAAATGAGAGATCCCGTGTCTCTTTTATGTTTGATGTGTTTCTCTTCTTTCCCTCCTCAGGCGAGTCGTACGAGTTCATCCCCCTGGACTGGTTGAAGAAGTGGCTAGAGGACTCCACCGCCACAAAAGAGATCGACAACTCCCTCTTCCTTTGCTCTCACGGCAATCTGCACCCGGACAAGGTGGGAGACTCCAAGAGGGTTTCCCTGCAAGCTGCCGAGCTCCTCTACGAGCGCTACAGCGGAGGACCGAGGCTGGACGGTCAGTCGAAACCAGAGCGTGTCGGGCTCTTCTCAAATCATGAGCTTCTGCAAAACTTTAGAGTTTTAGTGCTTCCGATTCAATAGTTACACAGAAGTAGGTATCACAATGATCCCTATTTTAAAACACTCTAAGTATGTCTGAAAATCATCAAACCAAATATGTACGCATGCAATCGACTTTGCATCGCTTTAAACATCCTCACAGTTGTATGAGGTATGCTTGAGAATTAAAGAATGAGCCTGTATTATAACACTAGGCTTGCACTCGAAGGCTTTCCTGTAGGACATAAATGACATCAGAGTAAACACGCTGTGTAGAGATGCACCGAATGCAATGTTCTTGGCCGATTCCAATTTACGATTTTTTAAAAGTCTGACTTGCCGATTCAGATTTTCTTTCTAAGAACTATAATTGACAGCAAGGCTCCACAATCATTTTTTTCCCAGAACATTCCCGAAAAATATTTTCAACCATCCCAAAGACAGTGTTAACCGCCAAAAACTCAAAATGTTATCCTTTTACTTCGCTATTGTTACTGTTGTACAGTGCATAAAACCACACAATTCAAATGATGAGGAAATTAATGATTGTATTTTTATTGAAATACATAATTAGATTTTTTTTTTTAAATCTTTGCATTAGTAGTTTTAATTAATTCTATATTATAAGCTGCTTAGAGCTAACGTTAGTGTTAGCACGTTAAACAGGTCATGATTCCCTTACTTCCACATCAACGATATGTGGTGTGTGTGCGTGCGTGCGTGCGTGCGTGCGTGCGTGCGTGCGTGCGTGCGTGCGTGCGTGCGTGCGTGCGTGCGTGCGTGTGTGTGTTTGTGCCGCTGTGTGCCGACGCAAAACTATCATGCAGGAGCAGCACACGTGTATAAATGTGACCGGCAAAAAAAATCTGAAATATGACACTGATCTGCAGCCGATCGATCGGTGCATCTCTAATGATGTGCACCCTTCAAACCCTATCTGTTATCAGAGCCTATAAATCCCTTTATCATTAAAAGAAAATATGCGTCATCTCCTGACAACAGTTAAAGCTGAAGTAGGCGAGATTGGAGCAAATATGATTAAAAAAAGTTATTTTTATAAAACGGTCGCTATATCGTGACAGTAATACATGTAACCTGGAAAAACTCATGTTCCACAGACAGGAGGAAAACAAGCAGTAAGAGCTGATCTGAAGTCCATCTGCCGTCTATGAGAGCCGGCTGTCAATCACTCGCGATCTCCGACCAAACGGTCAAACTAGGCAGCGCTGATCAAATATGAATCAATATTCTGTTACGTTAATGTCTATTTCTCTCCTCAGATGTTCAGAATCATCTTGTAGTGCACGGTTTAGCTGTAAAATGAGAAAGCCGCCATTGTGAAATCTGGTAGAAGGAACGCCAAGTTCAGGTCACATGACCGGAGCACAGCCAATAGGAACGCTCTCTCAATGAAATGACCTGTGATTGGTCAAAGTCTCCCGTCACGGGCTAGATTTTCTAAAGCCTGAAAACAGAGCCATGAGGAGGAGCAGAAGTCTAGTTATCTCTCAGAACACTTGAATCACAATATGCTGAAAGGTTATTATGGATATTATTTGCCCAATGATGTCAAAAATACACTGACTACTGAAGCTTTAAGTCCTAGAGGATTTTACTTTAGAATGTGAGCATATCTACATGGTTAAGGATGGGTTATCTGTGCAGGCTGTTTGCTATAACACAATAAAAATTGGCTTATATATGATGCAATTGATAATACTGAGAGGAATAGTTAAAGAAGCAGCAGACTTAGCAAACTGAAGTGGTTAGTTCAAAAGCAAGTTTGTTGATCTTGATCAATCAAACTGTTAACCGTGATTAATCAATCACTGAATAATCATTAACATCACTAGTTGACTTACCTGTATTTCTGTCATTTCAGGAAATACTCTTGTTTGCAGTCCGATAGCAGCTTTGTACTCAAATCATATCTCAATCCCTAGAAATGTGTCTCATCCTGACTGCTCCTAAGACCACAATGTTTGTCTTGTACATCTTTTACATATCCTTCTCCTGTGTGTTTGTTCAGGCTCCTCTCTGTGTAGAGAGTGTGTCGGCCAGCGATGCAGAGTGCTGCGGCTGAAGAACCAACTCAATGAAGACTACAAGGAAATCACCAACCTGGTCAAACGCACGCTCAGGTAGACACTCTCAGGATGAGTTAGGTTAAAGGATTGTGGCGTTGTGGTGCATCAAGTCAAGTTTAGATCAAATTGTATTTTAATAGCCAGTTTTTTACTTAAAAGTCACGGCAGCAATCTAACTGCTATCTTTTATGGCAGCGTAACATTACCCCATGCGTCATCTAACGTTATTATTCAGCCGTTTTAAATTTTCTGTTTATTTTAACTCTAAAATGGCCATGTCAGTTTTTCCTGGCCAAAATGTACAGTAGCATAACTTTGTATGGTTGGTAACAATGGATTCATTCGGTTTTCTAGTTTCATATGATGCCAGTATCTTCCCTCTACCTTTAAAACTGAGTCTGCTACAACCTCTGAAAAATCGAATAGCGACAGCAGCCCGTTGGATTTTTAAGAGGTTAATTAAAAATTGCAAGTTGTGTTAATGTGTTAATGAAATTAGTGGTGTTAAAAAGAATTTGCATTAAAACGTTATTATTGCGTTAACTTTGACAGCCTTAGTATTTATCACTGCCTCTCTCTCTCTCTCTCTCTCTCTCTCTCTCTCTCTCTCTCTCTCTCTCTCTCTCTCTCTCTCTCTCTCTCTCTCTCTCTCTCTCTCTCTCTCTCTCTCTCTCTCTCTCTCTCTCTCTCTCTCTCTCTCTCTCAGTGGTGAGGGCTACTGGGTGGGCAAAGCATCTCTGCGTAGCTGGAGGCAGTTGGCTTTAGAACAGCTAGAGGAGGATGAACATGAAACCAAACACAGCAATGGCCAGACCAATGGACAGGGACCACACTGCAACAGCAAAGGTAGGAGTAAGAGATGGGACTTTGTTTCTGCATCTGCCTTGTAGTTACCTCCTTCAAGGGCCTTGGCCTTGGAGAAGGTAACTACTATTAAATTCAAGTATTAAATTCATCTAACATCTCCTACGGACTGTGAACGTTAACATTCTTGGTTTCATCTTGTTTGATTATAGAGTTCGGCCCAGATCTCTCAGAGGGCAACGAGGACGAGATGAAGACTTTCAATGAAGACATTGTCTGCACTCATGGTAATGTCCCATCGTCTTACAAAATACTTTCACAACAATGACATTGTACAATTTTGAAACAGAAATGTTTACAAAGTGTAATCTTTCTTTGATTTGTTCCTGCTGTAGGGAGTCTGAGTATTTTAGAGACTGAAAGGAAGCTGGTATCCTCTGAAGTTTGGACCAAGCTGAGGGAATACTTCCCCAAAGCCCCAGAATTCACCCAAATCCAAGAGTCCTGTCAGCAGTGCCTGGTGAGCAGACATTGACAAACTATCCACAGTTGCATCACACTGATCCCTTTCTTTTTGTTTTGTCGATTTTTAATTAATAATTAACATGCTAAGATGAACTCAGTCAATACTTTATTTAAATTGCAAAGAGATGTGTCCTCTCAGTGTATGTGCCCTCTCAAAGTAGTGCTACGGTGTTGGTGTTAACAGGGACTGTGATGAATGCAAATGCAGATGCCACTGTTCTAATTGCATAAAAAAAAGTAAGATTTTATTTGATGCATATGGTGATGTGTTCTTTATACTATCACAGTTTTCCGAAAATTAGTTTTAAAGAATCGCAATATATATCGCCTTTGTTGTTATTGTATGGCAATATATTGAATCATAACCCCTCCATCATGATACGTATCGTATCGCCAGATTCTTAACAATACACAGACCTATACCCCATTATATAATTGTGTTTACAATCTTTGATTGACTTTGTGATACAGAGTGACAGTGGGCACCATGAATAGCTGCAGTAATCCTGTTTATGTTCTTTGATTCACTGTGATAGAGAACAGCGATTGCAGAAGGTTTGCAGAGGAGATGGATTTTGCTGGCTGTGTGTTAATCTTCTTAAAAGGAGAAGATTACTGAGACTTCCTTAACTGTTGTCTTCACTATCAAAAATCTCCACCAGCATCAGAAACTTGTAGGAGAAAAACACACTGACCGATAACAGTTATTGCTCTCTGTGTATCACCTGATGTGTAGTTACATTTTTGAGCTACTGTATGTGCATAAGGCTCTGGTGATGCCCTGTAAGCCCTTAACTTGGAACTATAAATCAACCCAAACTGATGAAAGCTATAGTCAGACAGCAGGCACATGGAGAAATGAGTCATGGCATCCACAGTTGTTAGATGTGCTTAATAGGGTGAACCATTGGGTTAGCTGTGGTATTAAAACATTTCCTTCTTGTGTGTCCAGACATTAGAGCAGGAAGAAAAGGACAACGAGGCGGTGAGTAAGATGATGGCCCTGGACCAGAAGAACCAGCTGCTCAACCTCTTCAATGAGAAGAACCGGCCAACACTCACCAAGTGGCCTCAGGTAGAGACGAAGCCAAGCACCGAACTGTCTGCCAGAGTCATGGAACCGCTTCACTCCAATGCAGTTATTGAAAAAGAGGCCCTAATGTCCATTAAAGGAGCAGTGTGTAGGATCTGGTGGTATCTAGCGGTGAGGTTGAGATTGCAGCCAACTGAAGCCTCTCCCGTGTGCCAAGAGTGTAGGAGAGCTACGGTGGCTGACATGAAAAAGCAAATGGCCCTCTCTAGAGCCGGTTGTTGTAATGCCAGGATCAGACTATAATATTTGTTTCTACAGTTACGATGGTCTCTATGTCAGGTTAGACGATTGAGAGTCATAAATTCTTCGGTCCCCTGTTCCGACGATGCACACTCTCCCGGCACCGCCATCTTAATATACGGGATTACCGGGGCTCAAGCCCCCGGGCCCGACCATGTAAAGGGGCCCACGAGGCTCCAGGGAAAACAATAAAGATATAAATCACAGGGAGAAGCGAAAGCGGGTGCGCAACGGGATGCTCCATGCGCAAAGACGCAACGGCGGTGGTGACACAACCTAGATTGAATATCCTACTGCAAGGTCCGTCAGCAGTTGCGTTGGGAAGGTTTGATGACATCATTCTGCATAATAAGTAGCCATGTGCTTCTGTTTACAGCTGTGTGTGTCTGTGCTCAGCCGGTCAAATTCACGGCCGTAACGGAACACGTCGTGGAAAGCACAAAAGCGGTTGTTGTTTACTATGACACACTACACGAGATAAAACGATCGATTGTCGCACACGACACTCATTTATCGTTCCCAATCCGAGTTGACAACCCTACGACAGTCATGTTGGACTATAATCGGGCTGATATTGTGTAGTCTAAACGGCTGCTTCTAAGGTAACGAAAACACGATTGTTATTTTCAGGTGAATACACACTAAAGAAAACATAGCTATTAATATTATATTCCATTTCTGCCCCTCATTGTTACACATCTGTCCTTTATGAGTAGAGCGAAAGCGTAGCAGTGCTCCAAAGTGTTTCCTCTCCCCGTGGTGCTGTCAGTATGTTGATGGAAGTCGGGCATAATGTGCGACCTGTGCAGTCGGCACGAGCAACAGACACGGCAGGCTTGAGCATGAGTCATGCGACGGTCGGTCCGCTCAGCTGTGATGCACACTCTGCCAGTGCTGAGAGTAGTAGCGATAGCGACGGCCCACATTTCCCATCATGCCTGCCTAAAGCAGAGTGCTGGACTGGATAGCTTGTTAGATTCGCTGTTTCATGTTCCACAATGCAAATGTTACTTTTTGTTAGTGTTTGTAATGTGATGTATCTGTTCAGAACATGAGGTTTCGTGAGGTTGCCGTTACATTTCTTGACTCCAGCTGTGTTTGACTGCGCTGATTATATAGTGCAACATGAATTATACTGGAATAACATTAAGTGAAATTATACAAATATCACGGTAGATGATAACAAACTATGATTCAGGTGAATCCAATTGATCCTCTGTTCTTTGTTTCCCCAGGGCACCGATGTACTTTACATAGTCCCTCTGTTTTTTGTGGATGAGTGGAGAAAATTCATCAGGTATGTTTGTTTCAAGAAACAAATAAAAGAACAAAATAGTGTTACTGTGTTTGTTGTCACATTGTCAAAATAAAGTGAACTCAAGAACAGGGTCAGCCTTCCATAAAAGGAGTTAGTAAAAAGACTAGTTTGGCATAAATATCAGATGTATGTCATTAATGACTAAAACCAATGTCATTGATTTAGTTTGCATTAAGGTTGACCCGTTCCTGATGATGTTCAATTAAACTTGCATGTTAACCTTTCAACTGGTCATTTTTCTCCCGTCTGTGTGTGTGTTTTGCAGGAGGCCCACTAAATCCTCTCCGGTGTCTAATGTGGGCAACACTCTGCTGCTCTGTCCCCATGGAGGCTTCATGTTCACCTATGAATCTCTCACCACTGGAGATGCACAACAGTGAGTTCTGCTTATTAAACGCCCTCGTTGCTTTTCACCTACGAAAGAAATCCTTCAAACATTTCAGATAAATTGTTTTTCCATGAGAATTATACTGCTGACAGGATCAAACAATATGTGGAACAGCAATTAAACTTCACTGTCTATTATAACCCATACTAATAATAATAAACCCCTAAACCCATTATAATATATATATATTTAAAGGGGCTTCATTGGCATATATATATATATATATATTTATTTATTTATTTATAATGCTGGTTCAGATAGAAAGGTGTCAGAACACACAGTGCATCTCAGTTTGTTGCGTACAGCGCTGCGTAGCCGCAGACCGGTCAGGGTGCCCATGCTGACCTAAAGTTATGGCTATATCAATAATGGATTTTTTCCAATGAAGACAATATTATAATATATTTGTATTAGGGTTGTCATAATAACGCGTTATTTATAACGCATATTTGTTGTAACACCACTAATTTATTTAACGCATTAACACTCTGCTCACGCGCCCAGTGTGTCCTGACCGTTATTCTTTAAAGGAGTTTGCTACTTGTATAACACAATTCAGTTTAAAAAAAACATCTTAAAAATACATTTTAAAAAGAAATTCCCCGATGCTTAGGCCCGGTGGGGTGTCAACATAGGCCCGACGAGCCATTGGAATCTTCTAGGACACTAAGGACTGATGTATTACTTATTGGACGCTGCTGTGTTCTCATGTTGTGCTGTTTGTCCTGCACAGTGTAGCTCTGCTCTGGCCCAGCGAATGGGAAGTTATCAACAGACTCTTCATCGTGGACCAGCCAATCTCCATCCACTGCTTCAAACAGACCATGCTAAGCGGGCCCACCACTCAGTACACTACTCAGCCTGGTAAGAGTGCAAAGTTAGGGGAAATGGTTCACCTCATATTCACAGCTCAGTTTCAAAATGTTTCCTCTAATACACTTTTTTTATATACTGAAGTAATACTCTACTCAAAATCTATCATTGAATATCAAACACGCACTGCCTGTAGGCCTAAAGGGTGGCTGTGTTTGTATCTTCCTCCTTTGTGGAGGGCGGAGGCTGTAGTCAACGTGGATTCACAGCTGTTATTAAGGATTCCAATAGTGCCAACTCTGTTTTACTCTGATAAAAAGGATGAAAGTGAATGATGTACTCTGTAACGTTCCTACAGTTTGATATTTTGGGTAGAGTGTTGCTTTGACCTTTTTTGGCTTCTCACCATCCTTCATTTATTTGATATTGACGTGGGTGCATGTTGATGTGTTCAGATCTCTGTTGGGAGTGCAGAGAGAGCTTCCTTTTCCAGCAGCAGAGGGACCTCAGAGAATACACCCAAGCAACCATCTACATCCGCAAAGTCATCGAAGACCAGAGGGTATGAAAAGAGGACATTTTAGGTCATCCAAACAGCGACAACTGTATTTCTTCTTACATAATGTCTAAAATGAGATCCACAGAATTTCAGTTGTTGATACAATTTCCATTGTTGTTCCTCTGCATAGATGATAAAGGACACGGCTCCGGAGCTGAACGCCAGCAGCTCTGAGGCAGAGGAGGAGAAGGAAGAACATCCAAAGGTGGAGGGAGAGAAAGACCCAGACTTCAGCCAGGTAAGTCCATCTCCACGCTACAGCTGCACTACATCTCTTTTTTTCATTTCTGGTTCATTTCCTTTGTTTACATTATTTACAGAGCAAAACAACTTAAACCATCCATTTGTTTCATCTTTGTGCTCTTTCACTGCAACCGTTGTCTTTTCTCTCTCAACACAATGTCTGGTTTCCTTTGGTTATTCTTATGTGCCTCATATGTGCAGTATGAATAAATTAAAACAAACAACTACAAAAAACAAAGTAATAACTAGAAGGACACTCAGAGATTGCAGACCTCCGTTAAAGCCAATCCACTCCAAAATGTAATGGGTTCTTCCATGGCCTATGCTACATCCTTCCACCCGGTTTCATGAAAATTGGGCCAGTAGTTTTTCCGTAATCCTGCTGACAAACAAGCCGAACAGAAAACATAACCTCCTTGACGGAGGTAATAATACCAGTAGGATGAGGAGCATCAAAAGTCCAGTGACTTTTTGTTGTTGTTGTTGTCAAAGATGAGGAACAGAGGCGTCGTCAGCCCTAAATAGCTAATAATCACATCACTTCCTTTCAGTCTCAAGATGGTGCAAAGCGGCTAAAGTTGGATGACAGCAGCAGCACAGCATCAGTAGCTGCAGTCCCTGTGACCAACATGACCAAACTAGGTGGAATCAGGAGAAGCACCCGGCACAGGAAACTCCGAGGAGAGAAGGCACTCATCGTTTCAGCTAATCAGACACTTAAAGAGCTGAAAATACAGGTGAGAGCTCCAAATGATGACGGGATACGGTACTGAATGGCTGGAAACAAAGCCTGAAGCCTTTAAAATGAACATGAAAGAGTAAGTGGTTGATGACATCTTGAGGATGGAGTGAACGTTTGTCCACATAAACAGCTTTTTTACAGGATGTGTAATTGTGCACAGGTACAGACGTAGGCAAAGTTGTTGGTAACGTTCCGTTAAAGAGAGAAAAACCCACAATGGTCACTGAAATAACTTGAAACTGACAAAAGCAATAATAAATAAAAATTTACTGAAAATTAACTAATGAAAATCAGCTGTTGCTTTTGAATTGTGGTTCAACAGAATCATTTTAAAAAACAAACTGATGAAACTGGCCTAGACAAAAATGATGGTAGCCCTAGAAAAGATGTAAAATAATGTGACCATAGGGACATATTAAACTAAGGTGTGTCCTATAATTAGCATCACAGGTGTCTTCAAACTTGTAATCAGTCAGTCTGCCTATTTAAAGGGTGAAAAGTAGTCACTGTGCTGTTTGGTGTCATGGTGTGTACCACACTGAACATGGACCACAGAAAGCTAAGGAGAGAGTTGTCTCAGGAGATGAGAAAGAACATTATAGACCTTCATGTTAAAGGTAAAGGCTATAAGACCATCTCCAAGCAGCTTGACGTTCCTGTGACTACAGCTGCACATATTATTCAGAAGTTTAAGGTCCATGGGACTGTAGCCTACCTCCCTGGACGTGGCCGCAAGAGGAAAATTGATGACATATTGAAGAGACGGATAATACGAATGGTAACCAAAGAGCCCAGAACAACTTCCAAAGAGATTAGAGGTGAACTCCAAGGTCAAGGTACATCAGTGTCAGATCGCACCATCCGTCACTGTTTGAGCCAAAGTGGACTTAATGGAAGACGACCGAGGAGGACACCAAATCATAAAAAAGCGAGACTGGAATTTTCCAAAATGCATATTGACAAGCCACAAAGCTTCTGGGAGAATGTCCTTTGGACAGATGAGACAAAACTGGAGCTTTTTGGCAAGTCACATCAGCTCTATGTTCACAGACGAAGAGATGAAGCATCCAAAGAAAAGAACACTGTACCTAATGTGAAACATGGAGGAGGCTCGGTTATGTTATGGGGCTGCTTTGTTGCATCTGGCACAGGGTGTCTTGAATCTGCAGGGTGCAATGAAATCTCAAGACTATCAAGGCATTCTGGAGCGAAATGTGCTGCCCAGTGTCAGAAAGCTTGGTCTCAGTTGCAGGTCATGGGTCCTCAAACAGGATAATGACCCAAAACACAGCTAAAAACACCCAAGAATGGCTAAGAACAAAACATTGGACTATTCTGAAGTGGCCTTCTATGAGCCCTGATCTAAATCCTATTGAACATCTGTGGAAGGAGCTGAAACATGCAGTCTGGAGAAGACACCCTTCAAACCTGAGACAGCTGGAGCAGTTTGCTCACGAGGAGTGGGCCAACATACCTGTCAACAGGTGCAGAAGTCTCATTGAGAGTTACAGAAATCACTTGATTGCAGTGATTGCCTCAAAAGGTTGTGCAACAAAATATTAAGTTAATGTTACCATCATTTTTGTATAGGCCAGTTTCATTAGTTTGTTTTTTTAAATGATTCTGCTGAACCATAATTCAAAAACAATATCTGATTTTCATTAGTTAATTTTCAGTGAATTTTTATTTATTATTACTTTTGTCAGTTTCAAGTTATTTCAGTGACCATTGTGGGTTTTTCTCTCTTTAACGGAACGTTACCAACAACTTTGCCTACGTCTGTATGTACAAGCCCCTAACCAGAACTGATTGTAATATAGAAGTATTGTGATTACTGTACTCGAACTTTGCTGTGACCCTGTAGATTATGCACGCCTTCTCCGTGGCTCCGTTTGACCAGAACCTCTCCGTCGATGGAAAAAGTCTGACGGACGACTCGGCCACACTGGGTAGTCTGGGCGTCATCCCCGAATGCATTGTCTGTCTAAAGGTACGTCCTACTTAGATTATTACTTAGAAACCTGCACCGCTGTAGCTCCTGACTCCCATCACATCATCTCCATGGTGATTACACATATTTTCCTTTTAATCCAAAACATTCATTCCGTTGTTTCCTTCCAGGCTGATGAGCCGATAGCAGACTATGCTGCGATGGATGATGTCTATCAGGGTAAATGTCGTCATCTTCACCTCCACTACGCTGCATTTACTTTTGTTTTTTTAAAAAGCTTAATATGATAATACTGTTTCTCATCTGCTTCCTTCACAGTGAGAATGCCTGAAGAGGGATTTAAAGGTGAGGATGCTTTTCTTGTTTTCTTTTCTTTTTTCTTCATCCAGTAGGAAGTTAACGTCTCTATTATCTACACTGATGCATTAAAACTGAGAGGGACTAACCCGAAAATGAGACTCACCTCATTATTCTATTTGGATAGCTGAAAAAGCATGTGAGATGTGAACATCGATCCGGAGGTCTGGTACCAGGCTAGAGAGCGACGGATTACTACACATTTAGCATAGTACCGTTATATGGATCTTTGCTCGTCATAAAATTCACACTTTTAAGATATGTTATTCCTGTGAAGGATTTGATCTTAATTTTAGGGCTTGGTATTGAGACCAAATACTTTTTGAATACTGACCAAACTCTCTGTACAGCTGGTTTTTGATAACACAAGCACCGACAGTTGACCAAATGTTTGGCCAGATTGTTCATTATCCGATTATTTAGTAAATTAAAGGTACTGTTATTAACTTCTTACACTTACACTCTTATAAATCATTGCGGGTCGGTGTTTCCTATGCACGCTCGCGTGTGGCTCCGCTGTTCCAACACAAACTACACGGAAGCACCAAAACCGCAAAGTTATATCTAGTGAAGCCCGTCTTGCAAAACAGTGTTAACTCTTCCTGCTTCAGCCTCCCGACCACGGCCGGAAGACACAGTGTAGACCGTAGCTTTGGTCTCCAGGACCGGAGTCTCTGCTGCTCTGCTCCTCTTCCTGCCTTCACTCACACACCGCGCTCGTTCTCACTCCCTAACATTACTGCTAAGCAGCTGAAATATAGAGTGATATTGTGGTTTTAGCTGACGTGTGTCGCCTCACTGTTTTGACCGATGCTCGTTCATGTCTATTTAGAGTTGACTTAACAGCCGTAGGTGTCGCTGTTAACAAGACATTTCTGATTCTTACATAGAGTCCCTTTAAATCAGAGTTTTGTTGGGTTTTTTGGGGTGTAAAGTATGTTTTGGTTCTGATTTGATTGAATCATTTCTGTCCCTCTCTGCAGGCACTGGGCTTCTCGGGCACTGAGGAAAGCTGTGCTGTAGCTATGCTTGAATGACAGATGAAAATTTTAAAACAAAAAAAGCTTGAATTTGTCAAGTGTCCATATATAAATAAGTGCTTTAATTTGTTTGTTTTTTACGTTTTGAGTAGGCTTTCTTTTAATAAAACTGTGACTATGTTGCAAAGCCGCTGTTTTTCTCTACATAAGGTTAGCTGGCCTTTGATATTTAATATTCCTAATCATTCTGAAGGACTGCGTGGTAGTGCTTCTACCTGACTAATAGAATCTGGTTGAGGAAACTTACGTGGATCTGTTCTAATTCTGAGGCTTGGCTTCGGTTTAAGTTCTACTGTTACTCAAGAAAATGAGTTTTGTTTTTTGACTCTTAAATTATGGCAGAAGAATAAATTCAAGACAATGTTGTTTCTTTCCATTATGTGGAAGCTTTGGAAGCGGTGGCCGTATACTCCAGAGTTTTCAGGTTTGTCAAAAGAATGCACGAGTAAACTGTCAAGTATTACAAATATAACTGCTCTTAAATGTTAGAACATTTATTACCTCTACAACAAATCTATATCCATATACTCCATGTGGCATTTAGAGACACATAGCTACACGGTATGTATAGAGGCTGATCGCTGCAGATGTGTCTGCAGTACGAACCTCCAGAGTCGGAAGTGAGAAACAGAATGCAAGCAGTGATATGTCCTGTTCTTTTCACGGTTATTTCTTATGGACAATAAAGTTATTTTCAAAGCACCCTGTCCTCACATACTCGTAATTGTTCCATTCAACAAAATGCCAAATAGAATGTGTTATTGGTGGTACAGTGAGTAACTCAGTGGCGTTGGGATGATTTCAGTCCTGTGAAGGCCATGGAGTAGTCGCCGTGCCAACAGGTTGTTTCCTGCATTGTTACGCTATTTGTCATCTTCTCCAGATAGCTGTTTTCCTTTGGAAATTCTCTCATTACCTATAGTGTCCTGTACTGGCACGTACTGTATGGAATTTTTGGTGTTTGAATTCAAAAGTGACATAACATCCTTCACTGACAACATAACAGATATGAATAAAAAAGTTGTCCCTCCTCAAGCGTGAGGTGTTCTAATGCAGAAAGGTTTCCCCCCAGGCCAGCTGGACTCAAACTGGGGACATTGAGACAAAACTGACTGGGTTGACTTATTTCACAGTTTGTGGGGTTGGTAGGCACTTCAAATACCCAGTTTTCATATGTCCCCTTTAACCCCTAAGCCATGGGGGGTGCCCTATAAGACAGATATTTACGAACAAAGTCATCAAATTTTAAAATGTCTGTTTACCAAATGTAATCAAACATCCAACATGTTACATTTCATTAGTACACATCTATTGTTCCACATAGGAAGATTGTGAGCACTAAAGTTGTGCTTGTAAATAAGTTAACAATATAGCAAGACTTGTATGTGAAATAGGCTGAGGTTTATAGGTAATTTATCACCATCAAAATCACATCTTAAAACAGAAACTCAATACCACCAAGTTTACTAAAGATATCAGAGGGGATTTAGAACCACCAACCAACACCTTCACGAAAGAAAAGCTGTTTTATAGGAACTGGGTGGATAGGAATATTTGGTGTGTAATGGACTTATTAGATGCTAATGGAGATGTATTACCTTACAATGAATTTTGTTGTAAATATGACTTTGATTGCAACCCCAAAGAATTTAAATTCACAAGGTCTATACCAGGGGTCTGCAACCAGCGGCTCCGGAGCCACATGCGTCTCTTTAGCTCCTCTCCAGTGGCTCCCTGTGGATTTATAAAAATGGAAATGAATAACTGTTTTTTGTTTACATTTTCATTTTTATTTATCATTGTTGTAGGTCTATGGTACGACAGTACGACGGAGTATTAGGGCCACATTGAGGAAAAATAAATAAATCAGAGATTTCAAGAATAAAGTCATAATATTACGGGAATAAAGTCATAGGTTTACGAGAAAAAAAGTCGTAATATTATGAGAATAATGTCATAATATTACAAAGTAGTAATTTTACGTGTTATTTTCTTTTTTTTTTCTCGTAAAGTTATGACTATTCTTGTAATATTCCGACTTTTTTTCTCGTAATATTATGACTTTTTTCTCGTAAAAACTGACCTTTTCTGGAAAATCTCTGATTTGTTTCCCTCAATGTGGCCCTTATCCTCTGTAGTACATTTGCTCTTTGGCCCTCACTGCATTAGACTTACATACTATATACTTAGACTATAAACTGTGTTACCTTCATCACAAAGATCAATGTTTTGCGGCTCCAGAGAGATTTTTTTTGTGTCTAAAATGTCTCCTTTGATAGTAAAGGTGATAGACCCCTGGTCTATTCTAACAAACGGTTTATAGTTGTTTTTATTTATAAGAGGTAATAGTTTTTTTGACCAACCAACAGTATCTAAACTGAAAACAAAGTTCTTCAAATACCCTGTTCCACCCAAAACAAAAGAAATTCACTACAAAATAATGAATGATTTTTTTACCCTTCTAGTGAATTTTTCAGATTAAGATTTGTCTTTGAGAGCAGTGAATGTGTTTTCTGTAAAGGTGATATTGAACCAACAGAGCATCTCTTTGTTTCATGCTCCCATACCCAGTTGTTCTGGAAACAATTCATGGAATGGTTAAGAAGCAAATCCACAGCAATGCCTACTATTGATCATAATAGTATTATTTATAGTGTTTTATTTGAAGACAAAAAAAAAATAGTTTTACTAATTTTAGACAACTTCTTTATTCATAAGGCAAAATTTGTATTTGTCATTTTTTATGATTTAATGATTTATTCTGCTTACTTTTTATTTATTTACTTTTTTAAATTTTAATTTAGGTCTGTGTAAATGTTTGATGTCTAATGTGATATCTGCTCAGTTCTGAGGATAACTTTTTAATTATAATGATTGCCTTATTATTTTCTCGAATTCTCTAAATGCTGAGGAA
The DNA here is from genome assembly GCF_015220745.1 of Sebastes umbrosus. NCBI lineage: Eukaryota > Metazoa > Chordata > Actinopteri > Perciformes > Sebastidae > Sebastes > Sebastes umbrosus. Next base: position 4,103,283 of record NC_051269.1, read on the forward strand.
AGGTTGCTTCGATGCTTCCTTTCTTATCTCCTTTAGCAGAGGATACACTGGAGCATCCTTCACCAAAGGAAAGCCGGTCATGAAAATAAACAATACGTCGATCTTGCATAATATTGTCATACAGTCATATACTATATGAGTGGGCAGTGACAACCATTTCGTTTCACTTTATTCATATCTCGTCGAACAAGAAACAAATAAGTAAAAAAAAAAAAAAAGAATTAAAAATAAAATGAACAGTAAACATATAGCAAACTGTCAATAAACGAATAATAAACATAAATAAATATTACGTCCGAAAAGGAGCAGGAAGAAATATATATTTAATGGTTCTACTCCTTCACCATAACTCAAACCATAACTCATTATTTATCATATAAACTGTTATGGTAGCCTGCAGGTTATTCACACACCGTGTGGTGAAGCAGTCTGTCACTGAAGGAGCTATTTAACAACGCACAGGGAACACAAAGTGCTTTTGTAGTCCATCTTTGTCATATTTGTAGTTTCAACACGTCATAACTACGTCACTAACATCCAGCGCCGTTGCATCATAAAATGACGTAGCCTAGTGTAAGTGAAGGCCTATTGAAGGAGGCTAGGTAAAGCGTCATATCTTAGGGGTTCGACACATTCGCAGTAAAATCTGGTCAGCACTCGCCGAACGCTCTAGTTACACTGCGCATGCGTCATACCCCCGAGAACCGTGTCCGCCGTGTCCGAACCTCCTTCAACAGGCCTTGGTGTAAGTCGGGTTCTCTGAACACCACAGTTGTCCTTCTGATTTTTTCTTCCCGAGGAGAAGAGGTTAGGAAAAGACATTAGGACGTATTTATTATCACTATTATTATTTTTACTTTTCGCCGGCAGCGTATGAGAGCAGTCTGTTCCTTAACCGGAAAGGGACCCATTTGGCTGCCGCACCGTCTGTCGCCATTTCAAACACGGCTAACCTTTATTGCGCACAACAGAGTTGTTCAAGCAGAGCGGTTTAAATAAAGAGACGGATCGTTTGAATGGTTGAAGGTAAAGACATCGTTGATTGGAGGCTGGAGGCTCGTCAGGAGGTTTACTCACAGTAGAGCTGCTCAGGTATCCAGATGAACTGCTCTGACACACATCAGTAACCTGTACTGGATTAGATTAGCATCCGGAGCTAAAGCTAGTGACTATCTGCTGTAGCTTTAAGACGCTGATTAAACATCTCTCCGTCATGTTGAAGAACACAGCGGAGTTTACTCAATATCTGACACGTCACTTCTGTGTTCTAGTTCGACATACATCCAACACTGTACAGTGACGTTACAGATTGAACTGAAGCGTTTGACCCCCATACCGACTATAATCAGTTTACCGTTAGACCGGTTCAACGGGGTTGCATTGCTAGGCAACAGCTTGGGTCCATGTTTACTTCCTGTCAGTTTATGTCTATACACTGCAACAGGAAATAAACTGGGACCCATTTCATTAGGTTTACAGCAGTGAACTGGTTCATGTGGACGCTGCTAGCTTTAAAGCATCAGTAGAGAGATTGGAGCAAACATGATTAAAAAAAGTTATTTTTATAAAGCGGTCGCTATATGGTGACAGTAGAACATGAAACAGGTAACCTGAAAAAAATCATGTCCTCTGTGTCCTCCGGTGCTCCTAATGGCGTCTGCAAGATTTCACAGACCGGAGAAAAACAAACAGTAAGAGCTGATCTGAGGTCTGCTGTCCATCTGCCGTCTATGAGAGCCGGCTGTCAATCACTCACGAACTCCGACCAAACGGTCAAACTAGGCAGCGCTGATCAAATATGAATCAATATTATGTTACGTTAATAACTTTCTCTCCTCAGATGTTTTCAGAATCATCTTGTAGTGCACGGTTTAGCTGTAAAATGAGAAAGTTTGTGACGATGCCGCCGCCATTGTGAAATCTGGTGAAGGAACGCCAATAAGAACGCTCTCTCAATGAAATGACCTGTGATTGGTCAAAGTCTCCCTTCACAGGCTAGATTTTCTAAAGCCTGAAAACAGAGCCATGAGGAGGAGCAGAAGTCTAGTTTTCTCTCAGAACACTTGAATTACAATATGCTGAAAGGTTATTACGGGATTTTTGCCCAATGAGGCCAAAAATATACTGCCTACTGACACTTTAACCATCGTAAACTAAACTATGAATGGATGCAGTACGTGCTTCTCTGTGCTCAGTGTGTCTTCCATCCGACCAGTAGATACATGATGTGCTCAGTATTCTGGCTTCTTTCTACTGTACATTTTTACTGTTAGCTGATAATTGAAAAAAACTTTGTGAATTGAGTTTGACATGATGTTCTTCTCCATACAAGAGAGAGCCAGAACATCGTGCCCCTCCAGACCGAGAGCAAGATGATGGAGCTACCGAACTACAGCTGCCAGCTGATGCAGCAGCTGTGGGCTCTGAGGAAAGAGGGCCTCTTCTGTGACTGCACCATCCTGGTGGGAGACAGCCCTCATCACGCACATAAACTGGTACTGGCCGCCTCCAGCATGCTCTTCAGGTAGTGTGAGCATGGGGTTTGAAAGATGATCTGCAGATTGGTTTGCAGGTGATTTGTTAACGGGAAATATTCGGTGGGTTGTAATTCCTGTTCAGCAGCTCTCAGATCCTATGTCAGATCCTTAAAATCATCTGACATGTTACGACCTATAAAACTACAGTAGTAAACAGTATGAGTTCATAGACAGGCAAAAACCAGCTGACACTAAAAGGTGTGTTGCTAACTAGCTTGTAAATTCATAGGTGGAGGACAGCTGTCCCCCAAGTCTAAGTCTAGTCTCTCAGATCTTGTCAAAGCCTCCAGTCAATTCTCAACTTCTTGAGGGCAAATCCGAGTCAAATCTCAAGTCCTGTCGAAGGATGCTTCGAGTAAAGTGTGTCAAGTCTGAAGTCAAGTCTCAAGCCATTTGAGACTCATCCTTTTTAAAGCAAGACTCAAGTCAGGTCTCAACTCCCACAGTCAAGTCTTCATGAGCAGACTGCAAGTCGATAACAATGACAATTACAAGTTACAAGTTACAATGCTGAACATTACAATGACACTGGATTTTCTTTTCAGAACTGTGTTAATAGTGATTTTAAGTAGCTGATTCCAGGTCCTTTCAATGCATAGTCCTTATAATATACCTTTTTTTCCCTGTTTTTTTATTGTTCCAAAATGTTACCAGGTCAAAATGTGGCTTGTTGACTCGTTGCTTTTGCTTTCAGGTTCAGGTCAAGTCTCTCAACACGAGTCCAAGATACATCCCACGTCATTTCTGTGACTTATGAGTCTAACACGAGTCCAAGTGTCATGTTTACAGCTTTAGTGGTAGATGTCCACGCCACCCCTATATACACTATATACACTGATCAGCCATAACATTCAGACCACTGACAGGTGAAGTGAATAACATGGATTATCTCGTTGCCATGGCACCTGGCAGTGGGGGGGATGTATTAGACTGCAAGTGAACATTTTGAACTTTGTGTTGGAAGCAGAATAAATGGGCCAGCGTAAGGATGTGAGCGACTTTGACGAGGGCCAAATAGTGCTGTCTAGACGACTGGGTCAGAGCATCTCCAGAACTGCAGCTCTTGTGGGATGTTCCCAGTCTGCAGTGGTCAGGACCTACTGTACCAAAAGTGGTCCAAAGAAGGAAAACCGGTGAACCGGCGACAGGGTCAGACCCGAGGCTCATTGATGCACGTGGGGAGTGAAGGCTGGCCCGTGTTGTCTGATCCAATAGAAGAGCTACTGGAGCTCAAACTGCTGAAAAAGTGAATGCTGGTTCTGATAGAAAGGTGTCAGAACACACAGTGAGGAGCAGTTTGTTGTGTACGGGGCTGCGTAGCCGCAGACCGGTCAGGGTGCCCATGATGACCCGTGTCCGCCGCCAAAAGCGCCTACAATGGGCACGTGAGCTTCAGAACTGGACCACGGAGCGATGGAAGAAGGTGGCCTAGTCTGATGAATCATGTTTTCTTTTACATCATGTGGATGGAGACGAGTTGGAGGTGTCGACTCGGCCTCCAAATTCTCCAGATCTCCAATGGAGCATCTGTGGGATGTGCTGGACGAACAAGTCCGATCCACGGAGGCCCCACCTCGCAACTTCGAGGACCTAAAGGATCTGCGACTGACGGCTTGGTGCCAGATACCACAGCAGACCTTCAGAGGTCTAGAGGAGGCCATGCCTCGACGGGTCAGGGCTGTTTTGGTGGCAAAAGGGGGACCTAATCAATATTAGGCAGGTGGTCATCATGTTCTGGCTGATCGGGGTATATATGTAAAATAAATCGAAGGCACTTTCTTTCATGTAGACATCTTTCGTTATTTACCTGACATCTTGCCTTTGGTTTATAAAAAGAAAGATGACTCATAGATGGGATAGTTTTGGACCTGTGACTTCTGTTAAATGAGAACTTGAAAAGAAATCAAACGATCTTCCTCTCCATCAGGTCTCTCCTGGACGGCTCCGACACCATCTCCATCGACACGGCCATGGTGTCCTCACAGGAGTTTGGCTGTCTGCTGGACATGGTCTACACGGGCAAGCTGCCTCTCGGCAAACACAACGTCAGCCGCATCGTCGCCGCCGCAGACAGCCTGCAGATGTTCGACGTGGCCGTCGGCTTCAAGAACGTCCTCACCAGTCTCGTGAACCAGCAAACCCCCGTCCCCCAAATCCTCTCTACGAAGACCCCGAGCCTCACGGTGATCAACGAAGCCCAGAGCACCAACCCCGAAGGGTCAGCTTCACCCAACGAGGACGACTCGACCTCAGACAGGACGGAGCTCCTGGCTGAGCTGAAGGAGAAAGACTGTCAGAGTGACGGTGAAGATGCAGAGGAACCACCATGTAAAAAAAGCTGTGTGGAGCTTTCAGAGACCACAGGTCAGTTTCAGAGCCTGTCTTTGGGAGTTCAGAGACGTGTTGAAGGCATAAATACAGTTTAAGAGTTACTAGTTTATTTGGCACAATTGCACATCGAAATGCAATCCAATGTTTTACTGTCCCAGCACTTTCTGACTGCACTCCATGTTTTCATATGTGTGTGTACACAGAGCCCGAAGAAGCCCAATCCTCAGAAAGAGCAGTGGAAGAAGACAACACAACGGCCGCCGAGGTGTCGAACGGACCCGCCGCCGGTTTTCTGGACCATTCCTCTCAGCTCGTGGAGCTGCTCACCAACATGTCGTCTGTCCTGGAGCTGCTGAGCCAAGCAGCACAGACGAGCCTGGATGAGCAGGAGAGACAGGTAGAACAGGTCATTCCAGTCCTGAAAACGTTAAAGGAACCCTGTGGAGTTTTTCTTATACTCACCAAAACACACTGCATGTATCCTTGCTCCTTTTTATGGAGGGATAGGGGTGAGGAACAGGGGATGTTCAGGGGCAGATAAAAGGTCAATTGTATACAGTGTGCCACGTAGAGGTGGTGTACATCATCCGAAAGCTGGGAATAATACATCCGTATCATAAATCTGTAATAAACATTGTGATTAGGTTAGACACCTATTGAAATGTTGAAAGTTTATAGTGTAAAAGGGTTTAGAACATTATGATAGAAGTATGTGATGGTCATCCCCATGCTGTATTATGTCTCATAAATTGTTGCAGCAATTTTTGTGTTGACACCATTTGTTACACAGATTTGGTGCAAGATTTAACTACGATTTGAACCACTCTAGAATTCAGAAAAATTATCAATAATCCCTCCAGAATACCACATTAAGACACCAAGACCTTGAGGAACACCATAGAAAAAGACATGCTGTGATATTGGTATCGAAAACTTTTTGGAGATTTCTGTAAGAATTTCATTTTTTGGGCGATTGGATGGCGAACACATGTGTTGTGTAAACTGCTCAGAAACCCCCTTATTGACAATCTAGCTAGGAAAGCCATCCATCCTCTGAATGCTCTAGGTCTCTAGTTTGATCCATCCATCCTCTGAATGCTCTAGGTCTCTAGTTTGATCCATTCATCCTCTGAATGCTCTAGGTCTGTAGTCTGATCCATCCGTCCTCTGAATGCTCTAGGTCTCTAGTTTGATCCATCCATCCTCTGAATGCTCTAGGTCTGTAGTCTGATCCATCCGTCCTCTGAATGCTCTAGGTTTGTAGTTTGATCCATCCGTCCTCTGAATGCTCTAGGTCTCTAGTTTGATCCATCCATCCTCTGAATGCTCTAGGTCTGTAGTTTGATCCATCCGTCCTCTGAATGCTCTAGGTCTCTAGTTTGATCCATCCATCCTCTGAATGCTCTAGGTCTCTAGTTTGTGGCTGTAAAGTTTCATGAGGCTGTGATTATCCTAGAGGTCATCACAGGTCATTTTATACAGTGAGGTCAAGTTTAAAAAAAATGGTCTCAATACAATGAAATGGCTCCTATGGGGACTAACATCATGGGGAGTACCCATAGAACCCATTTTCATTCGCATATCTGGAGCTCAGAGGTCAAGGGACCCCTTTGAAAATGGCCATGCCAGTTTTTCCCTTGCCAAAATGTAGCCTAAATGTGGAGCGTTTTTTAGCCCCCTTCCAACGAGCTAGCATGACATGGTTTAGTAGTGGTACCTCGTCTTGTTTCATATGATACCGGTATCTTCAGTCCAGCTTTAAAACCGTGCTCGATACAACCTCTGAAAGACGGCAATGTCGGCCGTCAACAGTTTAGAATGTCAGAATTCAATAAGTAGCTGTATTATGACATACATTAATACTGGCTGTTGTAGAATGTAATGCACAGAAATATGAATCAGAGGAAATACAATAACGGGGGTGAGGAACTAATGTTGTAAGGAAAGCAAAATCTTTTACACGGAAACCAACGTTATTGTGAAAAAAATGGTATTGGATGCAAAAACAAAGTAGTAAAGGCCACTGAGGCAGGTTGGAATCACCTGATGAATTCACTATAATGAACATCCACTTCCTGCAGGGGTTTCAAACTAAAAGCCTACCAGGGAAAGGCTCTATTGTGTTTTTCTGAGCTACTGGAAGCCTTTTAATATGAAAAACCTGTGCAGGAAGTTTTGTGTTTAATTTACAGTAGCTTAACACTGGACAAATAAAAGTAGAATAGAAGCAACTGTAAATAATTTGTCGACATAAATCATATTTCTATTGGAGAGGAGAGTTAGACGTGCCTCTGTTGATGTACTGATGGAATTAGTGTTGTGGAAATGTACATTATATTGAATGAAGTAGATCAGAAAACAGGGAGGCTTCTTACTAAAATATGATACAATATACAAAACAGGTACAATGAGGAGCAAAGGCCTGTCTCTAATATTAAATAAAGGGCCGGATCTCTCTGTAGTTGAGGAAAATAAAGGTCCATGTCTGCTCCTGCCAGGTTGTGTGTCAGTGCTGTGAGGAGGAGGTGGATCCCGGCTCGGCGTTGGAGAAGCTGCTGAGCAGTGTGAAGGAGGGGCAGCTCAGCGAGGCAGCGCTCCTCAGGCTGCTCCGGAGCGTTCAACACAAAGATCCTTCCTCCTTCCCCGCGCCGCTGCTCTCTCTGCTGGAGGAGGTGGAGAGGAACACACAGGAGCCAGAGGGAAACCAAACTGGAGGTAAAGAAGAGCTCTCGTGAGTGGATGTCGTCTCTGCCAATTAAAAATAAATCTCCAAATGTCAACTTAAACAAAAAGCCAGATTTCTGTTGACCATTTAAGACGTTTATAGTCATTCTACTGCTGCCTCATGTATATCTTGTTGCTGGGATAATGGTAATAGTTTTTTCCATCTTTTACAGTTGACTCAGAAAAGCAGAACGGTACCAGAAGTGAAGAAAGTCAGGAGGGAGAGGAAGAGGAGGAGGAAGAAAATATAAAGGAGGAGACGGAAGATGAAGAGAAAATCCTAAATGTCACTACGGACTCTTCCTCCCCTCCTCCTCCCTCCTCCTCTGCTTCCTCCCCCTCCAAGCCCTACTCCTGTCGCTGGTGTAAGAGGGATTTTGCCTACAAGTGTCGGATGCTGGCCCACGTGAAGCGCTGCCCCGTGTCCCAGGATGGCGAGCAGCAGTGCCCGCAGTGCCCAGAGAAGCTGGCCAACCAGCGGGCTCTGCAGCGCCACCGGGCCGAGACTCACTACACTAGGCTCGCTGCACGGGTGAAGAAGAAGGTGACCTGTGACCTCTGCGGGCGAACCTTCGCCCACCCATCAGGTGAGAGTCGCTGCTCCGTACACTAAACTAACGTCCGGTTTTACACTCCTCGCTGTGGGAACCTGAACTTGCAGGTCAAGCTGAAGTGAAACTATCTACACTACAGGACGGCGTGTAGTTGAAAACACACGCTTTCAGCTGGCACCTTTACAACCAAAGTGAAAGCAACGTTGCGTTGCTAGCAGCATGCTAGCTTTAGGTTTTATATTGCATTCACACTATGGCCCGTAAATTGTTAACAGAACTTAGTGTTAGTTCAGGCACAACACTGAAGTAGTAGTATTTTCATTCAGTCACCACACACAATACAATACAATAAGCCTACCCTACATTCTTACTGAAGCCACGCTCCAGAAAATAAAAAAATAAATAAATATTCACCCTTTTAACCCATAAAATAGCTTAATAAAGTTTTCTTTTGACAACCAAAGTTACACAGTCTTACATTTGTGTTAATATTGTTCCATAATTTAACCCCAACAATAGATATACATCTCCTTTTAATCCCTTTTTAAGCTTTTTGTACCGTAAACTTACAAACATTTCTCAAATCATATTTGCACTCATTTGGATTATTTTAGAATTACTAGTGCAGTGCCCATTCAAAATATGCCTGTTCAGAATTGGCCGGATGCTTACCCCGTGGTGCCGCTGCTATGTATATATATATACTTTATATATATACATTGTCGATGGAACCCAGGCAATACTAACTTCCTGGTCAGCCTACAAAAATACATCATATATATATATACATATATATATATATATATATGTATATATATATATGTATATATATAGTATAATGATCCTTTGTTCCTTAACCACATTTTTCCACCACTGCGACAATTCGACTGTGAGATTGGTCAGTGGAATCAGGCTCCTTAGATCGAATTGTTGACTAGTCGACTATTCGGGGTCATCCCTAATATGTAGTGATGGGGATCGAGACCTGGTTCTATAAGGTCCCTGCTCCAAATTTCTCAAAACTCGAAAATCAATTAGGTCCGAGCTTATCAATGCTGTTATCGATACCTATAACCTTAATAGTAATGTTTCTGCTCCCTCTTGTCATGTTTCAGGTATGATTTACCACAAGCGCACCGAGCACTTTGAAGAGAAACCGTTTGCTTGCGAGGACTGCGGCGCAAAGTTTGGAGCCAACTCGTCCCTGAAGAATCACATGAGGCTGCACACGGGAGAGAAACCGTACCACTGCAAACACTGTGACATGACCTTCGGGGTGGCTGCTGCACTCGCATACCACACCAAGAAGAAACACTCTGAGGGTAACTCACACTCACACACTCACACACTCACACACACACACACACACACACACACACACACACTCACACACACTCACTACAATGGCGCATTAGGACCATTGCAGGTATAAAAAAATATATAGTGGGTGCGGGGTGAAATTACGAGAAAAAAACTTGGAGTGCTAAACTGTACTTTATCCTCATGTCATGTCTCACCAATGGGTCATCAGATAAATGCTAAAGATCGCTGTTTCTGATGTCCTCTCTGACAGACGCCCTCTGAGCGAGGCAAAGGTCCTGAAAGATATATATACATGTTATACATATACACATCTCCAGTTTTGTTTTCTCTTAAATATGTGAGTTTAATCCCAGAGAATTTCTGAGATTTTTCTTGCAAAATTCTGACTTTATAATCTAAGAAAATATACTGTATAACATTTTTGGGGGGAGTTTTTTTCTTGTAAATTTTCCTCCTAATCACGGAGAATATCTGAGTTTTGGGTTTTTTCTCGTAAATTTACGACTTTAATCTGGAAAATTCAGATTTTTTTTCTCAGAATATTCCCCCCCCCCACCTCCCCCGGCTCCATAATTATTATTATTTTTTGAATTTACAATGGCCCTAGTATGCCATTGGACACTCACACCTGTGTATTAACAAAGAAATGATTATTTATTGTTTTCAGGTCCGGTTGGTGATCTAGGAGTGTATTCTGCTGACCATCTTTTTAGTTTTTATTACAGTTGGCTCAAAATCGTTCATATAAACTACAGATTTGTGTTGAACACTAACATGATATGACCATATGATAATTAGATTATCCCACTGAAAGTCGATAGATGATGATATTGAATATCTTCTGACTGCAATCCACCGTCCTCATTAATAAAATGTTTATATCGTGTGCGTGCCATCGATGATGAGGCAGCTTGAGCAGTTAGTCTAACCTCTGCGTTGTGATTTGAATCTGTTTTTCTGTATTTAGGAAAGATGTACGTGTGTCAGTATTGTAAGGCCATCTTCGCCCAGTCCATTGAACTGACGCGTCACGTGCGAACACACACCGGCGATCGGCCTTACGTGTGCCGACAATGTGGCAAAGGTTACAGCCAGGCCAGCGGACTCACCGTCCACCTGCACACCTTCCACAGTAAGATCACACACACTCACATTCATTCATTCATGTAAAATCCCAACCTTCCATATTAATATGCTCGCTTTAACAGCAGAATAAATGATGTACCAGAATCAAGCGACTGGCCTCCATAATAATGTAATAATTCTGGATCTGCTTCCTGTCAGATTTGTCGGAACCTCACGACTGTCAGAAGTGTTGTCTCAGCTTCTCCTCGTTGGAGGAGCACCGCCAGCACATCCAGGAGTTCCACCCGAAGGAGTTCCACAAGTGTCCCACCTGTAACAAGGTGTTCACCAGCGCCGCCCTGCTGGACAAACACAAGGGCACACACTCTGGAAGCAAGCCCTTCAGCTGCGACCTGTGCAACAAGTCTTATCAGGTAGGATGAGGGTGTTCAGAAGGTGCTGCTCAGCTGGAGGTGACAGTCTTTAAATGTTGTCTGGTATAGTACGCTGTGTATTTTACGTATGTGTCTCTCTCTCTGTTGCCGTAGCAACTGTCAGGCCTGTGGTACCATAACAGGACCAACCACCCCGACGTGTTTGCTAACCACACCCGGCAACTCAAGACCCTGGTCCAGTGTGACGTCTGCTTCAAGTTCTTCCCAAGCGCCGCCAGTGTGGCCAAACACCAGGCGGCTGAGCACCAAGGTGAGGACAACACAGCAGGCCTGGTCACAGATCAGATTTAATACAGAATCACCCTGCACCAAAACTATTTAGCCTCAAGAGAAATCTTTTGCTACATCTCGACTTCACGGTATGTTTCAGAAAATCTGCTGTAAATGTTTTAATTTAAATACCAACTGTACTTCTGTTAAAGCCGTCATGCAGTGCAGACTTTTCAAATGAGTCAGAATTTACAGTTGCATCATGAATACTATGAATTAAAGCTGCAGTTGGTAACTTTGAGCAAATATAATAAAGTTATTTTTATAAAACTGTCACTATGTCCTGACAGTAGTGCACGAGACAGATAGAAAAAATCATGTTCCTCTGTGTCCTCCCTCTGCGCTCCATACGGCATCTGCAGGATTTCGCCACACCCGAAGGAAAACAACCAATCAGAGCCGAGCAGTCTCTTAACTAACTCTAAATAACAGCAGCTCCTCATTGGCTGTCGTTAACTGATCCTGTTCTGTCCGTTCTCCAGGCTCGGCGGCGTCGGCGGTCCACTGTCCGTACTGCGCGGCCGTGTTGGGCGGCGAGGAGGAGCTGCAGGAGCACGTCAGCAGCCAGCACGTCGGCCAGAGCGGCGAGGCGTTCAGCTGCCCCCTCTGCTCCCTGGTCTGCTCCTCCCAGCTGGAGCTGCAGGAGCACCTGCTCTCCTGCCACATCGAGACCCAGGAGGAGCAGGAGGCAGGAGAGGAGCAGGCCTCCACCTCCCACACGGTAAGGAGCTCCGCTGCTGCACTCAAGCCAGATGGGAAATACACAGTAGTACACACGCTTGTGCATCTCAGCCCTCAGCTGTTACATTATTAAGTAATCAGTTAAATCATATATCAGTGACATTGTCAAACACTAGCTGGATTATTTTACTGAATTATTATACTTTTATTATGAATACATTATTACTTGAAATAATAAAGTTATTTTAAGATCGGTCACACAAACTCAGCAATTTGAAGACATCACTTTGGCCTAAGGGTATGGAACATTTGTTATTATTATGTAAATTTTATAGTGTGTCAAATATAACCTTTGACTTTCAAGTTATTAATTTAAAAAAAATATTCCATCATAAAACATATTTTAGGCTGCAACCTGATGAAGTAGCACTACGTACTGTTCTGAACTGAGGTCTCTGTATTCTGTAAATACTGAACCTGCACAACAAAAGTGAAAAGAAAATTGTGGCGTCTGATTTTGTCTACTCTAAAACAGTGTTATAGCAGTGCATTGCTAACTTTCAAGCAGCTGGCTACGCCCCAATAAGTGATGTCACAACAGGTGTTTTGCCTCTGACAGCTGATGGGAAACGTCTGATTGGTGTGTGGCCAAAGTGTAAGAACATTCAACCAAATGAGTGAATTAATAGCATATTAGATAGCCTAATAGTGTAGATATGTTGCCAAGACAACTTGAATATAATCTCATTATATATAAAAGTTTAAACGCCTCCGCTCCACTGTGCTTCAATACTCTTTTTGTCAAATTCAGGGAATATCTCCTCCCGGTCCGCTGGTTGTCTGTTCTGTGTTCACTGAGAAAAAAAAGAGCCAGCTGACTGTAAATGCGAAACAAACAAAGTGGATCAGACCAAGCCGCTATAATTATGATATAAATAATGATATAAATAATGATTACATTTATGGTTCTCCAATAAATTTTGACTTTTGGACTTGGGACTGAGACGAGGAGCGTGGCGCCGCGCTCGCTCTGACTGTTTGTGTGTTTGGGAGAGAGAGACAGAGAAACAGAGAGGGGAAGAGAAGGTGGACTGCAGACTATTCGTTGGGCTACAAATGCGGATATCAGACTGACCAGCCTATTATTTTATTTTTTAACCGCTTTTTCATTTAACTTATTTTCGAGTTATGTAAAATGTAGGCTATTATACGGCTATTTAAAACATATGTCCGGTAGTTGTTCTATATGGCCGGAATTCTGGAATATTAAGTCATATTGTCAAAAAAATGTCTTGCCTGGTTTTACCTTTTAAAATGAATTTAAATATTGAATATAGGCATTTCTCTGTCCAATCAGGTGATTGCAGCAGATCCAACAGGCAATGAAGAGGCGGAGTCGATGATCTCTGAGGAGCAGGCCCAGCTGGCGGCCGCCCAGCAGGTGTTTGTGGCTCTGGCAGGTGGAAGAGAAGGTGTAGCATCATCAGCGGAGGTGGTGGAGGTCAACATGTACGACCTGCTGAACAGCTCGGTCACCTTCATCTGTGAGGACAAACCATCGGATCCCGCTGACTCTTAACCGTGAACTCTGACCCCCATGGATGATCACTGCAGACACTGAGCAGTTTTATTGTCTCTTCTGATCATTAACAACCACGACACAGGCTAAACTGACTCTTTGTGATGTAGGTTCATGTTTCGTCTATCAGTGTTTTTACTGTGGTAGAGCTGGTTTGCAGTTTTAATTAAATATGGTGAATGTGTCTCTGATCTTGGTTCATATACAGAAACCCAGGTTGGCTCATGAGGGTCAAACACCAATGACAAAGGCAGAAAAACAAACCAGACCTCCGTCAGTCTGCCTCGTCTATCTAGTCCATTTTTTCAAGTCAATTTTTTTTATATAGCCCAAAATCACAAATCACAAATTTGCCTCGGGGGGGCTTTACAATCTGTACAGGATACGACACCCTCTGTCCTTTACAGTGCGACCCTCTCATCAGATAAGGACAAACTTAACCAAAAAAAAAACCTTTTAACAGGGAAAAAAATGGAAGAGCAACAGAGGAGGGATCCCCCTTCCAGGATGGACAGACGAGCAATAGATGTCGTGTGTGCAGAGTAACAACATCATGAAAATACAACATAGACAATCCATATGACAAACAATAATACATATAATGTGAACATATGTGAGAAGGTGGATACAGGAGGATGTCAAGCAGCTTCCTGGCGTAGCCAAACGGATAGAGCCAGAGCAACACAACCTCCTCTCCACGCCGAATAGATAGAGCCAGAGCAACACAACCTCCTCTCCACGCCAGATAGGTAGAGCCAGAGCAACACGTCCTCCTCTCTACGCCAGATAGACAGAGCAACACAACCTCCTCTCCACGCCAGATAGATAGAGCACTAAGCCCACTGGTCCCTACTGAAGATGTAAATCTTTAAAAACTGGTCTAATTTAAAAAAAAAAAAAAAAAAAAGGCTCCTCAACACCTGACTGCTGTAGTTTTTAATCAAACTTTACTCAAACAGTAGGAAGAAGTTTATTTGCTTGGGACTATTTTCAGCGGTGGATTGATCCACATTTGGTGCTCTAGTGAGTATTAGTGGCAGCAGGACAGTGTGTGTGTGGGATTGAGTCTAAGTAAACTACAGTGTGTGTGTTCATGGTGATGAAGGATTTGATACGTTGTCGATAGTTTTGGACAGTCATGTAGCTCTATGGCTCAGAGGAAGAGGATATATGAGGCTTGGTAGTAAAACACATTCATTGTTGGTTTGGGTCCTTTCATGGGATTTGTTAATGATAAGAAAAATAGAGAATATTGGCAGACTCATCCTTTCAAATTCTGAGGCTAGAATGTGGCTGGATGGCATTCTGTGTTCTCTGCTACTGTAGGTACAGAAACTGGTATTACTCCTCTGACATGTACAGTTTTCTGCAGTTTGAAGCTCGTCTCTCGAGTCACATTGTCCACATATGTTATTTCAGTTAACCATGAACATTAAATGACACCATCAAATCAAAGACACAAGTCCAGTTTATCGACAGTGAAAAATTGTGTTCAAGGGTGGAATTCTCCCATTAGAAATAAAAAAATAATAAATAATACGAATTCAAATGTAGTTACTAGTTTATTAGAGAAGCTTCACAGCTAACAGGGATTGAGGAAATACAAACCTACATTCTGATCGCCTCAGAAACACTCTGAACAGACTCATACAGCAAAGACCTGAGTAGCACGTTGAATATACAGTACATTTATTTGCGCTCAGTATGATCTAAAAAAAGTAAAGTAAAAAAAATCACACAGAATCTGGAATTTTGATTTCCACTGTTTCATCAAGGAAAACATACATTTTTTTTTTGTTTACATTTATTGCAGTAGGTTATTGCTACAAGCTTTTCATCCAAGCCGGAGTGAAACCAGATCGAAAATCGCTCCCAAAAGCAGCGAGGAAGAACAGTTAAGAAAGACAATCATCTTTCTATCACCTGGTTTTAATGAAGGGCAGCTCAAATATCAAACCCAGTCTGCGAGGTGTACTACTATTAACTGCTTTACCTACACGTTCCCAGCATTAAGAACATTCTACATCTAATGAGTGCTTTTAGAGAACCAACATGTTTTCAATGACCTTCCACTATTTAAACTTATATTACACACAGAGTAGATACAACAGCCTGCAGTCCAATGATTTGTAATGGACCAAGTATCATGTCAAACAGGAAACCCCTGTTATTAGTATTTGCATAAGCTGTCCAGTAGTGAACAGAACAAAAGAGGTTGAGGCAAGGTGCTGGAGGATCAGTACATTCAGTAGGTCCACATTCATCATAGTTTTTTTGATTTAACAAACAGGTTATAATATAGTACGTAAGTTATAATAATAAATAACAGAACCTGCAGCTGCCAGAGCCCAGTTTGTTGAGATATTGAGCAGACCGGACAGAACTTAAAGGGGACTTATCATGCTCATTTCCAGGCTCATACTTGTAAATTTGGGTTTCTACTAGAACATGTTTACATGCTTTAATGTTCAAACAACACATTATTTTTCTCATCCTGTCTGTCTGAATATACCTGTATTCACCCTCTGTCTGAAACGTTCCGTTTTAGCGCCTGTCTCTTTAAGATCCCCTCCTGATAAAGCCCAGTCTGCTCTGATTGGCTTGCGGGAAAAAATACGGTGCACCTTCTCAAGCTGTGTGCGGTATATTCTAATGATATATTCTAATGATTGATGTGACATAGGAAGGGGAGCCACATCTTTGAAATCACATGTTTTCTGATCAAGACAGCCCACAGAAAAAACTGACTGGGTCGTCTTATTTCACAGTTTGTGGGTTGGTAGGAACTCCAGGTACACAGATGGATGTGCACAAGCTCTTAATTGTTGCTCTTAGAGTTTTTCCTGATCTGTCCCTTAAAGCTCCCGCAAGTATGATGAGTTTGCTTTAACTAGCATTAGTTGAGTTCCTGGAGGGACTGATTGATTGATGGCTTATTTGCTAGCTTTGGCCTTGTATGAGACAGCAAACACATGAGTGACGTTCATTTTTCCGATTGATTACAAGGCAAACAAAACACAAAGAGCGTCGCAAGCAAACATCCAGTGAAAAGACAGAAAGGGACCACATGTACACGCTGATGAAAATGAATAGCAGCTCATGAACCAGAGGTGCTACATGGAGTTCTTTCACATATGTCATTGTTAGGTTATCAATGCTAACATTTTTATAATCAAATGAGGACTCATTGAGGAAAACATTTCCTATCCCCGATGATAATGCTACAGACCACCTGTCTCGTAAACCCTGTTTGCTTTCTGTCCTGATAGTAATGTTATCTGGGAGTGCCCTCTTAAAAAACAATTTAACGGCTTACAATTACAACCATTGTATTAAAGTCTCTAAATGATCGTGGCCACGCTCTATTAAAGCTGCACTGATTGATTTCTGTGGCCACTAAGGGAAGAGAAGCACTCTACGACAACATTATGGTTAGCTATGTTAGCAAATATTTACCAATTCCCACATCCAGCAGACACAGAGTAGCATTTTCATTCATTTGGAGATGTGTTTGTGTTCACCTGATGGATGTTAAGTCCAATATTCACTCTCCTTTTAGCTCTGGTTTGGTCTCCACCAAGGCCAGAGAAAAATGTCTGGTTCTTCAGCTGCTATTTGCTCCACTGTGTTCACCAGCTGGTCTCCACCTGTGTCTGTCTGCTGTTTGCTGCTGAGCGGGTCGTGTGATCATTTTCTATTGGTTTATTACTACCAGTGACCGCTTTCACTTTACATGTCGTCATTTCATCCAGTTTGAATATAAAAATGTTGATTGATGGAACTTTAAATGCTAAAACGCTTCATGTAGCACCTGTAAACAGCCAAGACAGACACAACACTAAAACATCCTAAATGAATACATAAATAGAATTTACAGGCTGGTATATAATCATCCACAGCACCTTCATCACTGAAGCTGAAACCAGTCTATAGAAACTGTCTCTGAGACGGCGTATCTAGTGCAAATATTCCTCTGGAGATACGACGGATGAAAGACGTCCAGGTGTTCACCATCTATGGGATCGCCTTCAGTTAGTTTTGTCAAGATGACCGAACTCTACCGTCTCCTGTTATATGTGTTCACATTTGGCATGGTAATATCCACATGGTGCATAGTGTCATTGGATTCTTTGAAAAGGTCTTTGTATTTTATCTGAAACTCGGAGATTGAAGACGCCAAAGTTGAAGTGATCTGAGCTGAAGTTCTTCTACTGGCCACTAGATGCTGGCTCTAAGGAAACTGATACAGGAGGTTTCGGGGCTAACCTATAACGCACACTGTCCATTAAGAACTTTTGCCCAAGATGTATATTTCGTACCTAAAAAATGACTTATTTCACTCTCCACACTAACATACAGCTGTTAGCCAGCTGTCAGTGCTACTGTAGGTAGGACAAACTGTGACTTCAGTTCGTACTGCTACGATGACTTCATTTGAATGGAGAGAAAAATAATCTGTGTGCACAAATAAATCATTCAATTCGAGGGTACATATTCATCTTTAGAGAGCACAACATCAAGATCAAATGCAGGTGTTTCTTCATGTCTAATCTCAGTTTCCCCCAAGACTCTGTTTCTTTGCCAGATTAAGATTTTCTAGCTCCAGTAACTAACCGGGATCTTGGCAAGCAGTCAAATTAAAGTCCAGGCTTCATAACTTCTCTTCAGATACCGGCGGTGTAACACGAGCTACCTATGTTTTATGTCACCTATGTCAAGCTGTTTGCTTTAGTTGTTTTATCTTCACAAGCTGCTTTAGTGGAGGACTCTTCTCGCTTCCGTCTGATTCTCTGGGCCTCTGAGTACAACGTAAATCCAATATGGCCACTGAGCTAGCTGGTGATCTTCTTGCGGGGCAGGTAGGCGTTAGTGATCTGGTTCATCACCACCAAGGCCGGGAAGAGGGGCAGCAGGATGAAGGCCCACCAGGCCACTCCTTTCACCGTGGCCTGGAACCAGTCGGAGAACATGGCCGAGACCACGGTCACCGTGGCCAGCAGGTAGACCACCAGGCCACAGGTGGCGTGGTACAGCTTCAGCCTCAGCGGAGAGGAGGACAGACGCATCATCTTAGGGAAGATCACGCAGACGCCGCACGCCGCCTGGAGCGCGCTAGCGGCCAAGGTGCCGATGCCCAGCAGACTGTGCCAGGAGACCAGGTGGGGGAGCTCCGACACGTTCTTGCTGGCCACCATGAAGCCCAGCCCGGTGGCCGCAGCGATCATGCCCAGAGCCTGACAGAACCAGTGGAGACGCACTTTACCCTTACGAGATTTGAAGCAAAAGAGGGATCCTTCGGCCGAGAAGAGGAGAATGCCTTCGGTCATACACAGGCAGTACTGCAGAGAGAGAGAAGAGACAGACGCGTGTTAGGAAGAAAAGGTGTCTGTAGAGAAACAAGGTACGACGGAGTATCAGAGCCACATTAAGGGGGAAAAAAATCTGAGATTTTGAGAATAAAGTCATAATATTACGAGAATAAAGTCATAATATTACGAGAGAAAAAAGTAATTTCCTCCTCCACAGAAGAGTCAGTTTCCCCAGCAAGTCCAAGTGGCTCTTTCTTCGGAATAAACTTAGTTTCTTGCACAATCTTTTTAAGGTTCTGATACTGATGATAATGTGCTGCTGATGAGCCAAAAGATGAATAATTTGGTTATTTGTGAAACCTAAACTAAAGTAGAACCTCATAAGATGCTCCACGTTCCTTATTTTCACACACGCTGCTCTATTTCCCCTCTAAAATAACACCTCAAAATACTACTTCATAATATTATGACTTTATTCTCGAGATCTCAGATTTACTTTTTTTTTTCCACAATGATGTCCTAATACTCCGTCGTAACGAGGTGTTCTGATGTCAGAAAATAAAGGATGAGGTGGAGGTTTGATCTGTCTGATCGCTCTGTCGAACTCTGACCTTTTGTTGCAGCGATGTTGCAGCGATGTTGCTGCGTTCCCAGAACTCAGCAATTACATCAGTGACAATAGTAATGTTTTTGATAGATATCGTGGAAAGAAGCCCACATTGTAATAAATCAGAATTATCCTTCAATTGTAATGAAGCATGAAGGTTGCAATGGGGTGATTTTCTATATCTCAACCAGCAGTGAATGTATCCTTCTAACTACTAGAACAAGTTAATACATAAACATATCCAAGAGCCACTCTGTTCCTTCATTACCATGAACACACTGCCAGAAATGCCCACTAGAGCACCAGATGTGGATTATTGTTCATTATTGTTAATGTTTGGTGAAAGCTACAATGATCAAAACTAGAATTGTGACTTGTATTGAAAGATTTAGACGACATCTTTAGTAAGAATCGATGGGCTTGAGGTGGAGAGCCACAGACAGAGTAGGGAGATCAGACAGTACTGAGAGACGGACTAGCACCTGTTGGTTTTGGGCTTTTCATGGGATTTGCTAAGAAAAATATAGACTAATACCAGCGTTATCCTTTAAGTCAGTGGTTCTCAACCTTTTCGAGTCGTGACCCCCCAGAATCATCAGGTTCTCCCTGCTGATATGGAGCGATTGTTGAGAACCACTGTTTTAAGTGCTGGTGATATAGTTACCTTCAGTAAGATATGCAATGATCAGTCATTTAGAACGATGGTTAAACTGTCGATACTGTCGTAAGTATGAGGTGTCCACATATACAATGTGATCACCTGCCAGCCAATCAGAAAGCAGCATTATTACATGTGTTGATTTATTGATCTGTCTGTCTGTCTGTCTGTCTGTCTGTCTGTAGATCACAGGGAAGAGTTGTCTCTGATGTGTGTGCAGTAAGTTATCGTGGCTGACATACTGTGGCGCCGTGAGCCATGACAGAGAAAAGCTCCACCTTGTGAGCCGTTCCCTCTAACATACTGTATTCTAGGTCAGTTTGTAACACAATAGCCGACGCGGTGACGCAACACATTCCCACTCCTCCCATCCTCCTCCTATCTATTATTCACAGTGGAAAGAAGATGGAGACACAAAGACTAGAGGCTGTGAGGGTAAAGGTATGTTTACAGGAGAGTTAATGTTCAACTTACATAATACTAGTGATATCATAAACTCTATTCTTTTATTTGTTTACATTTGAGCAGTCACTCAATGGCTGTATCAAACAGGCAATAAAATGTATTTTGAGAAAGTGTGAGTCACTGCAACCACGACAGGTCCTTGACCGTGCAGCCAGAACCAGCACTAGGCCAGATTAGCCGTGGACAGACACAGAGATGCACACACACAACCAATCTCTTGGATCAAACTATTTATTATTCTCCTGGCGGAGATAATAATAATTAATAATTGACTATCTATCACGATTCTCTCAAGATCATGAAAAATAAAAAATAATCAAACTAATAATGAATAAACATATATGCTTAACAATTTTATATAATAACCTAAAAAACAATGTATTTAATGACTTTATAGTCGGGTTTAGTCACAGTAAAGAACGAGAGGGCAGCCAACTGACAAACTGAACTCATCATCACATCAGACTGCTGTGTGTGTGTGTGTGTGTGTGTGTGTGTGTTAAGCCTTGTTTGTCCTCCCGAGCGGACGTGTACACGGACAGCCGTGGACACCACGGACACATAGTAGGTCTGTTTACACTGTCCACTTGGAGAACGCGCTCAACACATGCGCAGGTATGCGGACGTCCACACAGAACCTTTGCGTATATCCTCTGATGACCAAACCCCCAGAAAGCTTTGAAGCAAATTTCTGTATTGGCCTTGGCAACTTCCGTGTTCGTCGAGTGATGCGTTTGGGCCCAAAAAGATTTTCCCATAGACTTACATTGGGAAAGACACGTCTGTAACTCAGAGGATATTTATCTTTTTAGGTGAATCAACTCCCCAGTTCAAACACTCTAATAGTCCTTATTTAAATCATTAGGTCCTAAAAGTTGTAAAACGCACTAATAGCTGAATCCAGATTTCCCTTCCTCCGTTCATGTGAATGAGATCCAGACCAAGGCTGGAGCGAGGGGCTGGGAGGAGGAGTTAAAGGAAACACTACTGTGACTGCTCTATGGGCCTAATGGATGAGGAAGATCGCCGGAAGATCCGGGTACTTTATCACTCAGCAGTCGAGCCATCTTGGCTTCATGCGCCACTCAGCAGCTTTCATAGGAATGAACAGGAGCCCGCCTCCAACGCTGGATCCAGTTCAAGTTATACATCCATGGTTGTGACAAGTGGTAGCATAGTGGACCACCATGGGACCTTATTTTGGAAAAAATATGATGGTCGTGAACGGAGAGAGACAAATATTTTCTTTTAATCCTGTTTGAATTGCGCCACGAATCACACACATGATGTTTGTCAATTTAAAACATCATTTTTCAAGTCCAGAAAGTCGCAGTTTGTTGTAAAACTGTTGAAGTATCAGACTGTGAATGTACGTCATTAGAAAGACGACACACCCAAAACTGTGTTAGTGACGTCTCTCTCTCTGAAGATACGATGTCTGTGTGTTTCCTACTGGGATGAACTCACACCAGCAGCGGGTCTGATCCTTCTTCCTCCTCCCGGCTGATAAAGAGACCAGGAGTCACTGATAAAACACATCAGGTCAGATAATGTTTCATCTGTGAGTGGTCATAGCTAAGTTAGCTACCTAGCGAGTGTTGGTGACGTATATCGTCTGAGACGAGAGATGTAGTTCACTGAGCGGTCTCACACTAAATTAAATGATACGACGACAAACTGAGACTGTGTGGACTGGAAAATTGTATTTTAAATTGACAAACATCACATGTGTGATTTGTGGCCCAATTCAAACCGGATCACAAAAAAAAATATTTATCTCTCTCCGTTGACTAGCGTTCATATTTTTTCCGAATTAAGGTCCCATAGGTTCCATAGGAAGGGGCGGGACTTCGCCTCTCTGTAAACAGAACTACTATGCGTCCGAGGTGTCCACAGCTGTCCGTGTATACGTCCGTTCAGGAGTATAAAGGAGCCTTAAGAGAGACGGTGAAGACATATATGGACTGCAAACTTACTGCGACAGACATACACACTGGATGCCAAGAAAAGAGACCTGGAACACAGAGAAAGAGCAGTCAGCATCTCACAATTCAACACTATCCAATAAGAAAATGAATGGAAGTTGGAAGCTCATTAATGACAAAACTGTTGTGGTCACAAAAATCACAGAAATAATTGTGTTTCCAGATTTGAGCTAGTAGTAGTTGATGACAGTCTCACTGATGTTTAATAATACGTTTGTTTATGCTCTAGATAATATATGATATAGCATCATTCACTGGTCCCAGCTTCTCAGATGTTTCACAAACATCTCATTGTGAATATCACAGTGGGTATTTATCATTACATTTTACAATTATTCTATTTGAAAAATCCATAGATTCATTGGTAATTAAATAATCACTATTTGCTACCCTAATAGAGAACAATAGAAAAACTACACAAATATAGCAGTACAAGTATAATCTGCTGAGTAATATTAAGAGTATTACACCTATAATAAATATCCTGAATCCTGTGTAGTGTACTTTCTCATTTTACAGCTAAACCGTGCACTAAAATATGATTCTGAAAACATGTATGGAGATAAATAGGCATTACAGTAACAGAATATTGATTCATATTTGATCAGCGCTGCCTAGTTTGACCGTTTGATTGGAGTTTGCCAGTGATTGACAGCTGCCGCCGTTGAATGAACAGCCAATAGGAACGCTCTCTCTCTGAAATGACTTGTAAGTCTCCTGTCACAGGCTAGATTTTTTAAAGCCTGTAAACAGAGCCATGAGGAGGAGCAGAAGTCTAGTTTTCTCTCAGAACACTTGAATTACAATATAATGAAAGGTTATTATAGAATTGATGCTGCCTACTGCAGGTTTAAAGGTCCCATATCGTGCTCATTTTCAGGTTCATACTTGTATTTTGTGTTTCTACTAGAACATGTTTACATGCTGTAATGTTCAAAAAAAAACTTTATTTTCCTCATACTGTCTGCCTGAATATACCTGTATTCACCCTCTGTCTGAAACGCTCCGTTTTAGTGCAATTCAACGGAATTGCGTTGCTAGGCAACAGTTTGGGTCCATGTTTACTTCCAATCAGCTGATGTTATTTACATACACTGCAACAGGAAACAAACTGGGACACATTTAGAATGTTTAAAACCATGTAATGGTCTAAATATTGTATATTTGTGACATCACAAATGGACAGAAATACTACCGGCTTATTTCAAACGCACAATTTCTGAATACGGGCTGTGTGTGTTTCTCTTTTGATAGTTTAACAGTATTTATAAAGCACTTAAACCTGCTTTATAATATAAAAGACATGAAAATCTCACTTTTTACCATATGGGACCTTTAATTTAACAGCTTTGTTATCAAGTTCATAATATGAAATTCAGGGAGAGAAGAACTTGACAAATCAAACTGTATTCATCCTTAAAAGCCTTTGTTAGAAATCGTTAAAGCAATATGAGGAGGCTAGTGGTCTTTTCCATTATTAATAATTAATAAGTTATAACCCATTTAAACAAACAAAAAGCAATGAATTATGCCTCAACAAATCATTTCTATTCAGATTTTCTTTGAACTCTGGCGGTTTAATGAAAATCTTATTGTGTTCTGACAGATGAATGTAGGCTAAGTGATGAATGGTGTTGTGGTGTCCACCCAGAGACATGTCTCTGTGTGTCCCCCCGTCACTCACTGGTTCCTGGTCTGGACAGCATGGAGATGATGAGTGTGAGGACCAGACCGGTGATGTGAGCCGCCAGCACCGCGGTCCTCCGCAGCCACACGTAGAGCCAGAAGTCCGGCAGCCCGAGACCCTCTCCCACCGGGCTGTACTCCACATCAGACGGCATGCCGGCCGGTCAGCAGCACCTGTCCGGCTACCTGCCGGCTCCGGCGGGTCTAACCGGTGTAACCGGGGCGCTGATATGAGGTAGAGACGAGGCGCGTGTACCGTCCGAACACTGCACGAGCTCCATAATCATGTAGTTACGTAGAGAGGATGAACCGGACAGCTACGGGACAGATATACGACCCGGTAAACACGACCTTAGACAAGCTACACACAACACCTGGTAACACCTAGTACTTCCGGTAGTCTATATGGCTTTTCAAAGTAAAGCATCTTATGGTTTCATTTGTTTTCTCAGCGGGGTTATAACAATAATGAATGATGAATGCGAGTTATTCAATGCAGTGCAACAGGTGTACTGCTATGCAGAGACAATCTTACCGTCTGGATGTTGTCCAGATCGTTTTAAGACGTCTATTTTGAAGGGGGGGAAAAAACAATCAACTTCCGGTCGTAGTCGTGGTTTTCACCGCTTTGACCAAACAAAAGAAGCGGGCTGTGAATGAACTGAGACAACTCCGACTCACTGCTGTGCATTAAAGACTAGGTTGGCTAATGTTTGAGATGCTCATCAGGAGGAGGGCCTGTGAGTCTCTCCTGAGTCTCTCTGAGGTTACACAACAGGTTGTTCTCTGACTGTCTAGCTGGTTAACCTGGCTCTTTAAACATGTCCCGTGCACGTCATGCAAACATCTTCTGAAACCAAAGTCCCTTTAGCCTTGTGCAGAATGAAGATTGTTAACTTCCAACTTTAGCTGCTAACGACCTGTATTTACATCGATTTGCATTTTTGTTTTCACTTCCTGGTTTGAATCAGAGCCGAAGAGTAGAAAAGAAGCGAGATGATGCCCTCCCATTTCCTGCTCTTCAGTTTAGACCAGGAGGTCAGCAACCTGCAGCTCTTTAGCTCCTCTCCAGTGGCCCCCTGTGGATCTTTAAAAAAGGAAATGAATAACTGTTCTTTCTTCACATTTTCGTTTTTATTTATCATTGTTGTAGGTCTATGGTACGATGGTAGGATGGACTATTAGGGCCACATTGGGGGAAAAAAAATAATTTCGAGAATAAAGTCATAATATTATGATAATAAAGTAATAGGTTTACGAGAAAAAATATATTATGAGCATAAAGTCATAATATTAGTAGTAATTTTACGTGTTTTCTTTTTTTCTCGTAAAGTTATGACTTTCTTCACGTAAAGTTCCGACTTTAATCTCGTTATATTACGACATTTTCTTGTAAAGTTATGACTTTATTCTCGTAATATTACGATTATTTTCTCGTAAAGTTCTAACTTTATTCTCGGTTACGTCTTCACAGCGTGCTCAAAACTGCTCTCATCTCATGTATTATAATTAATGTTAATGCTTCATGATATCAATACGAGTGGCATAAAATAGAGCTAAGGGTTCCATCTCGATGTTCAACATATTCCTATAGTGGTTCCTTTATTTTAACCTCATCACTGCTGAAACAATCAGCTGTATTCTATTCAGAGGTGTAGGTTTTATTTTGAAATGTCCAATTGTTTTTCCACCCCACCCTTTTTAAAATAATTACCTCCATCCAAGGCTTGTTTGATTGTTTGTCTGTTAGCAGGATTACTCCAAAAGTTTGTGATGGATCTGAATGACATTTTTTGGAGGAGTGGGGTGTGGCACAATGAACGATCCATTAGATTTTGGTAGCGATCGGATCATGATCCGATTCAGGATTTTTTTTAAGAATTACGGTCAGCCTGAGCATTAACACCACAGGGTATAACACATGCGCAGTGTAACTGATGACGCGTTGATGACGCGTGACCCCACCTCCTTCCTTCTGAGAGCAGAGAGATACGTGTGTGGATGTGTGGAGAGACTCCGAGGTGCGGGAGCCGCTGTCCATCCGCGGTGAGAAAGAACAAAGCGGTAGAAGACGGGATGAGAGACAACGCAGTGTAACGTTATACAGACATAACAAGGCTGCTGAATGAAAGAGGCATCCGCCGATACGTTACACGGAAACACACTGTGTTAATAACAAGCCGACCACCTCACATTACCGCCAGCTGTGAGCTGTGATCCGTTTTTTAAAGTCACGCACTTTGGCGGAGGTCTGCACTCTCCGAATGCCATTGTAGTTACTGTTGCTGCAGCAGTATGCAAAACATCACATGGAACAAAGAGGGAACCAGTATAAAACAACGTCGACAGAACACAGTTAACATTCAAAATCAAAGTATCTGAACTTACCACAGCAGTCACGACCATTTAATTATCTTAACGTGGTAGATGGTAAAGCAGTCGGTGTCGTGTACCCAGACACGGTTCAAACCTCAAGTAGAAATGTATTTGAAGTTGGACTGGGGATCCAAAAGGTTCCTCATACCAATGTGAAATAAAATGACGTGCGTCATATAAATGATGAGCATCGTATAAATTCAATGAAGTGTTGGAACAAGCAGATACATTATTGGGATACTGTCAAACACTGGAGAGTTTACTAAATGTGAAGAAAATTTAAGAGAAAAATTAAGAATATCAAAGTATAACGCATATAGCTTTAAAAAATAAGTCTCAGAAACCAAGTGTAAAGGACATTTTTAATCCATTTTTATAAACCAACATATTTAATTTAGCAGCATAACCGGATGGTCTTGAGGTATTTCTAAATCCATTCTCTGAATTTCATCCCATCCTCCCACATCCAGTTCTCCCTCAGACATTCACACAGACACACCCAACTGACATCCATACTGCACTGACTGCAAGCGTGCACACACGCACGCACACTCACGCACGCACACTCAAACACTTGCACACGCACACACACATGAGTCCTGTTGCCCCAGTCTTGGACTGAGTAGAGCTGGCTCCCTCTTAGTGGCTTGTAAGGCAGGCACACTTAATGGTGCAGTTTTGGCTGTGGGACAAAAGAAAAAATGTAAATTGTTATTTACATTTTGACAACTGGTTATGTACGTGTCAGAAAGATGGCAGGATAAGACACCTCCTTTATGTGTGGTTGATGATTAGAACTCGACTCATTTCAATCTTTGGGGTTTTGGAGAGCTTCAGTCGGGACCTGAGGCGGTACTGCATCAACATCAGGGAGTGTTAACTTTAAATGAGACCAAGTCGCTCTGCATTCTGGGTAGCTTTCAATTTAAAATGCAAACTTGATTAGGCTTCAGCTTCGAGCTGCTAACCAGAGTACCTATGCCTTGTGGAAGAACAGTTACTAGGCCTTTTAAATGGGCAGATATACATCTGAAGACGGTGTCATTACACTCCGTCTTTCAGGTGTCACTGATTGTTGCCATGGAAACACAGCTCTTAGCTGAGAGACAGTCTAGGGGGTAAAGTGACAAACCTTTTATTCCTAAAGTTCATCCATTTTTTATGTTTTGCAACTGGCTCGTGTTAGACTAGTCGAAAAGCAGAACTAATGCTGGCCTTACTACACTCGAAGAAAAGTCCGTAAAAATACGGCCCAACGTACCAATGTGTAATGTGTTAATATGAAGGAATCTTCTGAATCCATTCTTCACAGGAGTTTTACCCATATTTTTAAATAGGCATTGCATTGTGGGAACAATAACCTCAGCTAGTGCAGAAGAGGCAGAGACCATCACACACGGCAAAGTTTAGTTCAAATTTAAAATTTGGAGAAACCTTTCTCACACTTCTGTGGTAAAAAAAAAATCAACAATTAATGTCTAACCAAAATGATTTATGTTGAGGACTTAACGTTAGCTCAGTATCGTTTAGCTGGAAAAGCGTTTTGTTGTTTAGTTCAGCTGTTGTCGACCGTTAACGTTACCAGATACGCCAGGTATATTTTGCAGACTCATTTTGAGACTAACGCAAGTTTGGTATTGTTATTTACGTTTTACTAATACTTATATTTTAGACCCACGTTTTAGCCTCAGGCGGTCCACAGAGACCGAACAAATGCTAGCGGTAACATCTGTTTTCCCTCCAGAATGTAAAGGTCCAGCTTGCTATTTGGCTCGGTACGGAGGATATACTGTAAATTTATGGAATTTTTGTGTTTAGGATTCACAGAAGTGTCTGTGAATGGTACGGAGGACATCCTGTAAATCAACAGAAATTTCCGATTTAGGGTTGAAGAAAATGTCCGTAAACTTAATGGAAAATGTACTGGGAATTTTCTGCCAGGATATTATCTGTTTTTCTACGGATTTTTTCTTAGAGTGAATAGGCAGGATGAGAACCAGCCAGCAGACCACCAACCACATGCTGTCCACAAAGAAATCTGTGGCATATTCCTTTTAGTTGACAGGCTGACCTCTACATCTCGAATTTGCCTGAATTAGACTTCACATACAGTAAAGGTGTCATATGGACATGCAGAGCTGTTAGCCCGTTTCTTTAACAAGGGGAAAGGAAGCAGCCACGGCTCATGAAGTGATGGTAAGAAAAGAAAAACCATCAGGATCAGTGCTGTGCTGTCATACTGGTAGTGCTCACTGTCAGCCCTTCACACTGATTACAAATCATCACTGTGACTGTTGGGCCGGGAACCTTTCACAACTCAGGAACAATAACACCATCAATGTACAGTCCGACCAGGAGAGAAGCTTCATATTCATAGAACTTCAACTACCACATCATTTTATTTCCTGTCACCCTGTGTGTTGCTTGATTCCTGTGTTTCTCTCCTCCAAACTCACCTTCTGTGTGCCCAGTTTCTTCTCCACGCCCCCAGCCAGCCCCCCGCCTTTGCTGTCCTTCCAGGGGTAAAAGTTCGAGCGTGGAGAGGAGGAAGAGGTGGCGGAGCTGGAAGAGGAGGAGGGTAGGCGGTGCACTGAGGGTTTGGATGACGGCGAATGCTCCTCCATGCCTCCCCCCTTGCGTTTCTTCACAAGTCCCTGGTGCTCAAAGCCCCTACCGCTGCCCGGCCCGTGCAGTCCTGAGTCCCCCACGCCGCCCCTGCTGTGGGAGTTGTTGGTGGCGGAGGAGAGATCTGGGGGTGATGAATGGCCCAGAGGGGTGTGTGTCCGTCTGTAGGTCCAGACCGCCTTGGCGGCTGGTGAATGGGATTCTGACGGGGAGGGCTGGGGGCGGGGTTTGCTGCTGGGGGAAAGCGTGCCATTGGTTTGTCCGTGTGGGAGAGGCGAGGAAATGGGGGGTTTAGAAGAAGATGAGGAAGAGGCGGCCGAAGGTGGGCGGCCCCTGTCCTGGAGGAGGATGCAGTTCCTGTCGGGGCCTGAGTGCTCCCCTTCCTGGGACGGGGCTTTACGTTTGCGGACGACAGCGGCAGCAGCGGCCTCCTCTCGCAGCTTCAGCATCTGCTTGCTGGGACGCCCCACGGGGTTCTTGGTTCGCCCGGTACCCGCCTGACGCACCGCCACGGGCTTACCCAGAGACCCCAGATGGACGCCCCCGATGCTGCTGCTGCCGCCGCCGCTGCCCCCGGAGTTCTCTGATTGTATGGCTGTCACGGGTCTACCTGGACCACGACTACTAGAAGAGGAGGAACAGGATGTGGTTTTGAGGGAGGAGCTGATTTGACTTCCTGTGCGGACCTTAGAATGTAATGAAGAGGAGGAAGTGGTGGCTACGGACGAGGGAGACAAGGAAGAGATGGTCTTGGTTGAGGAAGGTGGAGATTGAAGGTCTGTGGCTTGAGGTATTTTCCTGGATTTAAAGAGAATAAATAAGACATTAGACATTGGAATAAAACTTGCCAACACTGTTCTATCCACGTTATACTCGGGGGCATCACTGTAGAGATGATTGTGGCCGTAACTTCCAGTGAGGTAGCGGAAGTAGCAGTAAGCTATTTTTAGTCCCATAGGCTAACCATAGTGGCTAACCACCAACGGCGCTTCTTATGAAAAGTAATCCGCCTTCAATTTAGCAAATCCTGCTTTATTTTTGAACAGATATGTAATTAACGTTAAATTTGCATTTTCTAACATGTCCTTGCGTAGCTCTGGTACTTGTTGCGCTATTCGTGGCTCTACTAACAACCAGACAAAGCAAAATTTGTGGCTTCAACAAAAGCGTGTTGAACATGCACCCAAAACAAAAAGGGATTGTTCTTGTGACCAACGGTAGATTCCATCGCCGACCTACAGACGAGGAATCCAGAAGAATGTGGCTGAAAAAAACTAAACTTGAAGAGACCACCCAAAACCCCGTATGAAAAAAAAAGCCAACGGAGGAAAACCTGTATCCTACTTTGTGGTTGGTCTATAAAGAGCAGCGGAGAAGAGACGTCAGGTCCTTAAAAGGGACTGACAGCAGTGCCAGGAGGACATCAGGTATGATTTCATGTGTAGGGAGGACTCAGCATTGTAGCGTTGGTTTAATGACAGACAGTTACTTTGACTATTTTCTGTACAGTTTAAAATGTAAGGCAGTTCATGGCACGGAGTGCAGGGCGGCATTAGACTACAAATAGTTGAAGTACGGTTATCTGTGTGTAGAAAAAAACAAAACCTGGTTCCTGTGGAAGTACTGACCTGCCTCAGAGCTTTTCAGATTGTTCATCTCTTCACCGTCTGTAGCAACGAAGTCAATAACGTAGCTAAATATGCTAGTTATGACAATTTCACACTAATGTCTAACGGGCTTAAACAATGAAGTGACGACATTTTGGGAAGACGTGGATGTAAACTGACACTTGACCGGTTGGCGGAGGCATACAGCCGAGAGGCAATGATTCTAGTTTTCCAATGAGCTTTTTTTCTCACGTGCATGTAAACGCAGTCAGTCTCCATCTTAATGCCAACTTCACAGACTCTTCACCGTTATTCTGGGCAGCAGAAGACACCATCTGCTTCATCTATTAGTGACTAAGCAGTGGGTTACACTCAACTTTATCTGATAGTGTTACCAGAACGCAGGATCTGATGTGAACTAGCCCTCATCCATTAGTGGCTGAGAATAATTTACAAAGGAACCTAAATTGGATGGAGGTGAATGAGAGTGGTGCACTTGATGGTACGATAAACCGGTTATCATTTGGCACCAAGCATTTTAAACATGTCACTGGGGATTGGCAGAATTCCCCCGAGTGATAAGGATGGTGGTAGAGCGTATGGCATTTAAAGTAGCATCCATTTGCATTAGTGGGCTGAACATTTGTAGTGTAGGCATCCATCTGACAGCTCATTAGAGATTGGAACCAGTTCAATATACTGGACAGGAGGCAGTGCCAATTCTACCCCATTGCAAATCTTCGGCAACCTTGTTGCATTACTTTCAGCTTACTTTGTTCACTTGATAAGTCGGTGTGTGTAGGAAAATATATTCATACTTTGCAAAACAGGTTGGAAAAATGCCCCATTTTGGTAAAGGTAGTGACGTACCACCAGCAAAACCTTTTGAAAACATCCAGCCTTATTTTCAGTCACATAAAGAGAAGCTTTTAGAAAAGGAGAATATATTAAAGGGGACATATCGTGCTCATTTTCAGGTTCATACTTGTATTTTGGGTTTCTACTAGAACATGTTTACATGCTTTAATGTTTAAAAAAAAACTTTATTTTCCTCATACTGTCTGTCTGAATATACCTGTATTTACACTCTGTCAGAAACGCTCCGTTTTAGTACATTTCAATGGAATTGCAATCTAATTGCACAGAATTGAGTTGCTAGGCAACAGTTTGGGTCCATGTTTACTTCCTGTCAGCTGATCATCCACTGCAACAGGAAATAAACTGGGACCAATTTAGAATGTTTATGTTTAAAAGTGTGAAATGGTCTAAATATTGTAGATTTGTGACATCACAAAAGGACAGAAATCCTGACGGCTTGTTTCAAAAGCTCAGTTTCTGAATACGGGCCGTGTGTATTTCTCTGTGGATTAAGCGTTTCGATACTTTCACAGTATTTATATAGAACTTAAACCTGCTTTATAATATAAAAGTCATGAAAATGTAACTTTTTACAATATGGGACCTTTAAGTAGTTAACTATATAAATGCCAGTTGACAAAAATTAACTTAAAGCTGCAGTGCGTAGAAATCCGGAAAACGCAAAATCCTGCATCCCCTCGAGCTGCTCTCTCCTCTCTCTCCTCTCTCCGCTCTCCCCTCTCTGTCCGAAGCCCCTCCCCCCACACGAGAACGGGCATATGCACGCGCTTCATACGTGCTCGCTACATCTGAGGAGGCTACCGCAGCGAGCTACACATTACCTTCTAACGACATCAACAGTTTGGACTGTCTTTTTGAAAGTCTGTCTTTCTTTTTTTGGGTTGTTTTGAGGTGTAGGCAGTTGCTGCCAATGCTGGAATAGCAAGCTTTCCAGTAGGTTGTTCCGCCATTGACCGAGGCTTTCACTATCTGCAGAGACCAGACGTGAACGCGCATCTCCTTTTGTGGAACAGCCAATAGGAACGCTCTCTCTGAAATGCCCTGTGATTGGTCAAAGTCTGCCGTCACGGGCAAGATTTTCTAAAGCCTGTAAACAGAGCCATGAGGAGGTGCAGAGGTGTAGTTTTCTCTCAGATCACTTGAATTACAATATGCTGAAAGGTTATTATGGAATTTTTGCCAAATTATGCCAAAATATTGTTGCCTACTGCCACTTTAAGTTCTTTTTTTCCTTGCAAAAGAATCAGAAGAATTAGTACCATAAAATGCAGAGCAAAGCCTAAAAGGCCAAGCAGGAATGTTTCTTACTTCCAAAGATGGGTGCTGATGTGCTGCTCCAGCATGCTGCTGAGAGCCGACCGCAGGTGATGAAGTCTCCTGTCAAACGTGAAGATGCCGTGACCCAGTGCATGGCTGCCAAATGAACATACCTAGAGAACGAAAGGCTGGTTGTAAATCTGTTACAGGCAAGTGTCTCTGCATTATTCTGCCGTCTCATAGTTACCATCAAATATCACATTTCACTGGTTCTGTGCTTTGACTGATTTCTGGATAAATCAGGATCAAAACCTGAAGCTCTGCAGGGAACAACTTGAAAAGTAAACAGTTCTGCAAATGCACAATTACCCTCCATCAACTGTAGGGGTGTCGCGATACCCGTGATATCCGTGATATTTAAAAAATGAAATATTGCCAGGTGTTGCAAGATACAGGAAGGTGGCTCGGATTTTGAGCTGAGGAGTTGTAGCATTTATTCACCGACAAAAACTGTAGATAAACAACTGCAGCTACGTTCACAGCTATAACGCCACTGACAACCTCACACTCACTGCCGCCACACACACGCGGTCTGTCAGACACTCACTAACGTTACACCGCTGACAGGTCGTATGTGTATGTGTGAAAGCCACCAGCAGCGCTACAGCTGTGAACGTAGCACAAACAGATATGGTCTGTTGGACACTCGTTATCGCTATGCCGGGCAGACACACAGCTGACAACCTCGCAGCTTAAACTAAATGATCCGGTGGAGACTTTTACTGGGAAAGTGGCTCCAGGCGTCCTGCGAACTCTCCCAGACGGTTGAACTGGGGACTCATTTGTCCGTTTTGCACATACTGTACAAAAAAAAAAATGGTAAAAATTTCAAAATCAGCACCCCTAATTTTGAGTATAATTAATTTGCACAATGCAAAATATACAAAGTTAAAGAGGAATTTGACTGATGGCATTATTTTTCTTTTTTAATTTTCTATAGATATCGGGATAATATCGATATCATGAATTCTCAGCCACGATAATCATGCAGTGAAAATCTGATATCTTGACCGCCCTAATCGACTTAATAAAACAATACATCCCAATACCCCCTCTAGTTAAACAGAAAACCACAACTCTGTTTTTGACACTTTTATCCTCTGACTGAGCAACTAAAAATAAAGATGATGAGCAATGGACTGCTGTAAAACGATATATAATTGATCAACGTGTCACCAATTTGAAATGACCACTGTGTCCACACCTTCACTTTGAGTAATGGAAGTACTGAAATAAAGACAAGACCAAGATAAGTCTCTAATAGAGCTGTCAGTAGCAGTCAGGTGCGGAAAGCCCCCCTTTTTACTGCTAAGGATATGCAGGAAGGTTTAGCTGGCGCTGGAATAGCAGCGGTGCATCGGTTCACTGAGCAGCGTTGCTCACACAAACATGATTTGCCATCATCAGTCCTCACAAGGAAAAGTTACCTGTGATCTCATCACAAGAGACATGTCTTCAGTGAGCAGTATAACACTCATAAGCCAGAGTCTTTTTGCAACTAAAGTGTTGCAGTGGGGGTGGATCTAGTGTGTTTGTAGTTGTGTTGTATTAATTCATGTTTTAATATCTAATTAAAAAAATGGATATTTTGGAAACAGATAATGATACAATATGCCTCGAGTAGCTCAGAGTTCAGACAGTTGAGAGGGTTATTTTGTGTTTTTGCAGATCAGGCATTCCATCGGATGCTCGAGTTCTTCGGTGTCTGCTTTACTAGCATGATTTTGCTAATAATGTCTGCTTTACTAGCATATTTGGATAAGCAATTGTTTTCCAACACAACAAGCCATAACTACTTGATAAAGTCATTGCATGCCAGGGCCACATTTCTGAGTTTGATTTCAATACTTTTTGCTGCCTAGAAAAAGCTAAACTCCAATTTAAACAACTCTAAAAAGATTTTGCACTGGCCTTCAAAGTCCTCAGGCAGAAATATTATATTATATTATTATATTAATTATAACTCTGGCCAGTTTTCAAATCATACAAGGAAAACAAGGAATAGTTTTGGCAGGTGCTCTTTTCCCGTTGTTAAACCCAAGTACAAGCTGCTCACCGCTAGTGGTCTGGGATGTGCAACAGAAGATGGGAACTCCGGGGGCTCCTCGGGTGCCTCTGCTTCACTTTCATCGCTGGAGATTCGTCCGTGTACCAGAGGCGAGGGAGCTCGGAGACTCCCCTCATCCTGCCGCTGCTTCTCCTCCTCTGAGTTGCTCTCCGACATGGCAGTAGACCGACTGTAAAACAAACAAATACAATTTTTGGCTTTCAAATATACTGAATATCTAACTATAAAGCCAGGAATCTCTGTCTTTGTTGAGTTTGGTGCAATTTGTTCACGTTTGTTTCACACCTGTTCAATAATAATAAATTTGAGCTGGTGTCTGTATCAGTAGAACTCTGTTAAAAAAACAAAACAAGAAAAAAAACAACGTGGCTCAAATGACTGACCAAATGGACCGATCAAATTTGATTCACCATCTTTTCTGAATTTCTCCGAGCATCTCCTGTAATTCTTGAAGTAGATTATTCTACCATGTTTCTCAAACATGAAAAGCTGTCCGGCGAGAGTGACATTCTCTTCACAAACACCACTTCGACACAACTCAGCGCTTTCTACAGTTACTGCGGTGCCTTCCTGATTTGACCTTCATCAATTCTCACAGAACTTAATCTGACTTTTTTTTTTTTTTTTTTTATCATTTTGTGGGTTTTTGTTTTGGCAGCCTCTCAACGTCTCTCGTGCTGCAGTACCACTCTCCGCCTGAACCGATACTGATGCGCTGGCGGAGGCGCTGTTTTAACAAAACACAAATATCACTATGTGATATTGACAGAATTGTTGTTGACAGCATGTTTGCGGGTGCAAGCGGGAGTAGAACACACACACACACACACTGCAGGAGCGGGCCATGATGGTCAGAAATTCTAGATTAAGAAAACAGTCCCGTCTGCGTGACTGGATCTATTCCAGCACAAGCCTTTGCCAAGAGTGCTCTTCTCTCAGGCTCTTTTACACATGTTGGTAATGTTAAAAAAAAGTGAATATTTGGAGCTCCTGTCTCCATTTTTTGTGAGATGATGGTTCTTGCAAGTCCTTGCAATACACCACTTCACCATAGTTAGGCACTGGCACCAAAGAAAATAGCAATATTCTAGAGTAATAAACAATTTCAACACCTATATCCTGTTTGTTTGCACCTCCGACACAGTGGCAGACAATTTAAGTGTAATTGTGGGTAAAGCGTGTCGTTGCTGTGTGTAAAAGAACAGCCAACTGGAAGCCGAATCGACCAGAGTGTATTTCATCAGTGTGTCCGAGAGTAAGCTGCAATGTGTTTTCCCCCCCGTGATTAAGACTGTATCTCCCCTGTATAATACTTGATGCTTACTTATAACACTAAAAACGTTATCGCCAGCAAAATACCTCCGCTAATTAAATCCATGCTCTACTTTATAATCGCAGTGGTTATATCAAAGCAAGCTACTAATACGGCTATTTGGAAATGACCTCTGCTAAGTTTATTTCACTGATGTTTCCAACCGTGAGTAGCCGCGACTTGGGTGTGTGATGCATGCATGCTCTGTCATAGCTGGTGTATTGCTGAGGACCCAAGGAAGCGCAGTGTCGAGGGTGAAGTTGGTTGTATGAGCGGTTTTCTAGAAAGCTGCAAGCATCCGGCCCGTTCTGAACAGGCACTGCACTAGTAGTTATAATATACAGTAATTTACAGATGCTCACTGTCTCTAACCCTAACTGTCTCACAATTATTGTCTGTGAAAATCCTATGTCACTAACATCCAGGAACTAGAGCTGGGCAATATAACGATATATCGATATCGTGATATGAGACTAGATATTGTCTTAGATTTTGGATATCGTAATGTGCCAAAAGTGTTCTCTTTTCCTGGTTTTAACGGCTGCATCACAGTAAAGTGATGTCATTTTCTGAACTTATCAGACTGCTCTGGCTGTTCTATTATTTGCCTTTACCCACTTAGTCATTATATCCACATTACTGATGATTATTTATTAAAAAAAATCTCATTGTGTAAATATTTTTGAAAAAGCACCGATAGTCAACCCTACAATACTGTCGTGATATTGAGGTATTTGGTAAAAATATTGTGATATTTGATCGACTCCATATCGCCCAGCCCTACCAGGAACATGATCTACTTAGACCCACTCAGCTGCTGGTTTTATTAGGTCTACCTTGTTTAAAGCTGCAGTAGTCAGTATATTTTTGGCATCATTGGGCAAAAATTCCATAATAACCTTTCAGCATATTGTAATTCAAGTGTTCTGAGAGATAACTAGACTTCTGCTCCTCCTCATGGCTCTGTTTTCAGGCTTTAGAATATCTAGCCCGTGACGGGAGCCTTTGACCAATCATAGGTCATTTTATTGAGAGAGCTTTCCTATAGGCTGTGCTCCGGTCATGTGACCGGAACTTGGCGTTCCTTCACTAGATTTCACAATGGCGGCGGCACATCACAAACTTTCTCATTTAACAGCTAAACCGTGCACTACAAGATGATTCTGAAAACATTTGAGGAGAGAAATAGGCATTAACGTAACAGAATATTGATTCATATTTGATCAGCGCTGCCTAGTTTGACCGGAGTTCGTGAGTGATTGACAGCCGGCTCAAATAGACGGGAGCTGGACAGCGGAACTCAGATCAGCTCTTACTGCTTGTTTTCCTCCGGTCTGTGAAATCTTGCAGATGCCGTTAGGAGCACCGGAGGACACAGAGGCACATGATTTTTTTTCAGGTTACCTGTTTCATGTACTACTGTCACCATATAGCAACCGTTTTATAAAAATTACTTTTTAAATTATATTTGCTCCGATCTCGCCTACTTCAGCTTTAACGCACGATGCAATTAATCAGCTTCAACCAAGGAATGTTACACCCAGTTCAGACCCACGCAGTACCGCAGGTTAAACGTATTTTGGTGGTCAGCCTGCCGTCAGTCTTTGATGGACAGTTGTCTACTACAGAGGGAGGAATGTAGCTGCTGCTATGTGACAGGTGTAGACAAGTTGTTGATTTAATGATGATCTCTGTTTAGAGGAAGAGAGAGATATTTACAGAGCGCAGGACAATATGATATGGGGTGAACACTTGTTCAGTGGATTTGTAACATGCACACATCTGCTGTATGTTAGGAGTACAAGTAAGCTTGGTAAATAGCATTTTGTCATTCTGCCTAATTGGTTTCTACTGGGTGTAGGAGTGGGCTGTAAAATTGTGTTTAGATCTTTTCCTCAGAGAGCAAAAGATTTGTTGTTTTTTTAACACAAATTTGACACAATGTCTACAACTGCCCGAGCTGCCACCACACACACACACACACTCGTAAATGCATCGCCAGCTAGCTTCAGTAAGGTTCACTAACCTGAAAGCAGGGAGACTGGCCAGAGGTCTCCTGCAGTGTGGAGCCCCAGCCTGCTCCCTGGGGGCCTCCGGGCTGGGGGATCGGCCGGTAGAGGAGCCTCCATCCAGGGATTGGACCCCTTTCTCACGAACCTTGGTCTTCAGTTCCGCCACTAGCTGGTCAAAGTTCTTGGTGCGGCCCATCACTTTCCTTCGCTGGTGGATCGAGTGGATCTGTGGACAAAAGAACGCAGGATATCAGTCACTGTTTCACTTTGACTGGCTTCAGTTCAAGTAAAACGGCTAAAACTTCTATCTGACGAGTGTCATAAAAATTATGGATCGGCCTGCCGGGTCAGACGGCTGGCTTAAGGTGCATTATAATACGCCTTGGGGGTGCTTAACTGGAGGTGTAAAGGTGCTTTCAAATAGCACTACTCTTGATTGCCGCCCAGCCACATCAATGTTCTCTACTTTGAACAGGCTGCAGCAGGGCAGGCGTACAGTAATTCCCCCCCACCCCCCTCACGGCTGCTGCTGCCTCCAGTCCTGCCAACAACCTGCACCATAGGCTACAGGTTCAACCTTCTCTAATCTCATCATGTAGCCGGATATAGTGTGTTGTAGGTTAAAATAGAGGAAATGAAGAAGAAGACATACTTATTAAAACAATTAATCCCTTCAGGGAAATTTGTTTTTTTCACTTTGTCATTATTTTACACACAAAAACAGTACCTATGCAAATGTATGTGAGGATGCCTCATAGGAGGTGAACCTCTCCAGCTACCAGGACACACTCCGTAACTGGTCCAAGCTGGACTTGAATCGATGATCCTCCAGTTACCAAGCAAGGTCAGCGCAGACTGAGCTACGCCCCGATAGATAACAATATGATACAATCGCTAACTAATATCATTGTTTATTGATCCAAACCGGATAGTCACACTTCAAGGTTGACGTTGCTGAAAAGTGTTTCTCTTCACTGATCGCTTTGTTGGTAAAGAGGTGTATAATTCAGTGATCTCAGATACTAGTACAATTTGCTTCATATTGTTTTCTTCCGTGTCCGTGACAGAAAGTTGAACAAGTTTAAACATCATCAACTCCTGACGGCAGCACAGAGTATTTGTGCGCGTTCAAGAGAGCAGCACCTCTTGAAACTGTGTTTACATTGGAAACCAATCAGGTGCCAGCAGCAACCTCTCGCTGTCTGAAAGCACCTTTAAGTTGAAAAAGGGAAATGTTGGGAGAGAGTTGGGTAAAGGTTCAGTGTCATTAAGGCATAAGGAGAACCTGATTCTGATTACATAGCAAGCCACTGAGATCAATCAACGGTGTCATTACAGTGTTTTTGGGGCACCAGCAGTTTTATTTTTGAACAAATCTTACTTCCAAACTCGTATACGCTTAGGAGACTTTGGTGGTTTCATTTCCACCAAAATTATTTTTTAAAATTTAACACTTTAAAGTTTCTATAAATATTTATCAGTTACTTTTCCAAATATTTAGCTGTTACTTTTCGAAATCCACATGAACAACTTGTCACATTGGCATAAATTAGATCCAGCGCACATCGATTATTTCAAAATAAAATAGGTCACTATTAAAGCTGGTTTGCCCGTTACTCCCGTTATTTCATTCTTCAGTGTTTAAGAACGCCTGGAGTTCAATTTTCATTAAAACAACGTCATGACTGATAACCCAAATGAATCAAAGCACACAAGGCCAAATTGCTTCCTAAGTTGCCACATGACCGGTTGCTGACAAGCAATGGATCATTTAAAAGGCTATTTTTTTAAAACAGACTCTGGCGCAGTGCTCACTCCACATAAAACACACCAGAGCTACATTACATCACTTCCAGCGAACTTCACAGAGAACAATGAGGATCTGTTTTAAATGACTATTCTTTAGTCTGGCTCAGCTGCTCTACTCCGTGTGTGTGTGTGTGTGTGTGTGTGTGTGTGTGTGTGTGTGTGTGTGTGTGTGTGTGTGTGTGTGTGTGTGTGTGTGTGTGTGTGTGTGTGTGTGCATGTGCATGTGCATGTGCGTGTGCGTGGACAGGCTAAGTCTCTGTGAACTTGAACTCAGTGAAACACAAAAGCAGGGGATATTAACGATTGTGTGAAATTTTAGCAGCATTACTCTGCAACAGCGGTGTGCTATAGTGAATATAGGGGAAACGATGCCCTTGGATTGGGCAATACGACGGTATACAAAATACCGTGCGACAGTGGAAATGTGATTTTCAGACTGTATTGCACAACGGTAGTGTTGGAAGATATGTTAAAATTTTCCATCCGGCCATCGTCAGCCCTACAACTGGCAATGGCTGATATATTCACGCAGGTGTGTGTGTGTGTGTGTGTGTGCTGTCGTAGTTTCAGCTGGGAGATCAGCTGTTCTAGCGGCGAAGCATCGTGAAACTCCCTTCATTCAAACTCGACAGAAACAAAATAAAGCTCACCAAAACCGTCTTGGTTATTCTTTCCAACAATCACCAACTCTGGTTTGGTCAAAAGAAAACCTTATTTCACCGAGTCTGATGTGAAAATATGCCGGCTCTGCATGCTTTTTTCCTACGCCGTACCACCCTCTGCCCGCTGAGCAGCGGCTGAGCGGCTCTCGTTCTTTGGAGGCAGACCATTAAATCAGCAAAATAAAAATGACAAATGCCTCCCAAAAAAAAACAACCGGCGATGTACTCAGCCAATCAGCAATATATCCGTCCAATCGCCCAACCCTACCTGACAGGCTGGTATTTATTTGCACCTGTTAACATGTAACAGGAACCTTAAATAGACTGTTTGTAAGAATCAGAAATTGCTTGTTAACAGCGACACCTGTGGCCGTTAAGTCAACGAAAGTCAGCGTCCTGTTGCTTGCGCTTGCCTGTGTGCGCGCGCTACCTGAATGTGAGCGAGCATCCGTCAAAACAGTGAGGCGACACATGTCAGCTAAAACCACAATATCACTCTATATTGGCAGTAATGTTAGCTGACCAGACGAAGGTCTCTCCATGAATCACTGCTGATCCTAGTGTTGGCTTTTCCTGCCTCAGTCTCCCGACCGCGGCCGGAGGGAACAGGAGAGACACCGGAGTTTTGGTCGGAGACGATAACGTTTCTCTCTGCGGAGCCCCGTCACTTCACAAGACACGGGAAACCTCTGTTGGTCTGGAGGAGCTGCAGCAGTTATTTCTGCACAAACGTCCACTAGATATTCACTAGATATTCTCAGAGCTAAATTAACTCTTCTGCAGTGTGGAGTGTGCGCGCATGTACGTGTAGAGGTGGAGCGAGAACGAGCGCGGTTTGAGAGTGAAGGCAATCAGGCAGGCAAAGGAGCAGAGACTCCGGCCCTGGAGACCAAAGCTACGGTCTCCTCCGCGTCCTCCGACCGTGGCCAACACTGTTTAACAGACGGGCTTCACTAGATACAACTTTGAGGTTTTGGTGCTTCTGTGGTTACCATGATATAAAATGACATACAGTATACCGTGATAGAAGACTTTGGCCATATCGCCCACCCTTACAATGCCCATACGGTGTCGTCAGCCAGTTTCTCCAACAGTTTCATACGTATTTAGCACATACGCTGACACTTTGCTCAGGGTACTGTAGTAAACCCATCCATTTTACATGTCTTATATTTTAGTCTTAAAGCTGCAGTGGATAGAAATGGAGCAAATATGATTAACTTGTGTTTATAAAATGGTCACTATATCCTGAGTAGTGCATGAGACTCTGTGTCCTCCGGTGTCCTCTGGTGCTACTGACATCTGCAAGATGTCACAGACCAGAGGAAAACAACCAGTCAGAGCTTATCTGGAGTCTGCCGTCCAGCTTCTGCCTATGAGAGCTGGCTGTCAATCACTCCTGAACTCCGACCAAACGGTCAAACTAGGCAGCGCTGATCAAATATGAATCAATATTCTGTTTCGTTAATGCCTATTTCTCTCCTCAAATCTTTTCAGAATCATCTTGTAGTGCACGGTTTAGCTGTAAAATGAGAAAGTCTGTGACCTGGCAGCCATGTTGAGATCTGCTGAGGAAATACCAAGCCCCGCCCACCAGCTGGAGCACAGCCAATAGGAACGCTCTCTTTTTAAAATGACCTGTGATTGGTCAAAGTCTCCCGTCACAGGCTAGATGTTCTAAAGCCTGAAAACAGAGCCATGAGGAGGAGCAGAAGTCTAGTTTTCTCTCAGAACACTTGAATTACAATATGCTGAAAGGTTATTATGGAATTTTTGCTCAATAACGACAAAAAAATTGTGGCCTACTGAAGCTTTAATGTTTTTATGTTTTGTCTTACGTAATGTCAGTCTTTATAACTTGGTTCTGGAGGAACAACATTTCATTTCAGCTGTATTTTTTAAT
Organism: Sebastes umbrosus; assembly: GCF_015220745.1. Classification (NCBI taxonomy): domain Eukaryota; kingdom Metazoa; phylum Chordata; class Actinopteri; order Perciformes; family Sebastidae; genus Sebastes; species Sebastes umbrosus. The sequence continues at coordinate 4,146,082 of NC_051269.1, forward strand.
AGTTAAAATGACTAAATAGGGGTGCCCCGGTAGCTCACCTGGTAGAGCGGGCGCCCCATGTAACGAAGGCTGAGTCCTTACTGCATCTCATCCCCTTTCTCGCTCCCCGTTTCATGACTATCGCAGTCAAATAAAGGCAAAAGCCAAAAAAAAAAAATCTTAAAAAGAAAATGACATTATAAACTTGAACGTTTGAGTTTACAACTAATTTCCCCAACTTTGCTGGAAAATGATGGTGGGCCATCATAATCATTAAAACACTTTCCTATGATAGTGTTTTAATTTAAGATTTCTGCTATGACTCAAAAACGAATCATTATCGTTAGATGAATCGAAACTGGTGGCTGCTGTTTATTTAGTCATAGTTGACCTGCTTGTCACAGCTCATTGTGTTAGGAGATCGAGCATATGAAGATGTAACCAGAGCAAACAAGAGATCAGAAATGAGTAAGGCTTTAAGTAGTTGATCCTGTGACATCAATGGACCTGATTTAGCTCAGAAAATCAATTATCCCATCTATTATTTAGCAAATAACTGACTAATGATTTATTCTGTCAAATGACATGCGCCCATCACGCATTACCAAAGTTATAAGTCGTGCCCTCAAGCTGCTTATTTTCCAAAAACCCAAACATTCATTTAGCAATGAAATCCCACATTGGAGAAGCTGGAACCAGCGAATGTGATATGCGATATATTTTAAATAATAATCATTAAAGGTCCCATATCATGCTCATTTTCAGGTTCATGCTTGTATTTTGTGTTTCTACTAGAACATGTTTACATGCTGTACTGTTAAAAAATATACCTGAATATACCTGTATTTACCTTCGGCCTGAAACGCTCCGTTTTAGTGCATTTCAACGGAATTGCAATGGAATGGCGTTGCTAGGCAACAGCTTGGGTCCATGTATACTTCCTGTCAGCTGATGTTATTTACATACACTGCAACAGGAAATAAACTGGGACACATTTAGAATGTTTACATTTAAAACCGTGTAATGGTCTAAATATTGTATATTTGTGACATCACAAATTGACAGAAATCCTGACGGCTTGTTTCAAACGCACAATTTCTGAATACGGGCTTTGTGTGTTTCTCCGTATATTGAGTGTTTTGATAGTTTAACAGTATATATATAGCACTTGAACCTGCTTTATAATATAAAAGACATGAAAATCTCATTTTTTACAATATGGGACCTTTCAATTTTCTGTCAGTTAACTAATCCATTCATTGTTTCAGCTATCGCAGTTATCGTTGAAATTCTGCATCAGTGTTGCTTGTGAACACATTTCTCATTTCCATCGTTCTAAATGAATAGTTAAAATAACTACATGCCATATTTCCTCCCTAGCAGCAGGTGGAAGAGGAAACCCAGCCGCCTACAGAGCAGGTATAAGGTGCAGACTGTTTTCCTGCGTGTCTTTCCCGTCACTTCTGTCATTTCCTGTTAATCAGGTCATCCTGTCTCTACTTGGCTGGATGTGGCCTCTCACGCTCACTTCCTCCTTCACACACCAGCCACCATATAAGGACTCTTCCTGTGCTGGGAGCCATTTTCACCACTCAGTATCAGTCAGTACTCACCAGTAACACAGAGCAGTGACTGCAGTTTAAATCATTTGAAAACCTCTACTCTGATCTCACACTGTCATCACTCCTTTTTTTCCCACTTTGCTCTTTCAAGGCGGATATTATTTTCTTCAACGTCGGACTGCAATCCTATCCCGTATTTTGAAACGTTTCAGTGAAATGATTTAAAAGGTGCTAAATTTGATATGCAAAGCATTCAAAACAACTATCGTCTATGTAAAGATATGGAGGAGTAATGTCTACCTGAGCAGAGAATGAAGTCTCTCTACCTCTGTGTGTGTTGTAATCAGAGCTTCTCCTCGCTTTGCTGACATGGTCGTTAGTAGTGCATGTGAGTTTGCCCCACTCGCGCTCACGGCCAGAGGCAATAGAAATTCCCCCAATCCCGTATTTAGCACCTTTAAAGAATTTAACGGTATCTTAATAATGGGATCCCACTGCTTTATGTGCAAAGTGACCCTTTGCTAAGTCCCGCCCCTCAAACGCAGATTGGCCAATCGTAGCGTAGCATCAGCCAGCTCTGACCAGGGTCCGACAACAAGCCCTACTGGCGGAGCAACATGAAGGACTCCATGAAGAGGACCCACTCCCTAAGTAGATATGAAGGGCTCATTCTGAGCTAACGGAAACACAACCACTCTTAGTTTCAGGTGATTATACACCGATGAAAACATAGTTGTGAATATTATATTCCATTTTTGCTGATAGATCCCCCAAAATGCAACACACTAATTAAAGGGCACTTGTGTTTGCACGTAATGAACGCAGATGCTTCCATACAGGACAAGAGGCCTCACTGAATGGTTTGATGAGTAATGAAAATTATGTGAAATTATGTTATAGATACCTATGGGAGATTTTGGAGCCACGTTAAACAGCACTCTCCACCACCATCACCTGAACACCAAATGAAGGAATATCTTTTAGAAGAATGATGTTCATCCCTCCAGTAGAGTTCCACACACTTCTAGGAGAATCTACGACGAGGACCAGCCTCCAGAAGCTGCTCTGGAAGCTGGTGGTGCAACAACACACCTCATGTCACACATTTGTATATCACCTCATTCAACTATGGCACAAGTTAACTAAAAACATTGCTCTTTTTCTTAAAGAAAAACAAGATTTATAATAACCTCTTACAAAAAAAATACTATTGGCTGATATGAGAATCTATTAGATGTCGACATTTATTACACGGCTGTGTGGAATACTCGATTCTGATTGGTTAATCGCGGCGTTCTGCGGTCTGTAATTTCTGTATAGCAGACCGTTGCTATGTATAGCAGACTGTTGCTATGTATAGCAGACCGTTGCTATGTATAGCAGACTGTTGCTATGTATAGCAGACTGTTGCTATGTATAGCAGACCGTTGCTATGTATAGCAGACCGTTGCTATGTATAGTAGACCGTTGCTATGTATAGCAGACCGTTGCTATGGGCGCAGCTCTGATGTCAGACTCTGGCGGACCATTTTTGTGTCAAAAAATTGATTTCTTAAGTAAGTAACTGTGTAATAAGAGGGATAATTAACAGCCTGTCGGGGATTCTTTCACAACAATGACCGGCTCGCTGTACATTATCCCTTACTGAAACTACAATTACTGCCTTGTGGTTGTATGCCTCCGCCAACTGATCAAGTTGCAGTCTACATCTATGTCTATCCAAAATGTCATCACTACATTATTTTATCCTATTAGACATTTGTGTGAAATTGTCATAATTTACATACAAATTCATGATTTATAGGTAATAGTGACCTTGACCTTAGACGACCAAAATCTAAATCAGTTCATCCTTGATTCCATGTGGACATTTGTGCCAAATTTGAAGAAATTCCCTCAAGACATTCCCGAGACATCGCATTCACGATAATGGGACGGACAGACAACTTGAAAACATAATGCCTCCGGCCACGGCTGTTGCCAGCGCGGAGGCATTAAATTATTATCTGACTTGTTGCCTGTTGTCTGAGTAATGATGAGAGCACCAAACTCACAACCTACTTTCCAACTCGGATGTGTACAGATGGGATCAAAAGCAAAGGTGGAATGAAGCCTCTCAAACTTTTACTGAACTTCTCAGAAAAATTAAAGAAAAAAGAAAAAAAGACAGAAAAGAGAAAGAAAAAATTGCAAAGTCGTGAAAATCGGAGGGCACAAGAAGTAGGGCATCAGTCTGGTGACGGAGAGTGTGTTTGGAGCTTACATTGCATGTCAGGAGGCGAGTGCAGACCTTCTTCCTGTCGGGGTCGAGGACGCCGCAGTGTTTGTCCAAGTCACACTCCCTCTCTGAGGAAACACAGAGCATCTCAGCTGCAAGATCACACAGTCAGAACAGGTCAAAATCTCGTTACCACCACTCAGTGCTGTCAATAATGCCAACATAAACATAAACAGACATTTACACATTTTATACATTTTCACCAGAATGTGTTCTCCAAGCTGCCTAAGTGTTTTTGACCACTTGACACCCTGTTTATACAGGAGGCAATTCAGCCATGGTTTTCAGTGGTCCGTCAGCGAAGATACTCTTGTATTTTAATTAGGGCTGTACTGAATAGTTTGAAGTAGGGATGCCACAAGTCAATGCAAAAATTCCGTCAGGGCTCGAGACAAACGGCGTCCCATCGTCCCGGGGACGACAGAAAATGTGTTTGGGACGCAGTAGACTCACTATTGAGGCATCCAGGGGAAGCACTCTATTTTTTCCAGATAATGCTACACTGTGAGCAACAAATCTGTGTTGAAATCAGCAAGACGAGAGCTAGTTAATGTTAGCTGTTAGCAGCCGGTAAGTAACACAGTCCTGCACGGAGATAACATATAACGTTAACGGTGTCATTGATTTACATTATGATACCTTCCGGCTGTATTCAGTAAAAAAAAAAAAATAGTATTGGGCGAAGGTAAATTCTAAAGTTACCATGACGTGTTCAAATTAGGGCTGCACAGTTAATCGAATATTAATCGCGATTTTGGCTTCCCACAATTAAATGAACATGATTATTGCGATATTGACGTTTTAAAATGCTCCGCTCATAGAAAACTCTGCTGCGTTAATCAAGCCCTTCCTAAACTAACAGCTAGAAATGTAACCTCAGTCAGCAGCCGATCAAAGCCAGACATTTTCAGCAGTCTCATATGCTCATATATACGTTTTTTGCCGGTCAGACACATACTCCATGTGCAGCCGCCACGCGATGGTTTTACGTCAGCATACAGCGGCACAGTCAGTAACGTCACACACACGACGTGTCGTCGGTGTGGAAGTTCTTCAGTGTGAGTGAAGGAGACATAAAGCTGTAATTTGTCACACATGCAAGTCTAAAAGAAGCCGTGGAGGAACAACCTTAAAGTAGTCATAAACCTAATTGTTTTACGATGTAACCGCCGGGAAACGATCAGGAAATAACGTTTCATTTCTCTGATTTGCTGCTTTGTTTTCACTGTGGTCTCTCTCTCCGTTCACTCTATAGCTTGCTCGACACTCGCTGCTCTCGCTCTCTCCCTCCGTCGCTCGCTTGTTGAGCTGACGAGGAGGAACTAACTTTGAATGCTTCATATTAACGGCTACATATTATACCTTTGAGAACAACTAACTTAAACAGACTCTTATTATATTGTAGTTCATTCCCATGATGCTGCTCAGTGATAGCAGCGGAGTTACACGCTACACAGCTCAGCTATGGTGCGTTCAAGCACTACTCAGTAAACTGAGGATAGATTATAATACTATCATGACGTGTTCAAATGTAAGTTTAAACAGTTGTTTGAAGGAGATGTTGTCACAGCACTAGAAAATAGGTAATAGAGAGGGAATTATGACCTGTTTAACTTCCTAACAAAAACCTGTGTGCAAACAATAACAAAGGAGTGTCTGTTGAAGCACATGGGATTTATTGTTTTACTTTGTTTTTTTACTGTGGTATCAAATTGGTATCGAGAACGGTGAAATTTCACTGGTATCGGCTTATAATTTTATGGTGTTGTGAAATCCCTAGTTCCAAACTTCATTTGTAACGTTGACATTCAAATTCTAAATCAAAATTCGAATGCTGTGCAGCAGTTTTTTTTTAATAATTTTTCAGTCATAATTCTGTAGCAAATTATGAGCGCCGCTGCTAAAACTTCACACATTAACATCCCCTGCTCTGGTGTTCACAGACACTATGATTTAATAGTAAAAAAAGACTTATTCATTTAATCCGATGAATCACTTTGAAAACCTCAATAGAAGCTTTGAATATTAAAAAACATTCGGTACATTCCTAATTTTAATCAATACAGCCATCTAACACGGGTTGCATAATGGCTTGCGTTTCAGATGTGCTTTACATACACAACCACAACCTGAGGCATCTTTTTAGGTTCAAGTCTTCTGTTTTACGTGCAGAACTACAGTGACTGTGTATGGGCTCAGCAGTACTGTCTGAACGCCTGGTAGATTCACTGTTAAGCCTGAACGGCATAATTCCACTGTTTACTTTGTCAAGACAGCGGAAAAAAGATTGTCGTCATGATATCTTTTTAGAGTTGCAAAAATGTTTCATGGTATTATAACAACTCACTTCACCTTACTTGCAGTGTGTATCTAACAAATAGCACTATGATTATTTTAGCAGGTAAAAATGACCAATAACAAACTGCATGATAAGTATCATCCATCGTTCCATTTGTACTCACTGGAGGCCACTTTGTTGTAGGGTCTGGGGACGCGGTGGCTCGGCAATGGAGAGGACAGAGGGGAGTCCTTCCTCTGGCTCGGGGTGGGGGGCCGGTCACTGGGCGAGGGCCTGCCAGGCGGGGTGCCTCCATGCGGCCAGGGCGGATCTCTGAGTGACGGAGGTGGAGAGCTCATCGAGGGCTCCAGAGGTGGCGGCTGCTTGAATACCGATGACTCTGTGTGACTGCTGTGGGAGGACTTCTCCAGCGGGGAATGTCTGGGTTATGGAAGACAAAGGCAAGTTCAAAGTTAGCTTTTTACTTTTAACAACACTGGCAAAATAAAAAAACATCTACTTTTTTTTAAAATGCATGTTATCCTAACCGTTATGTTTGGGGGAGAACACATACTACGACAGCTAGAGTTGTATCTGCCTGTTTAAAGCGAACAATGACTCTAATCGGATCAGACCATCAGAGACAACATACAGTAAAGAAATGGTTCATATTCATTTAGTGCAATTTTCTTCATGTTATCAGTATTTAATCTTCTATTCCTTATTATTTTTTATGCATTTCTGCTCTTTTTAAGTGTGAGATAGAGAGTCAGGAAAGGCAGGAGAGAGAGGCGGGGGGGGGGGGGGGGGGGTTGCATGAAGCAAAGGGCCCTGGGCCGGACTCAAGCTCAGGCCGCTGCGGTAAGTACTCAGCCTTAATGGTACATGCTCTACCCGGTGGGCTACCAGGGCACCTCTAAAGGGACTTCCTGTTAGTTTAGTGTCTAAAAGGCTTTTCACACAGAGGGTGGTTTGCGCTACGCTTGCCGCTGAACGGTTCAGCGTACATCACAGTGAGCAACTCGCTTTGCTCAGCGCAGCAAAAGAAGCCGTTGTTGCGCCACGCAAGCAATTGGATTTAATGGGGTTTCAGAGCGCAGTGGTGAGGTTATGTGAAGCCCTTTGAGGCTGGACTCTGATTCCAATGCATATCTTACTAACTAATGTATTATAGTTTTAATTGCAAAATGATGCCACCAAATATGGAATCAAGATACTGGTGGTGAAATGATCGCCTCAGCATTTTTATATTGTGATTAATAATTATATAATGCAAAAAATAATGACATACAACATAATAGGCCATTTTCACAGCAGCCATTTTGACATGCAATAAACAGGGTAAAATAGGTGTAATTTAACATTAATTATGGCCCTGTTCTATTTAGATGGGCCATGCTGGTTTACTGGAATGGCTGTGACGCACTTAACAGAAGGCGGATTTATCAAATGATTTTCAATGTGTTAATTAGTGAGCTTTACAGATGCTGATAGGCAGATTTTGTTACCTTTGGACAGGAGAAGGCTTACCCGTTTCCAGTGTTTATGCTAAGCTAACTGGCTAATAAGGCTGTGGCCCCATATTTACCGGACAGGCACGAGTGGTATCGATCCTCTCATCTAACTTTTTGCTAGAAAGTGACAAAGCACATTTCCCAAAATGTTGAACCATGATTTTAATTCAAGTTCAGCTTTATGTTTTTGGTATTTTATAAAAACAACTCTCAGCCCTACACACAGACATAACTTAAAGGTCCCATATCGTGCTCATTTTCAGGTTCATACTTGTATTTTGTGTTTCTACTTGAACATGTTTACATGCTGTAATGTTAAAAAAACAACTTTATTTTCCTCATACTGTCGGCCTGAATATACCTGTATTTATCCTCTGTCTGAAACGCTCCGTTTTAGCTCATTTCAACAGAATTGCATTGCTGGGCAACAGTTTGGGTCCATGTTTACTTCCTGTCAGCTGATGTCATTCACATACTCTGCAACCGGAAATAAACTGAGACACATTTAGAATGTTTACATTTAAAACCGTGTAATGGTCTAAATATTGTATATTTGTGACATCACAAATGGACAGAAATCCTGACAGCTTGTTTCAAACAGACAATTTCTGAATACAGGCTGTGCGTATTTCTTCATATATTGAACGTTTCAATACTTTCACAGTATTTATATAGCACTTAAACCTGCTTTATACTATAACAGACATGAAAATCTCCCTTTTTACAATATGGGACCTTTAAGTTTTTTTTAAAATGTAAACAAACTAAAGAAAGTATTGCATTAGTGCATCAAATTGTAGGACTACACTCCGTTCTTTAAAGCTTCTGTCTACTTTCTTGTGAAGTTCTACTCTGTGACCCCTGAGCTCTGTAGTTAGAGCTTTCTCCCCAACTCGCCCTTCTCTGTTCTTACCGTACTCCATCCTTGGAGTTCTTGGAGTGTCTGTATTGAGGTGGAGTGGAAGGCGAAGGTGGGGCTGCCCGTGGCTGCCCGACCCCCTGGCCACGACCATCCCAGGATGAGGCGGAAGCAGCATTGGTCCCATGGGAAGGAGAATGGCCGTGGTGAGGCCTCTGCTGTGGCTGGGGTGCGGGGGTGGGAGAGCGCAGTCGGGCGTACAGCTTGGACAGGGGGCCGTGTCGTCGCTCGCAGTGCTTTTCGAACGCCTGCGGCTTCACTACTTGGCCGCAGTGGCTGCACACCACCAGGTAGAAGTCATCGTGGCCGGGGTAGAGGCCAAAGATGGACATGTCTTGAAGGAGAGGGGAGAGGAGCGATGAGGAGAGGAGATACAATGGACACACACGTCAGACTGCAGAAGAGGTAACATGGCAATGTCACTATGTGGGGCAGGCGAGGATGGAAGGATGGTAGATCTTCAGAGATGGACAACTTTCAGTTGGTTACCTACAGGATCCCCAACTTCCTGTATTCTTACATTATCAACTATGAAATACCTGTAGTCCTCTACGGGTTATGATATATTCTTTCTTCTTTTAATAAAAAAATATATATAAACATTGAACAATTTTATGAGATGAGCCTTTTACTAGGTACTTATAAAATACAATGGCTGGACACATAGCTCTACGCAGGATTAATGTAAGGGTGCTCCGATCAATCGGCAATCAAACTTTATTGTTCTATATTACACGGTTGTGTTGAATACTCAATTCTGATTGGTCAATCACGGCTTACTGCGGTCTCCAATTTCTGTATAACAGGACCGTTGCTATGTATAACAGACTGTTGCTATGGGCGCAGTTCTGATGTCGGACTCTGACGGACCGTTTTTGCGTCAAAATAATGATTTCTTAAGTAAGTGGCCGTGTAATAAGCGGGATAATGTACAGCTAGCGGGTCATTGTTGTGAAAGAATCCCCTTCAGGGCGATGAGAAACCCCTCCGCTTCACGTCGGGGTGCAGCGTCGCCTTGTCTGGGATTCTTTCACAACAATGACCGGCTCACTGTACATTATCCCTTACATATTCGTTCTAAATAGTTTGATCGGTGATCTCTATAAAGGCCGATCAGGAGAGCCTATTAGATGACGCAAAACATGTGAGACAATTTCTCTACGTACTGCTAAAATGGCTTCAGCAGAGTTGTGAGTTGTGTCTCTAAAGGCCCATTCACACAGCCTGTTCAAGGCGGGACTGTTGCGCCGTTATTCCGCCTTGCTGTTCTGTGTAAACGGTACGGACACAGAATGGGGGGGGCATTGTTGCTCAGCCGCTAAGCCGGAAGCGGAGGTAGTCACAGGAGCCGAAATGGCGTCTCTGTGTAAAAGGGACACACACACACACTAGACGCGTTATCGCGTTAACTTTGACAGCCTTAACATTATATATATATATATATATATATACACTGTGTATATGTATATGTGTGTGATAGACTGAAGGCCTATTCAAGGTGTACCCCACATCTCGCCCAATGTATATAATAAGCATGGTGTAGACCTTTCCATTGCAATTCTGTTGCTAGGGCAATAGCTTTAGTCTAAGTTTACTTCCTGTCATTAACAAATATTGCAACAGGAAATACAAAGAGGCCCCTTTAGAAAGTTTATGTTGTCAAATTTGAAAAGGTCTTTAGGTAGAGGATATTGATCTGGCAATGTTTGGATTTCTGTTAAACATCAATTGAACCAAATCCCTACATAGATGTGAACTAACAGAAAGAAGAGAAAACTTTAATTACAAACTTAAAATCAAAGCACATGTGTGAACCACCCAGCTCATTCTTCTTAATCATCGCTTTGTTTTGGCTGTTATTACCATGTGATGGAGATGCAGCGTGAGTGTGAGAGGGTGCACATACTTGCACACACACATACTATCAAGGTGCTTCTTTTGATTCATCATGTCGTGCTCTGACACGCACACACACAAACATACAGGGAGTGTCTGTCAGACAGCTGCTGCTGCTGCTGCTGCTGCTGCTGCTAAGGACAGCCAGGCTAGGTTCCAGGAGGTGTCTGATCACACAACACTACCCAGCTTTAACACTCGACCCTGGACACTCTCTGCAAACTAGTACCTCCATTGTGTCAGGAGCAAAGCTGGAGACCAAATAGAAGCTGAGGCACAGTTCAGTGAGGCATTACAGGTCAGTGTGCATGCACAGTAACGCAAGCACACAGACCATCAGTTTGTGCTTTCAGATGTTCCCAAACAACAACAGACTTTACTATGACTTGTAGATGATAGTGTGCAGACTTACCCTCCTTACTGAGTGACATGGCCTCTGCAGCCTTTTTGCCATTCTTGCTGCAGTCGTCCACGTCGGGCCCTGAAACATCAAACATTACACACGTTAGATGTTTTCCAAAAGTTGTAGGTCAGGTTCATCAGCAGGACTAAGACTAACCTTAGGGCACACATTCTGCACATCAACAGGCCCTTATACTGTGTTATATAAAGGACTGATATGCAGGTCAACTGCTTCTTTGCTTCTGTTCTGGTCATTTTGATCAGTTTTCTAAAGCATTAAGTAGCTCAATGTTTTGTGTGGTGGATGAGGACTTTATTTGATAGTTGTGGACAAAGTAGCACTTCGGGAGGGATGCCAGACAATGAGTGAGCGCTCAGACTTAGAGATGGGGATGGGAAGGGCAGGAGGACTCTGGGGGGGCAGAAGTCAAACAGATGATGAGACTCTCTGTCTCATAAACACAGACATGTTAATAATAATATGAGTTATTGAGGGGAGGCAGTGATGCTGGCAGTCAGATGAGAGAACATTGAAGAGAACAGAGAGTAACGTTAGCTCCTATCAAAGGCTGGGCCAGCACATTTACATGGTGGCAACAGCATCAGACTCCTCCTCCGTCACCGGTGTCTGCTCTCTATCCTCCTGCTGCTAGCATTAGCTGCTAGCATTAGCATGCTACCGCTAACTTGCCTCGGCGTCAACGGGCAGTCTGGCTCGCTTGCTAGCTAGCTAGCCAAGGCCTATTAAAAGGAGGCTGGAACACGCGTCACATCATCGTGGGTACCACGCATGCGCAGTAGAATCTGGTCTGTCGTCGTCGAAATTGAGCCAGTCACAACGCAGCTTCAGTCACACTGCGCATGCGTCATACCCCACACCCAAAGACACGTCACCCAGCCTACTACTATAGGCCTTGTAGCTAGCTAGCCTAGCCTAGCCTTCCACGGTGAGAAGTTGCCTCCTTCCTTCCGCTCTGCTGCCGCCGCTGCCCGGCTGCTCTCACTCAGATGAAACGCCTCCGTTAAAGGCTGGCAGCTCGTCTCACGGCCACTGCATTGAAGCCCACACTGTGCTGGTTATATGTGAATAAGTACATCTTGTTTTGTCTCTTAGAGACAGCGTATGCAGCGGGACGCCGGCAGAGAGAGCGACATGTTACCCGCCCAGCACTAGGACCCGGCAGGGTCTTTGTTTGGGTAACATGGTTAGCTCCGTGCTCCGTTAACACCGATATTAACGCCGGTGTTTCGGTTAAATGGCTCCGTAGCTGCCGGTGTTTTGCGTCACGGTGCTTGCTTACCCTCCGCCGCTGTCACACCGGCCCAGTCGGCCCAGGCGGTCCAGCTCTGACCCACGAAATCCTCGAGGCTAGGCACCCGCCGATCCACAGCAGCCATTACTTTTACTGCGCGTTCACGCGCCGCCATCATCACTGCGCGGCAAGCAGCTTACGTCATAGCTCGCGCTCTCGACAGGAGAGGAACTTCCTGCGTGCGCGTTCTTGGGACACCCACACACACACACACACACAAACACACACACGAACACACACACAGAGGACAGGGGACAGGAGGAGACAGTCTCTAAGTGATGTAATTTCTCTGAGTGTGATATTAATACACACAAAGAGGCGAGGAAGAAAGAAGTTTAGAAAAGCCAATTTGATTATTCAAATATTGAAAACAGACACATGCACATCAAAATGCAAACTCAATAGTAGACACAAGACACATTTTTTTGTAACATGTACAAATGCACAAATATCTGTAGAAATGTAAACGCCTGCCCATATCAATACGCAGCCTATGAGACAAGGCGTGTTCATGTAGAGCACCTTTCCAACACTGAGGCAACTCAAAGTGCATTTAAATGACAATTAAAAACACAATTAAAGCTGCAAGCAGCGATGAACGGGCCCTCACCCCTTTGCGCACGTCGGGGCTACCGCTCATGCATTTCCATGAAAGTCGGACACCGCACACAACAGTTAGAGGGCATTGGCGTGGCGCTGGAAATGACCTGTTGAAAACATGTAGGGCATCCTTTAAAGGCACTTCTATGAGGGTGGGTGGCAATATACAACCATTTCTTGTTGCCAGTAGGTGGCGTTATCACCATAACTCAATAATGGCACATAAATGTCTTGAGGCCGGGACTCTTATAAAACATGTCAAATTTGGGGCAGATTGGACAATGTATAGTTTATTTACAACAACTTCCTGTTTCCTGTAGGGGGCGCTATGACTATCACTCATAATGGCACATATATGTCTTCAGGCCGGTACTCTTTTCCAGCTTGTGAAATTTGGGGCAGATCGGATGATGTAAAGTCAAGTTACAACAGCCTCCTTTGTCATGTCGAAACATACAAATTTGCCGCACCGTCACAACAACAGCGTTTCGCGAAAACACAAAAGCTTCGCAATTTAGCATCGTAAAGGGTTTGAGATTCTGCTGCCCAACTTTGAGATGGATCTCTTCAATCCTCTAGGAGGAGTCTCGTAAAGTTTCATACCTGTAAAATGCTAAAATGGCGTCTTCTCACATGACCTATGACATCACCGTTCGAGCGATCAAAAATTCCTTCACAATTTATTGTCACATTAGTTTAAGGGTTATACCACCCACATTTTATGCATCTCGCAGCAGAAAAATAATCTTTATAAAAACAATAGGCTTCCTTGCACTTCGGGCGCTAATAAGATAGGGAAAAGTATAACATATAAGCAAATGGTGAACTGTAGGCTAAACTGAAGCCAGGGCCCACTTTAACAATAGCACTTTTCCATCCTTCCAACCAATAAAAATCATATAAGTATATTAAAGGGACTGTTTGTAACTTTTTAAGCGTATAAATGTACCGGGTCGGGACACATACGCGCTCGCATATGCAAGCTCGCGTGGGGCCGGCGTCCCCGCTCCTCTGCCTGCTTGCCTTCACTCAGACAGCGCGCGCGTTTTCGCGTACTCGCTCCACCTCTAGACGTGAACGCGCGCTCACTCCACACTGCAGAAGAGTTAGTAGTTCGAGAATATCTAGTGAATGTACAGTGGACGTTTGTGCAGAAACAACAGAGGTTTTCCGTGTTTTGTGAAGTGACGGGACTCTGCAGCGAGAAACTTTGTTGTCTCGTTACCGACCGGGTGCCGGTGTCTCCCTGTTCACTCCGGCTGCGGGCGGAGGGAGACAAGTTTCTCGCTGTGGAGCCCCACTGCTGAAGCCTGCGTTGAGGCAGGAGAAGCGAACACAGCATCAGCATTGATTCATGGAGAGACCTCCGTCTGGTCTGCTAACATTACTGCCAAGCAGCTGAAATATAGAGTAATATTATAGTTTTAGCTGATGTGTGTCGCCTCACTGTTTTGAGCGATGCTCGCTCATGTCTATGTAGAGCGAGCACAAGCACGAGCCCGACGCTGACTTTCGTTGATTTCACGGCCACAGGTGTCGCTGTTAAGAAGCATTTCTGAAAGTTACAAACAGTCCCTTTAACCTGTTAGAGGGCCCCACTGCAAAAAAATAGCACCGTTAGGCCCGTTGACCTTGAACCCCCCCACACCTCCTACCTACTGTGCATTGTGTGTGGACCCTGTGGGTTACAAGTTCCCATTAAGTACAGTGCACTCCAGAGACTAGACATTGTGGCTTTATTATGTGCCCAGACACCCAGAAAACAACACAGCCCCAGGTTTGCTGTGTGTTAGTTTTTGGTACTTTGATTAAGCAAATGGTTTGAAAATAAATGTTGACACAGTGTCCTTACATAAGACATGGCATCAACACTGGCTAAGAATCAAATAAAAGTTAAAGCTGAAGCAGGCGAGATTGGAGCAAATATGATTAAAAGAAGTTATTTTTATGAAACGCTATAGCTATATCGTGACAGAAGTACATGAAACGGGTAACCTGAAAAAAAATCATGTTCTTCTGTGTCCTCCGGTGCTCCTAACGACATCTGCAAGATTTCACAGACCGGAGGAAAGCAAGCCGTAAGAGCTGATCAGATATCTGCTGTCCATCTGCTGTCTATGAGAGCCGGCTGTCAATCACTCGCGAACTCCGACCATACGGTCAAACTAGGCAGCGCTGATGAAATGTGAATCAATATTCTGTTACGTTAATGTCTATTTCTCTCCTCAGATGTTTTCAGAATCATCTTGTAGTGCACGGTTTAGCTGTAAAATGAGAACGTTTGTGATGCCGCCGCCATTGTGAAATCTGGTGACCGGAACACAGCCAATAGGAACGCTCTCTCAATGGAATGACCTGTCATTGGTCAAAGTCTGCCGTCACAGGCTAGATGTTCTAAAGCCTGAAAACAGAGCCATGAGGAGGAGCAGAAGTCTAGTTTTCTCTCAGAAAACTTGAATTACAATATGCTGAAAGGTTATTATGGGATTTTGGCCCAATGATGCCAAAAATATACTGCATACTGAAGCTTTAACAAATTCGTTGACACACAGTGAAACTGTGATCTTGGGGGAATTTCCCTTGTTGGTAATCCAGTCTTCATAAGTGATGTTGAGGCTCCAGTAGAATTGTCTTCTTTAGCGAACAATCTTCAATGCTGCTCTATCAAACAATGTTCATTGCATCTATTGGACTGCATTAAAATGAGAAATGTTTCTAATGTTTTGTTCCTTTCATGTCTGTAAATGGGGGTAGAAAATATATTAGAAACACCTCTTTACTTACAGTATTTCAATCTAATACTACATTACTAGCACCAACTGCAGCCTCAAAGGCAGATCAGTCACGGTTCGCTGGTAGAGCGAAGCACAGGGAGAGCATTCTCTCAGGTGGAGATCAGAAGTCACAGGTCCACACACGTGAACACACCTTTAATCCCTGTAAGTGATTAAGCCTCACACGGCTAGTCAGAGCCGCGCTGAAACGTGACGATGTGATGTAACCGTACATCATTATGTACACTGTGTATGTGTCTGGGATCTTGTGCACCACATGTCATCATACATCAAACTCAGGAAAAAGATGTGTGCATCTGTCAGTGGGAATGAAATGTCACAATTTGTCTGGAAAAAAGTGATTTGTTTAGCAAAAATGCTGATAAATAGTTGATTTAAATTTGCGCTTATTTAATTACTTTTTTGGAGGGGTTTTTATAACGTGAAATGGCAAGAGCAGCAGTGGGCCAGCACCATGAGGCTGAGAGGATCCAGGGCCATAGTTATCTTCCCTACTCTCCCAGGTCATAGAGGAGACTCAGAGGGAAGCAATTGAGCAGCACATAATGAACTTGAGCAGCAGCTGCAGAGACTACACTCAACCACATCTCCACCTGGAACCACCAGCAGGGCCATGGACAGTGTTGAGTCAACTGCTACTGAGACTGAAGGGTTGAACGCGGGTGGTTTACATTCAGCAGAGTGAGAAGGTACCAACGTTTTCTGGTAATCTGATCAGAGCAGACTGTCCTCTAGATTCTAGACTCTAGATTCGCCCAATAGTAATTTTTCCTGAGCCGACTTTGAACGCCTCATAACAATAACTCAGTGGCACCTCCGTTAACGTTCGTATCTCCGGTATTTAGCCAGTCAGGACTGGAAGAAAGATGGTGGAATCGGACTGCGTGTGGACTATCGCCGCCTGAAACTAAGAAAGATGCTTTCCCTCTGGCAAGGGTTGAAGAGTCACTGGATGGATGGTATAGGAGCTAAGTGGTTCTCTACTATGGATTTAGCAAGTGGCTAGCTAGTTGAGGCTTCTGAAAAGGACAAGGCAAAGACAGCGTTCTGTACTCCATTTGGACTATTTGAGTTGAATAGGATGCCATTTGGACCGTTTCCATTTCAGAGCCTTATGGAGCGCATGTTTGGAGACTGCTGTTATCAATCTGTCTTACTGTACCTCGATGATGTGATTGTGTTCTCTTCCTCTATTCGTGCAGCATCTGGAGAGGCTGGAGGAAGTTTTCTCTCAGCTACAGAAGCAGGGGCTCAAGGTACAAGGTAGCGGTGGAGCCAGATTGGAGGACCCCCCACTAACCTGCCTGAGCTCCGATCTTTTCTAGGGTTTGCCAGTTGTTATAGGCCCTTCAAAGCAGGATGTGCAATGATGGCTGCTCCTTTGCACCAGGTGGTGGCACAACTGAGTCCAGGTACAAAAAAAGGGTAAGACCCCCGGGAAGCAACTGGCCTCAGCGTGGACAGCAGAGAGTGAGGAGAAGTTTGGCCAGCTAAAGAACGCACCCGTCTCTGCACCGGTGTTGGCCTATGCAAATTTCCAGAGGCCATTGTGTTAGAGATAGACACAAGCCATGCAGGGCTGGGGGCGGTGCTTTCCCAGCAACATGGAGGGAAGCTCAGGCCTATTGCTTATGCTAGTAGGGCACTCAAACCTGCTGAGAACAACATGCAGATCTATAGTACTATGAAGCTAGAATTCCACGCTCGGGATTGTCGGAAAAATCTAGAGAGAGAGCACTGTGCACACTGACAATAACCCACTTAAGCACCTAGATACAGCACAACTTGGTGCAGTAGAGCAACGACGGGCAGCCCAGCTAGCTCCCTTCAACCTTCAAATATTGTATAACTATTTCAGATCATCGTGCTTATGGTTTGCATGTTCCACATTTATCACAAGTGTGTCATGCAGTGTGGGACTTGCCCTGGTCTGGTCTTGGTCTTCGGTCTCAACCTCTCAAAGTCTTGGTCACGATACACTCTGGTCTTTGGTCATGACTTGGTCTCGGTTTAGGTGATCTTGACTCTAAAACTAGTTAGCAAATCCGCCAAAAGAGACAATCCTTCTAGACTTCCCAGACGGTTTAAATGAAATAAATGATTTAAATAACATAGGCCCAAAAAGGTAAAATGATCTAATATTAGATTAGAGAATAAAACAAAAGATATGTGTATATCGGAATTTCTTTCCTTAATCATCTTGCTAAGATTAAAGCTGAAGTAGGCGAGATTGGAGCAAATATGATTAAAAAAGGTTATTTTTATAAAGCGGTCGCTATATGGTGACAGTAGTACATGAAACAGGTAACCTGAACAAAATCAAGTGCCTCTGTGTCCTCTGGTGTCCTCCGGTGCTCCTAACGGCATCTGCAAGATTTCACAGACCGGAGGAAAACACGCAGTAAGAGCTGATCTGCTGTCCATCTGCCGTCTATGAGAGCCGGCTGTCAATCACTCACAAACTCCGACCAAACGGTCAAACTAGGCAGCGCTGATCAAATATGAATCAATATTATGTTACGTTAATGCCTATTCCTCTCCTCAGATGTTTTCAGAATCATCTTGTAGTGCACGGTTTAGCTGTAAAATGAGAACGTTATTAATGCCGCCGCCATTGTAAAATATGTTGAAGGAACGCCAAGTGCCGGTCACATGACCGGAGCATAGCCAATAGGAACGCTCTCTCTCTGAACTGACCTGTGATTGGTCAAAGTCTCCCGTCATAGGCTAGATGTTCTAAAGCCTGAAAACAGAGCCATGAGGAGGAGCAGAAGTCTAGTTATCTCTCAGAACACTTGAATTACAATATGCTGAAAGGTTATTATGGAATTTTTGCCCAATGATGCCAAAAATATATACTGACTACTGAAGCTTTAATCTGCCATTTGGAGTGGCCCAACCCCTAGGCTGGGAACCACTGGACTAAACTAGCTAACTGTGTCTAAAGTTGATAAACTAGCTCCACTCATCCAGCTGGAACAGTAAATGCTGCTTACACATTGATGCATTAGTATTAACAACACAATTATAAGACATTTCCTTTAGTAATGACAATAGCACCTAAATGATTCTCCTGACGTCTGGTTCTTTTACAGGTCTGCCAATGTGCAAAGCCTGTGAAATAAATACTCCTACCGGCCACAGCATCACTTAGTGGTTAAAAGGAAAATACCTGAATGGTGTCATGCCTCCATCCCGTCTGCATTCAATCTGGCCTTGTGTCAGTAGAGAATACTGTTCACATCATAAACACACGTACCTCTAAGTGGTCCCCAGATCATTAAAAGGAGACAGGCTTTTCTATGATTACTTAGCTCTTTTCTTGTGAAATACTTGATGTTTTCAACTCTTCAGGCCTCTAAAGTTATGACGCAATCTGAAAAGAGAAAAAAAAAACCTTGGGTTGAATTGCTCAAAAAAGACTTTGCCGAATTTTAAGGGGTCACGAGTTCAAATGTTGGTTAGCACTTCTGTGGCATTTGTAGTATGTCTACTATGTTAGCATCCCGTTCTAAACAGTCCTTCCCTCATGGCCTCCAGGTTTTTCTTGCTGGTGGGAGAGAGGAGTGGTGCTGAGGCTGAGGGGAAAGGGACTGACAAAGCTCTGGGATGAATCTACCATGGAAGGATGACATGGACACTCTCTTTTATGCTAACTTGTGACCCAACAGACAGTTGGATGATTTCAGTTACCTCTACACACATCTGGTGGAGGAGTGCTACAATCCAAACAGGAAACTGAAGTCACTACCTATGGAATTGTAGAATTTCTGAATTTGGAACCACCTAGTTTATATGATAATAATAGTATGATAAAGACACGTTGGCAGACAGAACTGGATGACTTTGAGGATCCGACCAATAGATTCTGAATGAATGGGCTAGAAAGAACCCAAAAGAACAAAACATCTGGATCGCCCCCTGGTGGCTGGCTGCAGAATAGGTTATAAAGCCCACCTCCTCCATGTTAGCGGTTGGGACATGGGCCAATCTAAAAAGTCAAAGTACACATTAAATACATTTTTCCCAAAGATGGTTTCTGTCATATTAGGTAGTTCTTATCACGCTGATGTGTGTTCAAGTGTTCATTTTTATGATTAGTTTGGTTTTAATTAGTTATTTGACGCTGTAAAAAGGAGGTGAGACGTCATGATTGACAGCTGCTCTTAGTGACGTAGTCAAGCAGCCGGAGGCTCAGGAATTGTACGGGAGAGGAGATGTAACTTTAACTTTCCATAACTGTCACCAGTCATGTGTCAATTTGATCATAAATGTAGTTTATAGAGATATCATAGTTAGTTTTTGTGTATTTCAAGCCAAAGAGCTACCGTGGTGCGAACGTAGCACGGATGTATAAAGAGAACTGGATGCAGCGTTGGAGGCCGGGCCCCGTTCATTCCTATGAAAGTTGCTCAGCGGCGCATGAAGCCTAGATGACTTGACTTCCATCTGGAAAAGTACCCGGATCTTGGGCACATGGAACATGCGCAGTAGCGTCCTCTCGGTCACATGACTCGGTCACGGGGCCCCAACGTCACGCCGTCGTCACGGCTTGCGCTCCGGCCTCGGTCTGGCTCTCACTCACATGAACGGAGGAAGGGCAATAACTCTGCTATTAGTTAATTTTACAACTTTAGAATCTTAATTTTTTAAATAAGGGCTATTTAGGTGTTCGTACTGGGAAGTTGATTCACCTCAAAAAAAATGATCCATCTATATAAAATGTCTGGAAGCAACATACTGTATATATAGACCGCATTAGTTCTAAGCAGGATTGTATCTATCAGACTAATATGAAAGATGCTATAATCACATCCAAATTCTGCACATAGTGGCTTTAAATGTGTGTAAGCCATGAGGGTGGGTCTACAGATGTACTCTTTTATAATCTTATGTTGCAATGTAATTAAGAAAGGAGACAGAATCCAGCAGTTACAGCTCTCATGTTTTACACTTGTCAATACAAATAAACCATTCTTTCATTTAGCAAAAACAAGGCATAAAATACATGAAGTCCAATTTCAATAACCCCATCGCATAAACATCCCACATATTACTGTGTTCTAATTAAACCAAGATTTATCGTCTAAAATTTATATAAAGCATCTTACAAAATATGCATCTAATTTCAATGTGATGTGGAAAATATATTACTATTTCTATTTCTCTCAAACAGCCCCTCGTTTATTCCCTATACGGAGGACACGGCGGTGAAATAAAACAGCTGCACAGGTGGCTCGATAACTCCACTAACAGTTACTTCATGAAGATCATTAGATCCCTCGTAGTGCAATGCAAAATAATCAGTGACAAAAGAGTCATCAACAGTGACTGTAGGAGTTCAATACAAAACCTTGTGATGCATGGCATTGGCTGTAAAGTTACATGTAGAGCAGAACTACGGGCGTGGCCGTTAAGAAATACAGCAGGATTACATCAATCTGGCAACCACATTTTGTTACGTGAACTATTTTTCATCACACGATTAAGCCGAAAAAGCCACTCAGTGGTACAACACGTTAACAGCAAATCTGACAACATTGCAAAAAAAAAATTAAAAAAAAAAAAAATCAAGGAGAAGCTGCACTCTGACGTTTTTCCACGGGGAAATACAAACAGAAACCCAACATTGTTTTTTAAAAATAAGCAACTGACTAATTAATGTAGATAAAAATACACGTGAACTGTATATAAATAATCTCACTGCGAGTCACCTTTTACAAAAGATCGTTTGAACGAGAATAAGTCTTAGTGTTTATGGTAGTAGTGTAAAAAGTAACATTTGGATCAAACAGGAACTAAACGGTGGCGGTTGGCCTGACATCTATCGGTCACTTCCACGCTGTGAAGTCATGTACGACAGCTACTAGAGTAAACATGTGGAGAACATGCCTTGTTCTGGATTACAGGCTGAAAATAAACAAGGCTGTCACAACGCTGCCACAACCAACCTGAAACAAAAACCCTAGAATGAAACTTTCAAAATAAAAGTCTGTAAAAAAGTGCAGTAGATCGTAGTGATTTTTCTTTTTTTACTTGGTGTGTGTGTATTCTCTTTAAGCGCAAGATATTCAAAGTGTGTTGAAACTGCAACACCCATGATGGGGTTATGAAGTATATTTGTCTGTGTGTGTCAGTAGATTAGAACATTGGTGGGGAAATGGCACGGTGGTTCATTTAATCGGTAGAAGGTTCTGAGCTCAGAAAAGAAGAGAACGAATGCCTTAGTGTGATTATACAGCAGGGCTCTGGTATCATCTGTTGCTTTAACTGGAGAAAAAAAAAAAAAGGAGCATTGAACATATTTTGACCTTCAGGCTATGACACATCTATTGAAATTGAAGTGACTGATATGTTTAGAATTACAGTACTTGGTATCTGTACTGTAGCACTTCCTCTTACCGATTACATGACGGAGAAAGGACTCCTGTTCAGAAGCCCAGGCATGCATTTGCTCCCACCTAAAAAGTTTGCTTCTTAATTTGTATTTCTTGCTTTTTATTGGATACGAGGGCTGTTTGCTCTCAACTTCTCTTAATCGTTTACCTTTTTTCCCCTAGCTGAAGAGCAGTAGAGATTCTGGGTTCTTGCATCACAATTTCCTCATTAGGCGGCTCCCTGAAGGGCGGACAGTGCTAACGTGGAAGCAAATGCACTGCGGGACCTGCTGTTCTGAACACCAAATACATACAGTGATGACAGATTTTGAAAATAAAAGATAAAGAACATAGGGTTGCTCATTGTCCTTGGGGGACTAGGTTAACTTGAGCTTAAGACCCGTAAGTGAAAAAATAGCTCTGACATGTGTTGGGAGGTATAGTGGGTATTTAGGACAGTTGCCCTCCTTTTTGTTTCCATTTCTGCAGGTTAACATCAGAGACCAGTGTTGGGCACAAAGCGGTTCTGCCGTGGGCACAGGGCACATGCTTGAGGACCCCTCGGTGATGTGGCTAGGGCTCAGGAGGCCCTCCTTCCTCCATGGTGGCTGGTGGGTTGGGATCCTTGTGGAAAGGAGTCTCCTTGTAAATAAACCAGCAGTTCCCCGCCCACAGGATCAAGTTCAAAAAGCCAAATATCTGTAGGAAGACAGGAAAACAGATAAGTGACAACGAATAATGTGTACTTCACTTATTCACGATGTCTTGTCCTCCCCTTGTGTGTTCCAGTTCAGTCGTGACCATAAGCTTTGAAGTAGGGACTTTTGGTATCGGCCGATACCGAATATACATTTACTGAATTGTTATTTATTTTTAAAATAAGAAATCGTGCACCAGCAAGTTGGTAAAAAACAATCTTCAAAATTAACAGGAAATACAATTCAAGTGTAAACCTTTTTAATGCAGCAACGAATTGGTTAAACAGGAAATAAAATTCCAGTATATAATGTTTATAGTATATAAATATAGAATTGAATTGAATAAATCGGCCTCATTCCAAGATACACGGTCTAGCTACTGGAGTCAATATCGGCTCGATATCCGACAACACAAATCCGTGTTTTGCAGTAAACACACGGAAATTTGAATACTGGTGACTTTAAAGGTGCCGTATAATAAAAAGTGACATTTTCAGATCTTCTATATTATAAAGCAGGTTTAAGTTCTATATAAATACTGTGAAAGTATCGAAACGTTCAATCCACAGGGAAACACACACAGCCCGTATTCAGAAACTTAGATTTTGAAACAAGCCGTCAGGATTTCTGTCCATTTGTGATGTCACAAATCTACACTATTTAGACCATTTCACGGTTTTAAACGTAAACCTTCTAAATGTGTCCCAGTTCATTTCCTGTTGCAGTGTATGTGAATGACATCAGCTGACAGGATGTAAACATGGACCCAAGCTGTTGCCTAGCAACGCAATTCTGTTGCAATTCCTTTGAAATGTACTAAACCGGAGCGTTTCAGACAGAGGGTAAATACAGGTATATTCAGACGGACAGTATGAGGAAAATAAAGTATTTTTTTAAACATTAAAGTACGTAAACATGTTCTATTAGAAACCCAAAATACAAGTAAAACCTGGAAATGAGCACAATATGGGACCTTTAAAGTAAGGCTTAAAAATAGGCTTGACCTGTACATCAACACTTACACTATTGTCAACAAATGTCGATACTAGGACAAATACAATTATTGCATTTACACACTATTTGACTCAAAATAGTGCATCCAACAATGCTATCGTACGACTACACGTTCATTTTATAAAATGCATTTTTGATTATACATAGTTACACTGCTGCAGTAAGCTGTGAAGCAATCCCAGCAACGGAAGGAAAAGTGTTTTTTATTTTAAACACCAGATGGCACTGGCTGTACGCTGCTACCAGAACACTCATATACAGTATAACAATAATCTCCTATCAGTGGTATGTGGAATACTGTGTTGAAAAGCACAGGAGTGGGGCTGAGGTTGGTAGCGGGTGCTAATCTGTAACAAAATGTTTGTAGTAACTTGATAACAGTGAAAGCAGTCGGTATGGAGCATGTTGGCTGAAAGGTGGACATCAGTAAAGTTTGTTCACAGTGGCAGTTATCGGCTCAAATGCTGTCTGCTTTTGGGACAAAAATAGGGTTTGGACAGATATAGTGTATATTCTCTCTCTCTCTCTCTCTCTGGTATGGTCGGAGCGGAGTTATTTATGAAGCATCCTACTCACACCGTCGGCAAGGAACAGAAAGAATGCCACTATGTTTCAGTGTAACGGCAAAATAACAAGACAATGAAATGAATGATGTCTGTCCTGAAGATTCCTTTCGGTTGTCATGCTATGGAATCAACATATTAAAAAGACTGACAGGCACATCGACAATTCAATGCCGGAGAAATCAAACAAAATATAGAAAGGTTTATGTAAAGCTCCATATGGAGAGGTAAAGGCTACAAATATAGTTTTTACCTAAATTTAAAAAGGGACTGTTTGTAACTTCTTACATGTATGAATCATTGCGGGTCGGTGTCCCAAGCGTGCTCTCGTGTGGCTACGCTGTACAGACATCAACACAAACTACACGGAAGCACCAAAACCACAAAGTTGTATCTAGTGAAGACCGTCTGTTAAACAGTGTTGGCGGCGGTCGGAGGACGCGTGGGAGACCGTAGCTTTGGTCTCCAGGACCAGAGTCTCTGCTGTACTCTGCTCCTCTGCCTGCTTGCCTTCATTCACACACCGCGCTTGTTCTCGCTCACTCGGCTCGCTCCACCTCATGTGCATGCTGCTCACTCCACACTGCAGAAGAGTTAGTCACTCTGAGAATATCTAGTGAATGTACAGTGGACGTTTGTGCAGAAATAACTGCTGCAGCTCCTCCAGATCAACAGAGGTTTCCCGTGTCTTGTGAAGTGACGGGGCTCCGCAGAGAGAAACGTTATCGTCTCCGACCAAAACTCCGGTGTCTCCCCTGTTCTCTCCGGCCGCGGTCGGGAGGCTGAGGCAGGAAAAGCCAACACTAGGATCAGCAGTGATTCATGGAGAGACCTTCGTCTGGTCAGATAACATTACTGCCAAGCAGCTGAAATATAGAGTGATATTGTGCTTTTAGCTGACGTGTGTCTCCTCACTGTTTTGAGCAATGCTCGTTCATGTCTATGTAGAGCGAGCACAAGCACGAGCAACAGGACGCTGACTTTCGTTGACTTAACGGCCACAGGTGTCGCTGTTAACAAGACATTTATGATTCTTACATAGAGTCCCTTTAAACAAATGCTCATGCCATCTGCTTTTTAACCCCCAGACCCCAGAGGTCTACTTTCCGTCATATCTCACAGGTGCTTTATTCTATCATTCCAGTTTTTCATGACTTTTGTCAATCAATTTGTTCCTGATGACTTTGTGTCATTGTTTTCCGTTTCTGTTTTAATTGGTGCTTTTAAATAAGAATTTGAAATATCAATGTATTTGATTCCTGCGGGACCCCGGTCAAAAGGCACCCAATCCCGCCTATGCAGTTTAAATAGATGGAACTATTTATTGAGTTCATGTTTGCCATGGGTCATTATTTAAAGTATCACACACACTATCTGTTATTTAGAATCAAACACTCAACAGGAATGTGCAAGCATGCGTGTCCAGTTTAGGGAACAGCTCTGTAGCTCTTCTAAATGCTAGAGCAGACAGGATGTTTCCTCTATAGGACCAATAATACGGCCTCTCTGAGAATTTTGGGTCTCTTAAGAAGGAAGTACTAAAGGTCTGGTGCAGCTGCACTACTTTACCATGACTTACCACAGAGGCATTGAGGCGGCCCATGGACGGAAAATCTCCTGCGTGACAGATGTCCTTGCATAAGTCGATCATGACCAGGTGCTCTGGGTTAGTGGCCCACTTGATATCGGTCAGCCCTTTGCCCCAGGCTGAGGAGGACACAAGCCACAGGAAGGCGAAGGCAGCAGTCACCACCAGGTCCTGGTAGGGAGAACACCGTTTAACACGGAGCATGTTTACATATGCATTCATGTCGGATCAGTATTCAGAAGGTTCTCAGTTCCTGTTGCACGTAAACCTTATCTCTACTATCTACATTAGCTGTGACCGCTTATCAGCTGGAGCCGATCCCAGCCGACATTGGGTGAAGGCGGGGTACACCCTGGACGGGTCGCCAGACTATCACATGTCAACACTATTAACCGTTCACACCTACAGTCAATTCAGAGTCAAAATGTCTTTGGACTGTGGGAGGAGGCCGGAGGAACCGGAGAAAACCCACGTTAGCCGGTTTTGAACCTGCGACCCCTCTGGCTGTGTGGCGACAGTGCTAACCACTGCAGCACCGTGCAGCCCCCTTATCTACCATACAAAATGATCATTTCATTTTAATAATAAAGTACAATGGAGGGGTTGGGAGGCTGTTGGTGACAAAACAGTAGGGACATTTTATATTTAATATGACTTATTTCCCTCAAGCAAACCACGACCTCTGAGAGGCCTTAAAATTCACTAATCCATTACTCCAACTGAACTTCCTGGATCATATTTTAAACTCACTAGAACCTTAAATAACACGCCCCAGCGCGTCGCTTTAACACAAGGATGATTTTGGTCTAAATGCCTGAGATGTAAAAAACAACCCCATCTTCTCTCCATCTTGGTGGGTGTGAATGGGGTTAGTACAGCAGGTATGAAGAGGATGTTTACTCACTATGATGGGACCGCGGCTGGTCTGACGGTAGAGGTTCTGGTAGCCCAGGTAGAGGACCAGCGTGGCGGTGCAATAAAGGAACCCGAACACGCCGACGCACACAAAGAACTCTGCCGAGGAGGAGAAGTCGCCCTGGAGAAAGGTCTCGTTGGAAAGAGTGCCGCTACAGAGCGGTATACGATACGGTTTAGCATTCAACCTGAAGGGAGGAGGGAGAGAGGGAGAAGGCACTTTCAGCAGTCGCTCTGATGACTCTTGTTTTTACTCTCTTGTTGTGTGATTTCAGAGAAAACAAGTCCTCACCTGGGTTACTCGTCTATCCAAGGAAAGCAAGAAGAGAGAACATGAAAGGATTAAGCAAGACTTTTTTTTTTTTACTTAGACCGACTGTGTGCACAGATTAAATATAACCTTCAACTCACACTGCATGGGCGTAGATCAGCTTCATCATAAACACACTTCACAGGGATTGGGATTCAAATCATTAACTATCACAATAAACAGAAGACCTTTTTCCTGATATCAGAATATCACTGAATATCACAAAGTCCCTCGTCTAACTGACATTAATCACACTGCACTACATGATCATGAGGAGTAAGACCCTTCAGTGGTTCACTTCAGTTATATATATATATATATATATATATATATATATGTATATATATATATTATATATATTGGTTGAAACCTTGAAGACTACTTTTGGACTACAAGGGTGTGTGCATAATGAGTATTACATGCTGCTTTCATCAAATTGTACTGGACTGGACCTGTTCTGAGCAATCAAGGTCAGAAAAAAAAATACATATACAAGCAGGGTGCCACTGATGGAAACAGAAAGGTCAATCTTTAAAGTAAAATCATTTGTCTTACGGTGCTGAACAGAGATCTACTGTAAAGTAACTTTATAATGGATTTTTGTAATTTGCTGCTGTCACTGAATCATTGTTTTTAAGGTGCAGAGTGTGGGATCTGGTGGGATCTAGCGGTGAGGTTACAGATGTATGCATGTGGGAGAACTACGGTAGCCGACGCAAAAACGGGAATGTCACTATCTAGAGCCAGTGTTTGGTTTGTCCGTTCTGGTGCTACTGTAGAAACATGGCAGCCAGCTCCGTGAAGAGAGGACCCGCTCTGTACGTAGAGATAAACGGCTCATTCTAAGGGCGTTTTCACACCTCTAGTTCGTTTGCTCTGGTCGGAATCACCAAATTGTTACTATGTTGCATATTGCCTCGAGTTTGGTTTGTGTTCACGCGGCAGCGTTTACAAGCAGACCAAAATGTTGGTGCACAAAGAAACTGCTCTCTTATTGGTCAGAATTACCCTGCGGGAAAACTCCCGGAAGTAAACAAAGAAGAGCAGATTTCCAGAACGCAACCAATGGAGGGACAACTACGCGGCTTGATCTTGGCACTGGTCATCTTTTTTTTACCATGTAGCAATTTTTCACTCGAGGCAAACGATACAGTTTGAAAATGAGGCGACTGGAAAACAATGTATTGATGCACTGGAGTTGTCAAAGGCGCATATCAAGACAGTTCAGGAGGAGGCGTGCATTAACCCTCCTAAACTGTGACATGCACATCGGCCGAAAATATTTCCGAAGATCCATCAGATATGCCCGTGGTCTTCAACACAGCCTGACGTTACACCTGTTTAGTACTGATGTGAATAGCGAAGACAAGTGTAGGCTCTTTAGTAGTAATGTTGTCTGGTGTCTGGTGTTGATGTGCACAGCGTTGCTTGCTACCGGAGCTGGTTTAATCCAAAAAGGCGCAATGCTTTTTCCAGTTGGACCGGATCGAGGTTGGATCATGTTCTCATCAAAAACGAAGCGTACCGAACCGTACCGAACCGTACCGCGGTTCGTTTGGAAGCGAACCAAGACCGCCCCGTCAAGGAGATCTCGGTTCGCTTGTTTTGGTGCTGCACCCGAGTGTGATTGCTGTGTTCACACCTGCCCAAACGAACCACACCGAGAGGGTAAACGCTCCAGGGTTCAATTCAACTGAACTAAACAAGGCAGGTGTGAATACGCCCTAAGGTAACGAAAACACAATGATCCTTATTTCCATGCAATTTAACTGTTTAGAGAAGAAACAAGAAAAGTAAGAAAAGTAACTATCCCCCTAGTCAGTGGCACACATGTTCAGTTTCCTCATCCTTGTTTCTGCTAACCACTCTCATGCTCTCAGCTAGCAAAGTCTGTGATAGATAATATGCTGCTACCATTTTTTCACTTTCACTTTCACTAACAACCCTGTCTTAATTGACCTGTATGGTGGTGATACGATCGTATCGTGTTTAGCCTTTAACAAAAGCGTGTTGTCCATATTCATCATTACGAGCAAGCTGCAAAATGTAACATGAGTGACTGAATCTTTTTTTCCTCTAAGAAATAAGATTTGTCTGATTTAATTTATATTATTAGAACACAGTATATAGCACTGAACAGCATTTATATGGGACTGCATATTTCTGCAATATATTATATATAATTGCTTCATTTGAGTCTATGTGGAGGAAAAAGGAAGTTACCGCTTTTATTGTTGTAGTCTGAGAGACGTGACGTCATATCAGTTCCGTATCCTTCAACCAAAACAAACTAGCCGGCTGCCGCGAGCCAAAACAACAATGTAGAAAATGGCGGAGGGTCCGCGTGGATACAACCTGCACCCTCACATGTTAAATCCAAAGTGGTAAACACTACACATCCAGTAAAGGATGGAAACACTTTGGGTTTCACACATTAGCAGGAAAAGCAGAGCTAGACATCACGGCTAAAGCTACATGCTAACTCTGTCACGCATTCAAACGGCCCCGATAGAGCTGACCATGGATGGATAAAGAGAACGGAGCTGACGGGAGAGCTAGAGACCACCTTGGAGAAGTTAGAGGAAGTAGACACGTGGGACTATATCGAGTTTTTCAAAATAAGGTGTTAACAAAGGGAACTGTATATACAAAATACATCTATGGAAATAAGATTGATTGGATTATATTCACCAGAAGTATAAAACATTACATGTCCCTTATACATTAAAGAGTAAATTCCACTAATCTGTGAGGGAAATGTCTTTATTCTTTGATTTTTGGGTTGCTGAAAAAAATGTAATAAATAATTCCTGACAATGATCCTGATATATTTGACTTCAGGACATCTCTGACTACATACATGCTGAAAATCAAACAATCTTACCGTATTGATTGAATAGTTTCTAAAGTAAAAGTCCCTAGAAGTGTATCATTCAACTTTTCCCCATGGTCTAGTGTTAAGAAAAGTTAACAAAAATCTCAATAAAACGTAATATCGAATCGGCACCCAAGTATCGTGATAGTATCGAACCAGGAGATAGGTGTGTCGTCTCAGCCCTAATATATAGATATATCTATATATCACTATTTGAAA
Source organism: Sebastes umbrosus (assembly GCF_015220745.1). NCBI lineage: Eukaryota > Metazoa > Chordata > Actinopteri > Perciformes > Sebastidae > Sebastes > Sebastes umbrosus. Next base: position 4,176,177 of record NC_051269.1, read on the forward strand.
GATATTCTTGTTGTGATATTGATTTCAACTTTATGGCCCAGTCCTGTGTCATAGTGTCTCTAAATGCAGCTGCCCAGCAATGACTGATCACACTGGTTACCTAGTAACATTTATACTCACAATCAAATCATTATTTGATGCTTCTGCAGTCATTTTGACAACATGAATGTATTTGGCTATATTGAGACACAAAAAAAGCCATCAAAGAGAGAAGTAGGGGAGAGACTGGAGGTTTAACCTGCTTACACTAAGTGGGATAACCATTCTTTTCACCATGATGAGAAAGATCTTTTTGTCCTGGCGTTTTAAGAAAACAATCTGAAAATCCTGTTTGACACATTAACTGCATTTCAAAATGTATCGACAGGACAAGTCTTCAATGAGAGATAAACAGCAAAGTCTCTTATGACTGGGAGAGCTCTAGTGTGCTACAGTACCTGAACGGGTAGCCAAACGCAGGTTCTACAAGCTTATCATCCACCACTCCTGGGCATTTGACTGTAAAGTGGCTCGTCCCAGAGTAACCTCCAGCGGTGGCAAAGGCAAAGATGGTGAAGATCTGTAGAGGCAGAGAGATAGGAAGTTTTAAATGAGGTTGTGTGTCTCAAGTCATCAGGGCTTTTTGGTTTTAAAAGCAATAAAGCCACATTCTGTTGCTATAATTCTGACTTAATAAAAATGAATAAACATCATAAATTAATACAATCTGAATAAAAGTTTTTATTGAAATTAAATTAAGAGCAATTTAATGACTGGTGACCAGCCTCCACCCGGCACTGTGAAAAAACAGCTGTTACTGTTCATGTCCAGGTTTACAGGCTGTCACATACAGACTGGTTTGACATTCAGTAATATCAATTTAATAAAATTCATATTTGTAAAGATCAAATTAAGAAATTATTTAACTGTATTGCCTTTTAGGATCAGAGGTAAGCTCCTACATTAGAGTCAATATGAAATAGATACAATGATGCATTTTCCCTTCCCACAAGTAACATATGCCATTTTCCCCTTCTGGACAAACCTCCCCACTTCACTATCACTCCTCCACACATCCTTTTTCCACACAGGAAACTCCCTCCCTGCTGCTCAAAGAGCTGAAAGCGAAAATGGAAAACCCTCGAATATGAAGCTGAACAAAACAAACCTTCAGCCTCAACCGGTCTAGTTCTTACAAAAAGCCACCATCTAATAGATTCCATTTTTACTGAAGAGTTACTCTACTGGTAATCAACAGGGCTGGGGATTATTTGTCCTCATCCAATGAAAAGACGCAAACCTACAACTAAATTCTTTCCTCCTGATTCAATAACATTTCAGAAACTACACTGTCCAGCTGTTTTATATTCTTTGTTGGTGGTGTCAGAGAGGAGGATGCTGTGCAAACTGTAGACTGTTCCCACCATGATGCACCACAGGATGCCACAGAGTCCGACCTCGAGCAAAGCGCTGTTGGCTGTATAAAGTTTGTCTAAATTCTGTGGAACCTAAAAGCAGTATGACTAATTTATTCCAGCATCTGGGCGCCGTCCCAGGCACCGAAACGCAGCAGAGGAGATCGATAGACAGACAGTCTCAACAAAGCCAGGTCTTTTATTTTAGATGTTGGAGTAGGCTACACTTTATTTATTTGTTTACAGGTCTACATATGAGCAAATTAGTTTTTATGGGGTATGTGTCGGTAATTTATTTGATGTGATTATTGCACAGTTTGTCATCGTTTTTGTTTCAGTAAAAAGGAAAATCCTTGCAGTCCCTTGTCCTCATCTCCCACGAGACAATAACAGCAAAGTAAAGTACAATATAAGTAAATAAATAATGGCTGCAAGTTCAAGGAAAGTTTGACAGCCTGTTGTCATCGTCGTCTCCCCTGCCACCTCCGTTTTAATAAGAGAAATAAAACCATATTTTCTGAGTGTTTCACGGCGGTTACGATGTAAAACACAAATAAACACACAGCTAACTCCGCACACCTCCGCACAACCCTGCTGGAAGGTGCTGAGCTGCCGGATTTTCAATGAATGCAGCCTAAAGGTAGGCTGTCCTCTGTGCCTCGGTCAAACCGACACACCGATAGCAGCATACAGCAGCCACTGCACACAGCAGAGGAGAGACAGAGGAACAGGTGAACTCACAGCGATGAAATAAACCCGTTCTCATCCGTCAAATACGGCCGCAAAGCATCTAAAGGGGGACTTGTGCCCATCGATGTAAGGCCTAATGCTTGCGTCTTGAAATCAGAAGCCGAGAGGCGTGACAAAGCGACGGTATTTCACCATCTGAACGGGCTGAACACAATGCGTGGGGGTTAAATCCCCACATGGCTCAAAAGCTGTTTGCAGACGTCCAGAAGCATCCCGAGCACAGCAGAATAAGAAGAAAAAGAGAAAACCCAGCAGAGGGCTGCGGAGCTATATAAATAAACTTGCCTTGCTTATAGGATTGCACCGATACCGGATCCGATATCGGGCCGATATTGACTCAAACAGCTGGATCGGGTATCGGTGAAAATGGGGCCAATCTATTGAGTTCAATTTTATGTTTATATACTATATACATTATATACTGGAATTTAAATTCCTGTTTAAGTTTTGACCAATTTGTTGCTGCATTAAAAAAGTTTACTCTTGGTTTGTAATTTGTGTTAGAGACATTTTACCAAGTTGCTGATAGATAGATAGATAGATAGATAGATAGATAGATAGATAGATAGATAAAAAAAAAATCAGTAAACTTATATGTATTTATTTGTTATATTTTGTTTTACAAAGTTAGGGAAGCAATGTTTAAGTCAAGCGTGATGTTGCCTTACACATAAAAGAATGATCCCAGTCACTTCCACATAGTGAGTATATACTCGGTATCGGCCGATATCAGAAGCCCAGGTATCGCTATCGATACTGAAAAGTCGGACCGATGCATCCCTTCATGCTTATTGAACGTGCTTAAAAGAAACAAAAAAAACACTCACAAGTCACATATATGTAACAAAAATAAGTTTGAAAGGTGAACCTTTTAGAAGACTTTTTTTCTGGTAGAAACTTTCCGTTTTCATTGTATGTGTCAGGTGAATGACGAGTATACGGCTGTAAGGGTCACATACTTATAATGCAGCACTATGAATAGTTGGGCAAAAGCCCCCTGTAGGGGTTGTTCTTATTGCATAACAATGAATGTCAGCAAAAAGCTTCTATAAGCAAGAAAAACACGCTGATATCTTCAACTCTGCTGACAGAGAGCAGACCCCAGCAGGAAGAAGGGAAAGCAGAGAGGAACCCAGACCATTTCCTCTAACCCTCAACATAAACTGACTGTGCAGAAAAACTGGGATGCCACTCCGGGGTCGCCAGAGAATCATCTGTGGTGCAGCACAAACTGCGTTCAGGATTTGCAATTTAGTAGCAACACAGGTTTGGGTTTAAATACGTCTCCGTCTCAGCCAGATTACGCACAAGTGCCGTGAATTTAGCAGCAAGGTTTGGACAAGACTTGAACAGCCTCTCTTCATCCGCAGCATGACCAACCCACGGTGAAATATGTTGTTGGCTGTAGGACCTAGACTGGGAATACATCAGCAGGGTTGGGCCCGGGCCACAGTTTCAGACCTGTGCAGTATTCTACTGTGCACTGTGGAGAAATTGTGCAATTAACATTGTACAAAACCATTTATAAGCCTAACCCACTCTGGGCTGTACCGAATAGGGATGGGACGATATCACAGATCGCAATATAAACATCACAATAAGTTGATTGTGGCGAATTTTCATTATCGGGATAATCGTGAATATCGTCATGAGTGACTTGAAAAAGCAAATAAACTTGGCTACAGCGTAGTTTGGTCAGAAGTTGGCACTATAAACTTGCATGGCTGTAAACTGCCAGTAAACAGATGTTAGAAGAAGTAGAGAAACAACACAAGTGGGCTTGGCCATCCAACCATCTACGAGAGAAAACTGGAGAGAGTTTTATAGGAATTTGTTTCAATTGGGCAATTTTTACTTGTTCTCTCATGTCAGCTAATATTGGCCATGTTTCATGTTGTTGGAGACAAAGACCAGCATTCACACATTATGGGAATATCTGAGAAGACGCGGACAGAGGGAACAGCTGTCATGTGAGTTAAATGTTCGCTACGTCAGAATTTATTTGACAAAGGCAATCCATTTAGCACATCAACTCTTTTTCGACGAAGGCAAAACCACCTCAAGCGAGCGTAAAAAAATATTTTTGTAATTGAGGAAGTTTTATTGAATTTTGACGTTTCTATACAGATTTTCTAAAGTGATACTTTGAATAAATGCGAACAAAAATATGTGAATGGAAACATGGCCGGAGAGAGGGGAAGAGAAGGTGGAAGGTGGACTATTGCACGCAATGTTTCTGTAAGTTATTAATAACTTACTCGGAATCCTACTTTGTCACCTGCCCGCCTGAAACCTGATATTTTTCCCTTGAGCTTACTGGAATCAGCCCGACTCACGGGTTGTGGGTCGGGCAGCGCATCACTACTACACAGCCACCACTGGAATCTAATTCTAAAAATAGTATAATATTAGTGTAGCCTAATCTTTATCTGCAAATGTGCAGAAATACTAAGTTTAAACAGAATTGATGGACATGGAAAAAAAGAAGAAGCTGCAGAGCATTCAAATGTTGATTTAGAATTTGAATGTCAATGTTATGAATGAAGCTTCAAACTATTCAGTACAGCCCTATGTTGGGTATCACCAGAGGTCCTTTCTGAGCCAGGAAAAACCTCATTAAGGTACTATATCTGGTAACCGAGTATAAGTTGACTACAATGTTGTGAGATCCGGACCGATGCAGTTTCATCCTATTTTTAAAGGCAAGCCATTACTCGCTAAAATAGAGACACAAACTCGGAACAGAGCAGAGTTGGATTTCATACAGTCAACACTGGCACACACTATACACATGCCACATGCATTGTGGCTGCTGTCTCTCCCAGTCGGGTGAACTGGGGTCTCAGTGGTCTGTCTGTGCATCGGCTTATCGTTGCAGCTGGGCAGCTCGTTAGGCACTAAAACCACAGCACTGCTGCTGGAACACACTAATCTTGTCAGTTAACGGTTAACAATTGGTTAACGAGGGTCGGCTATTGGTTAGAAAAAAAATTAAAAATTAGCATCCCTACACTGAATATAATTGAATATCAGATTACATGCGGAGCACGCTCATAAAAATAATCTCCACTAAACGTCTCCGAAACTAAATGTAATGCTGCAACAAGAGAATAGAAGCTAACAAATATCTCAGACTCAAAGTGTCCCAATTTCTGCCTCTTCTTCTTGGTGTTATTAAACCGCCCTGTTAATAAAAGGTGCGTGCCAGGAAGAAAACAGTTTATGGCCGCAGTGAATGCTGTTTTTGAAAGATTAATTGCAAAAAAATATGGCTTGAAGCAGAATATTTCCTTAGATAAAAACCTGTTGTGAATTTGGGAAAGTAATATATTATCTTTTTTCAAAAACGTTTGACTTTTGGACTGAGGCTTGAGACAATTACAGAGAATGAGCACCACATCGCTTGTGTGTGCCATGAGAGAAAGCAAGACAGAAGGTGGACTGCACGCAAGGTTTTTATAAATTATTATTATTAATAGTTTGAATGTCAACGGAATGAATGAAGCTTTGAACTGTACAGCCCTGGAAAACACCTGCTCAGATGGTAGGCTATAAAATGTTGCGGGTATACAGTATGGCTGCACGATCATGGCCACAAGGCAAAAGTGAGCATGGCTCACATACAGACGTAGGCAAAGTTGTTGGTAACGTTCCGTTAAAGAGAGAAAAACCCACAATGGTCACTGAAATAACTTGAAACTGACAAAAGTAATAATAAATAAAAATTCACTGAAAATTAACTAATGAAAATCAGATATTGTTTTTGAATTATGGTTCAACAGAATCATTTAAAAAAACAAACTAATGAAACTGGCCTATACAAAAATGATGGTACTCTTAACTTAATATTTTGTTGCACAACCTTTTGAGGCAATCACTGCAATCAAGTGATTTCTGTAACTCTCAATGAGACTTCTGCACCTGTCGACAGGTATGTTGGCCCACTCCTCGTGAGCAAACTGCTCCAGCTGTCTCAGGTTTGAAGGGTGCCTTCTCCGAATGCATGTTTCAGCTCCTTCCACAGATGTTCAATAGGATTTAGATCAGGGCTCATAGAAGGCCACTTCAGAATAGTCCAATGTTTTGTTCTTAGCCATTCTTGGGTGTTTTTAGCTGTGTTTTGGGTCATTATCCTGTTTGAGGACCCATGACCTGCAACTGAGACCAAGCTTTCTGACACTGGGCAGCACATTTCGCTCCAGAATGCCTTGATAGTCTTGAGATTTCATTGCACCCTGCACAGATTCAAGACACCCTGTGCCAGATGCAACAAAGCAGCCCCATAACATAACCGAGCCTCCTCCATGTTTCACATTAGGTACAGTGTTCTTTTCTTTGGATGCTTCATCTCTTCGTCTGTGAACATAGAGCTGATGTGACTTGCCAAAAAGCTCCAGTTTTGTCTCATCTGTCCAAAGGACATTCTCCCAGAAGCTTTGTGGCTTGTCAATATGCATTTTGGAAAATTCCAGTCTCGCTTTTTTATGATTTGGTGTCCTCCTCGGTCGTCTTCCATTAAGTCCACTTTGGCTCAAACAGTGACGGATGGTGCGATCTGACACTGATGTACCTTGACCTTGGAGTTCACCTCTAATCTCTTTGGAAGTTGTTCTGGGCTCTTTGGTTACCATTCGTATTATCCGTCTCTTCAATATGTCATCAATTTTCCCCTTGCGGCCACGTCCAGGGAGGTAGGCTACAGTCCTGTGGACCTTAAACTTCTGAATAATATGTGCAGCTGTAGTCACAGGAACATCAAGCTGCTTGGAGATGGTCTTATAGCCTTTACCTTTAACATGAAGGTCTATAATGTTCTTTCTGATCTCCTGAGACAACTCTCTCCTTAGCTTTCTGTGGTCCATGTTCAGTGTGGTAGACACCATGATGCCAAACAGCACAGTGACTACTTTTCACCCTTTAAATAGGCAGACTGACTGATTACAAGTTTGAAGATACCTGTGATGCTATTTACAGGACACACCTTAGTTTAACATGTCCCTATGGTCACATTATTTTACATCTTTTCTAGGGGTACCATCATTTTTGTCCTGGCCAGTTTCATTAGTTTGTTTTTTAAAATGATTCTGTTGAACCACAATTTAAAAACAATATCTGATTTTCATTAGTTCATTTTCAGTAAATTTTTATTTATTATTACTTTTGTCAGTTTCAAGTTATTTCAGTGACCATTGTGGGTTTTTTCTCTCTTTAACGGAACGTTACCAACAACTTTGCCTACGTCTGTATTCCCGCTCACTGCTTAACCTTAACTAAAGTAAGACCAAAGGTATTGCCCTTTTGGAACTAATGGAACGAGTTCTACGTCGAAAAAAAATCCCAGTTTTTGGCCAAAATTTTAAAAATGTACCCCCCAAAAGGCACAACTAGACCACTCTGTCCACCATAATACCAAATTTGAAGTCGGAAACAAAATTGAAGTCGGAAAAATCTAACTTTTTGGCCAGGATTTCCAAAATTTTGGGCACCCTGGACTTCAAACCTTCAAAAGGCACAACTAGACCACACCGTCAAGCATCATACCAAATTTGAAGTTCCTAAGTTAAATAGTTTCAGAGTTCTGCTCCTGAAACAAAAGTGTGACACCCCGACTACGTTGTTGCTGGGGTATAAAAATGCTAATCATGGTTATTTTGATCAATATTATATTATATTATTATATTATATAAAAATAAAAATAATTAACTTCCTAATCATTTGAATCGTGTGTTTATTTATATACACATATATATATGTATATGTATATACATATACATATATATATATAAAAATGTATATGTATATATATATATATATACATATATATATATATATATATATATATATATACACATATATATATAAATAAACTAACACATATTTCAAATTATTAGGAAATAAATTATTTTATTTTTATTGATATAAAAAATCTTGACATAGTAGTTCTAATTATATATTGTGACAACACCGGTGTCACCGATTACACCAGACATTTTACAAGAACATATAACGGTGAATATGTTTGTGAAGGTTCTCAGTCATCCAGGTCATGGTATCCGAGTAAGGGTTAAATCAGCAGCAACTGGACTTGATATAGATTCTTGAAGACGTTTCACTTCTCATCCAAGAAGCTTCTTCAGTTCTGTCTGAATGGTAGGGGAACCCAGGAATTTAACCTCTGTGGGGTCGTTAGCAGGATACTAGAAACCACTCAGTACATTGGTGCTCCTCTAGAGGTGTGACCACTGTAGTTATGGGTCATTAGAGTCAGCTGATACCTAGTGTGAATGACTGTCACATTGGTCGTTGGAGTCATTAGAGTCAGTTGACGCCATGTGAATGACTGTTTGGTGAGGTAAAGTGTGAATGGTTGTTTAGTCTCCTGGGTAGGGATGCCAGGAGAGCATCGTAAGTGGAAGACAGGTGATGCCTTAGGTCTCCTCCTCCGTTGAGTGATGGCTTCTCTACTTTGGCAAAGATGGCCTCTTTCACTCCTCTTTCAAACCACCTTTCCTCCCTGTCCAAAATATGCACGTTATTGTCCTCAAAACAGTGTCCCTTGTCCTTCAGGTGTAGATAGACTGCTGAGTCTAAACCTGAGGAGTTGGCCCGTCTGTGTTGAGCCATCCATCTGTTTAGAGGTTGTTTGGTTTCACCAATGTACAAATCTGTGCACTCCTCACTGCATTGCATGTGTATGCAGTCCAATGTCCAATTTCCAAGGTGGTTTGAAAGAGGAGTGAAAGAGGCCATCTATGATAAAGTAGAGAAGCCATCACTCGACGACCCCACAGAGGTGGTCAATATGTGTAGCGCACCTACTGTGATCTTTACCGTCGGCTGGCTGTGTGTCTGGTGTCTCCGGTCCAGCTTTCGCTGCGGGGCCCCAGGGGTCTACGTGGCGACGTTTTGTGACCGCTCCATCCTCCTCGCGGCGATTACCTCATTAACGTTATGGTTCTCTTATAGAATTGAGTTTAAATCTGAAATATTGCCAAATAGGCGCGTTTGCTTTTCGCTTCGACACCAAATCCTCCGCCATCTCTCGGTCTGTCAACTCTCTCTCGTCCAGTGTGTGAAATATGACACCTGCTACTCTGAGCTGAGACTCCGTACGGAGCAGATGCATTCACTTTCAGTTTGTAGCATCCGTTGTCCGACTATCTATTGATAACATGCCACTGATACGCAAAAATTAACTAAATGGGTTTTATTTCTGTAAGAAAAGCTAAACGATGGTGGGGGCGGTGGTTACGTAATATAATCAGTGTGTGCCTGACCACCGTGTAACACCGACTACCGTGACAACCACAGACCAGCGTGTAGGGGGGGTCTATTGGCAGAAATGGAATAAAATATTAGCATTATTAGTGTATAATCACCTGAAACTGAGAATCGTTGCGTTACCTTAGATTGAGCCATGATATCTACATGGAGCCCGCCAAGTTGCTACAGTAGCCCAGGACGGACAAACTGAACACTGGCTTCTAGAGAGGGCATTTTGCGTTTTTTAAGTGAATTCGGTGAATCAAATTTGGTGGCACGAATGCACCTGAAGGCCACCGTAGGTTCTTCTACACATTTGGAAAGTGTTATGCAAAGTATTTTGCGAGTTTTTGATCAGCAAAAAAGGATTAAAAAAATGACCTCAACACTACCAAGCAGTAACTGAATTGGACAGTGACGATATGATGATATGGTCACAAGGAAATTGCTCTTTTCTCATAACCAAATGTGGTGCTGCACTAACTGTCTTATAAAGTATATATAAATAAGCACTACAGTACCTAGGATCACTCTGTTGACAAAGAGCACCCCTCTCCACACACACCCTCCACCCTTCCCAGGACATCCTTCCTCCAATGAAAAGCTTCTGATGATGTGCACGTGATTCTTGCTTCCGTACTTTCTCTCAAGAATAATGTCCTTTGTTCACTTACACCCACGTCTACCAAAGCACATTCCCAAATCATCAGGATATCTTTCAGCTACGTAACATTTGTATACAATGGGCCAAAGCACCGGGCCAGGCACTGAGGTGAACAGCCTGCAGGCTGCAGTAGTGGAGTAAAGACAGCAAGATAAACAACAGAAACACACACAGAGAACTGGAGTGCAGTATTAAGCAAGCTTCACGCCCACTGAGGGATTTTCAGGAATGGGTTTCATCTTTCAGGAGCGTCTGGACCTCCACAACATTTCTCAGCTTTCATCTCAGCCCCATTTGACCCACCCAGGCCAATCTGACAGCACCCCAAATAAACCCTCCACGCAGGGTGGGGAGGATTCCCTGTCCAGAGTCCAGTGTCCCACCCAGCCTCCCACAGACTGACTGAAGCATTCCTCACTACCTCCCCATGGTCAGGGAGTGGTGGGGACAGATAAGAGATAGCAGCAGCCAGTCACAAGGTTCTGACACTAGCAATTTAACGAATGGCACATCACGTGACCATACAGCAATAGTTACCCGAAGACAGACCCAGCTGATCGTGACTACAAAAATAGCTCGATCATCGCCTCCCTTAGTGGTAACCAGCCTCCATCTGACACTGTGAAAAACTAGCGTTGCTGGCAAATGTCCACGTTTACAGGCAGTGGCATACAGACCAGTGTGACATTCAGTAATATCAATTCTAAACATCTTCCAAGAGCATTACAGTAGAGGAGGGAGGCAGCACTAGAACACTAAGCCTCACCCTGGAAGAACCTTGCCTATTTCAGCCTTGAAACTGATGCAGACTGACAACAACAAATTGAACTTGAAATGGCTGGAGAAATGGGAAAATAGCAACGTTTAAAAACTCAGAAAAACAATGTCCGTAGCAGTTGTGAAAATCTGATTTGAAAGCTCAGTGACCATCTCGAAAGGAAATAAACAAATCAAAAAACACGTAGCCACCAAACTGACGACCACGTAGCAGTAGCAGCCCTATTCAGCCACAAGATTCTGACACTAACAATCGGCACATAGAGAGAAATGATGAACCAGAAAGACACCGGAGAAGAAAATGTATTGGCCAAATAACAAATGGAGATAGTTTTGACAAATAATAGATGGTAAACCTCGGAAATGAAAACTGTAAGAAAAACATGGACATAGCATTTGTGTCCTCACTGTTTCTTTTGTTCTGGAGGGACATTTGAAGCCTAGAGTTTGGTTTACTACGGCTACGTATCAAAACTCAATATCAACCAAAATGTGTCCATAGCCCAGGTATTGCTAACTGTAAGTACTGAAAACTGACACGGAAGAGTCTGAATTAAATCATAGTTTTTTTTGCCAATTTTAGACTGTAAGGTATATCTTACTTAGGCCATGTTCTTATACGGTTGCTTAGATGGCATGTTTGTGTTCCTTAAAATAATGTTTAAAAAAGGTATTATTTTGGTATCATACCAAAATAATACCTTTTTTTGCTGGTATTGCTCACAACAGACACAAACTGATCCAACATCATCCCTGCGTAAAAAAAATGCAGCACACTCATTCATTTGGATGTAACCAGTCCAGCGACAAAGTAAACGGTCCAAACCGAGTATATGTCTGGAGCGTGTATAGTCAGTCTGAATTTGTGGCTAAATTGTTACAGTCAGTGGTCATGTCTATCATGATAAAACCAGCGGTATACAGTATGTCCACCAGGTTCGGCGAGGACACTAGGGGACGTGCTGCTCCACTCAACTGGCCGTTCAAGCGGTGACGTGTCCTATCGTTGAATACGTGATTGGTCCCTGGTTTACTGCTTGTCTTTTCAAACAGGAAACAACATGACGGCCTGCTCATAACATTTCTGTTGCTCCGTCTAAACAATCCACCAAAATCTACTTCTGAAGACATTTTAAGCGAGAAATAGGCGACGCCACTGGTAAACGTTGTTTCGTCTTAGAAGTAGATCGCCCAGTTTGACAATTTGATCCTCATTTTGTGAGCCGGACACATCGCGCTGGACATTTGCATAACGGACTATTCACGCCTTTTCATTTTGACAGAGCAACTGCCAATGCAATCCACGAACTTCCACAAACCAATACGTTTTTTTGCACACAGTGACTAAATGAATGAAAGTAAAGTTGGTTATAAATGTGGTCACAGTGCAACTTAGACCTACTGTACTTGTTGGAATGGGTTTTACTTTGGAATGATTATCATCATTACCCTTCGTGGCAAAGGAAACGGTGAGCCCTCACTTTCAGTTTTACCTTAAAATAAAGTGGTTCATATAATTCTGCTAAACTGTTGACTTATTCACAACTTTACTGATCGCCTAACTTCACATGGTTCTTGCCCACAGAAAAAAAAAAAAACCTGCAAAACTAAGAAAATAATACACTTTGGTCACAATTCGGTTGATATTTAATGTACTGACTGGGTTTGACATTGTGAGCATTGTGCAATAAACTTTAATTTAACTGGAATAGAAAGCCAGGCTTTTTAACTCACTTTCCTGGAGTGAAACTCCATAGCACAGCAGCAGATAACACTTGTTGTATTATGTTAATTACCAACAGGACACGGCTGGTCCACAAACACACGCCTTAAATACACACAGCACTGCCTTCTGTAATGGGGCAGTTAGCCCAGTAGTCTGCATCAACAACAAATACAGAGCACTACGAGTACTAGCAGTCACATTAGAGGGGGCATTACTGAAATGCTTTCTTTTTTAGTGCAAGGTGCATTCAGATTACTCATTATGAAGTCAATCGCACAGACTCACAGAGTGGTGATATGTAGAGCATGCTCTACTGAGCAACAGCACATATATCCAAGCTCCTTCATTCTTAACAGCTGGTACTGTAACAGCCACATACTATACAGCTGGTTCATAGGAGCTCCAACTCAGGCCTCTGCTTTCAATTTTGCCCACCTAACATATTCATCTGCTTTATTATTGTGAATGGATTTTTCTGTAACAACATATTGGCATCAGCGACACTCCTGTTCTGGCTGAAACTGGTGGATTGAATGCAAATTATGCAACAACTTATCTTGCTATCTTAGCTGGACTATTTCAATACTGAAGTCACATTATATCTGGGAATTTCCTGGTAATTGTTCCAGCTTCCAGTTTGTTCCCGTCCGTTACTATAATCCGGTTTGCCACAGCACGTTGACATCCTCATGTAGGTTAACATTGGGAAATCAGTAACTACATGCATTGTAAATTCACAAGCTATGGCATCATTTAACTCAGTGAACCAGGTCAAGATCCAAGCCTCCAGAGTTACAAATGAACAAAGCAGAGACAGAGCAACCTGCAACAGGTAGTTATTGAACAAGTTGTTTCCAGCCTTCTACACTTTAATGATCAATCTATGTACTAGAATATCTTGCTGACAACACTACAGACTGGTTTGGTGAGGTTGTGAAACTAGTGAAAGGGACTATACTAGGAGATATCATCACGTGGAGTAGATGCGGTTGCTGAACACAGAAGAGGTTAACTTGTAACCTCAATGTGGCTTGTGATCTAACTATGACACATTAAAGTACTTGTGGCCACTTTACTCACCCATTCTAAGACCCGGATAAATCCCAGAGGTTCCTTCAGTGGTCCCAGGTCCAGGGAGAACCCAGACGCCAGTTTCTGAGGACGACAAACAAGCTGTGTTAAATAACAAACAGTTACACATATAGAGCTAGTATCTAGTCAGCCAGGTGTTAACGGATTAGCGTCCACATGAGCACTCAAACAGCCAGCTCTCTGTTACCTGTCCGTCACCTTGATGCTAACTGGCCCTGCCCTTGTTAGCTTACCCCCTGCTAGCAGCATGCTAACACTAGCTAACTCATGTTAACCCGGGTTAACTACTGGGCTAACTCACCTACCTGAACAGAGTCCATGTAGAAGGGCAGCAGCTACAGAGCAGGTTGTATTTCACGCCTAAACGTGTCCGTGTCGTTGTTAAAGAGAACTTAAAGTTCCTCCGTTAGCATGCGGACGGTGGCGATACAACAGCTAACGCGACTTAGTGTCAGCAGCAGCAGAGCAACAGGCAGCAACTGATCAGCCTCGAGCAGTGTCAGACTCTGTCCGACTCAACCGCTGTCACACGAGTTCTCTACTTCCGGTTACACATTTTCAAAATAAAGAACAAAACTAGAAAAGCAATTTCTTAAGAAATTGCGGTGTGAATGCTAGATGCTGAAGAGCTTTAATCTGTATGAAGAAGGATACAGAATCAGAATCAAAAGATTATGAATCAGTAAATAAAAGTTGTGATTGCATGAAAAGCAGCTGAAGCCTTATAAATAGTTAGTTCTGAGTTCCCTGTTACGAAAGTTACCTTCTGGGGCTTTTATTTTTAAAAAGTAGGTGAATCCCTAGTTTCCTGTTAACATAGAAAAAGGGGAATTTTACCAAGCTCCAAAACAATGTTAAATATTTCAAAAAGTACAATTGGGATGAATGAAAGTTGAATAATAGCCAGAATCTATGGAAGATGTGGAAAATGTTACAGTTTGAATGGGGTTTCTAGGTGAAAGTGTGAATGAGCAGTGAAGAGTTGAAAATGCTTGAAAATGTTTAAATCCTGAACATTTCTTCCATTAATTTCAATGGAGAATTTTTGATGAATTATGGTTAATAATTCTGAAAATATATAAGTTATGAATAAGAAAAGTAATAGCCATCATGTCCTAATTGAGCTGCATGTTTTGATGTTTGAATGGAGTTTCTATGTTGAAACATGTGGAACGAGTGACTTTGCAAAAAAAGTGGTCTGACGAAAAATAAAAATAAACTCAGTAGAATAACATATGTTGTGAATGCTTACAGCATTCACACCAATAATGTTATTCAAGTACATTTGTCTGTGCAATATATCCTTGAGCAATAGACACCTCAAGTGCAACTACCTTTGTTTACATTTTATTTATTACATCTACCCTACCTATTTTCCAAGCGCTATTACCTCTGTTTACATTACATCTATTTTTTTTTATATTTTATAACTCTAGTGTAACACTTCTGTTTATATTTATTATTTATTACATCTACTTTACCTGTTTTATATTTGCTTTATAACTGTGAGTGTTTTACCTGTTATATATTTGATCTGCCTCGTTTAGTCTTGTCAAGTATTTGTTTTAAAGCACTGACAAGAAGAAGTGGCAACTGTGAATCTCGTTGTTTTTAATACAATGACAATAAAGCTTTCTATTCTAGTGTATTCTATACACATAGATCATTTGTTAATATAGTTGTCTTATTTCAACCAGAGAATATTTTTATTGACATCATTGTAAATAAGAGCTTGTTCTCAATAATCTATCAAGATTAAATACAGATTGAATGAATTAATGAATATTAGTTCTTGGATCGCCTGATTTCAGGATTTATTGGCTACATTTAGCATATAGTTTATGACCATATTTTAAAAAACATTACATATTTTTAAAATGCAAAAACCTTTAAATATTTAGCATTGTACACCCCCACGTTTACAACTGGATGAAGAACACCTGGATATGTGGCTGGTGTGTCGGAGTAAAGCACATCTCTAATGAAAAATACATAAATAAAATAATAATAACTATGAAATGTATATACCAGCAGTAAACGAGACAGTGTAGCAGTCTTTTTCACTTAAAAAAGGTACAACTACTATTGGAGATATAATTAACCCCACAAATTTGATCAATAAAGGATGTCACCTAAATTAATTCAAGTTTTAGACTGTCCTACTAACTTATTAAAAAGATTTATTGAAACACTTGCGTTTTCTGGGGAGCTGGTTGAAATTGTTGCATTTTTTTTGGTGGGGGGTGGGGGATGGGGGGGGGGATTGCAAATATAGCATAAAATATCAGAGGCACTGTTCTGCCTTTGTAATACATTTTTATATATATTTTTAAACACATTCTCTTAGATGGGAAAATATCTAAGATACGTTTTTTTCTTTATCACAAACAGAGGGATGATGTAATTTACCTAATAACATCATCACTTACTATGTCTGATTCATATTCATAGATGTAAATATTTCTGTAACCCTTTTTGCAGTAGAAATAAAATTGGCCTGAACACCTGACTTCACTCCATCTAGGCCTACACCAGACATATACAATATTTTAATTTATAAATGCCATCATGCTACAAATCAACCAACAGTAAACATCCACTCTATGATGATCCACTCTACATCACATGAGAGGAGGCGTTCAGGCACATCAGCCACATGAAAAAGCAGCTCACACTGCGCCCTTGTGGGAATATTATTTATTGCACCGTGAATGGAATTAATGAACCAACACTCAAGGAAGCCAGTAATGATGGAAGCAGTATTAAACTAATTTTTTTTTTATTTATTAATTGCAAGACAAAAGACAATACATTAACAAAACAACAAGAGGACACGAACAGTGAATACAGGCCAGTTAACACAATGTTGTCATTGTATATGTGAGAACCAGGTGATGTGTGTGTGTCCGCGTTTGTGTATACGTGTGTGTGCGTGCGTTCTGGGGTGGAGTCTGTAGGGTGGATATATGGAGAGTGGAGAAAAAAAAAATAAAAAGTACTAAAGTTAGTTATCTAAAGGAGATAATTTAACATCTCACTTGTGTGAATGTATGAAGTTTGTTCAGCAAAATGAAGGTACAAAGTAAAGGTGATTGTGGTATATATTAGTTGTTGCAATAACACTTTTAGTACAATTTTCAAATCGACGTAAACTGCAATATTGCATGGGAGTACAACAAAATGAACAATATTTCCAGTTCACCCAAACACAGCATACTGGGTGGCCCACCATGGATGAACGTTGGAGACAGGACCCCATTCATTCCTATGAGAGTTGCTCAGTGGAGCATGGAGCCTAAATGGCTCGACTTCCGTCTGAAAAAGTACCTGGATCTTGGCGGCTCTTTGGCAACTGGGACATGCGCAGTAGCGTCCGCTCGGTCACATGACTCGGTCACGGGGTCCCAACGTCACGGTCTGGGTCTCATTCACATGAACGGAGGAAGGAAATAACTCTGGATTCAGCTATTAGTGCGTTTACAACTTTAAAAACTTAATTTTTTAAATAAGGACTATTAGAGTGTTTGTACTGGGGTGTTGATTCACCTAGAAAAAATTACCTGCTGAGTTACAGACGTCTCTTTACCAATGGAAGTCTATGGGAAAAAGTATTTTTGGGCCCAATGCATCACATGACTGACCTGGAAGTTGCAGTACCGTCGTTTGGACACTACGAAAGTTGGGATTGACGAATGGTCACAACCTCATTAATGTAAAACTAATTAACATCACGATTCAGCAAACCTTTACTAAAGAATTATATCCATTCTCTTCAAACAGAAATTCAATTCTAAAATGTTTCTCTAAAAAAGATGCTGAGAGTCTAAGATCGAAATTCTTCAAATTTCCTATTGCACCAAAAGCAAAGGAGGTTCACTTAAAGGTTCTCAGTGAAATAAACCCCTCTGCTGAATTCTTAAGAAACCGTTTTGGTTTTGATCACAATAATTGCTCGTTCTGTGAAACTACAGAACATTTATTTAATTAATGTATTTTTGCTAATGCTTTCTGGGATGATTTGCATAATTGGTTTTCCACTAAATTTGTAAATTTTTCTAATCTAACAAAAGAAAATGTTATATTTGGTACAATTGTGAAAGATCCCGTACATGACCTGGCAATCAATTCCATAATCCTTCTTGGAAAGTTTTTTACACATAAAAATAGATTCCTGAAATCAAGACCAAATTTCTATGTTTTTCATAAGGAGCTGTGTCTTTACTTTTCATCTCTGAAACTTATGAGGAAAAAGAATGCTACGAAGCTTTCAATGTTAGTTGAGGACCTTAACCTTACAGATAACCCCTGTAGCACTATTAGCACTATCAGCACTATTCCCACATTCCCTTACTTTTTTTCCTTTTTTTTTTTCTCTGTCTTCATCCACACTCTTATGCACTGTACGCCAAGTTCCAGGCTTGTCTGTTCCCTTGTAGTTGTGGACTGTTCTGTACGATGCCATATTGTAATGTAAATTTCGCAATAAAAACAAAACAAAACAAAAATCAAACCTCTGGATTCAGCTATTAGTGCGTTTTACAACTTTAAAAACGTATTTTTTTTAAATAAGGGCTATTAGCGTGTTCATACTGGGAAGTTGATTCACCTCAAAATAAATGATCCTCTGAGTGACAGATGTCTCTTTCCCAATGTAAGTCTATGGGAAAAAGTCTCCGGAAACGGAAGTTGCAGTACCGCCGTTTGACCACTACGACAGTCCGGATCGTGGACTGACGCACTTCCGGTGGTCTTGTGGCCCCGCCCCCTCCTACTGTCTCTCCGTGCTGCCGCCATCTCGCTGTGTTCTGGTAGCGGAGCAGCAGCAGCAGTCAGACCCGGACCGGACCGGCTCTCTCCTACATTACACTACTGTTAGAAATCGGAAACTGGTAATTAACACGGCATATAACATATGTAGCTGTTACACTGTAGTGTTAAAATAGGAAAGAGAGTAACTTCACCACGACGACTGCACGATAACCGGCCGTCTAACAACTAGCTTAGCTTAGCTAGCTTAATGCTAACGATAGGCCTCTGCTAAGATAACCCTCAATCACACGAGCACAATAGAGCAACTCTTAGTCAGGCTGACAAACAACCCAAAGTCACGCTGTTGTCCATTTAGCTCACATTATATTCTAGTTAGTTATGTATGTAAAGGTGATCTAATCCTCGCTGATCTCCACACAGTCACGTTAGAGTCTCATCACTGCGGGGAATCACTCCTAGTTCCTTCCAGCTAACTTTGGGATACTTTTGTATTATCCACCAGTAAGTATGTGATTGTTTTGTTGACTGTCTTTGAGGTTTAAGCTCTGATCATACACACATTGATCCAACACTGAAGGTGACCTGTAACGTTATATTGGTTGATGTTAACTGTCTCAGATATCTGTAACATTAGATTAACGACTTGTGTGGTTGTGGATCCAGAATAATTAGTTTTACTTGTAATCTATTTTTGTGAATCCTTATTTTTATCCAGTTATTTCAGTGTAAGTGCTATTCTGCTTCTGTAGAGATCCTTTTCCCTGTTGCTTAAGATGGAGGCCAGCGTTGTTGTTCAGGCTGATCATGAGGGTCCATCTAAGGCCTCAGGGTCTAGGGTAGACACACAACCCAGGTCTGGACCTGTAACGTTAGTTGTTCGTTATTCTGGATTAGATACTTGACATATATAAGCATGGATAGATGATGAAGTGTAGTGACAGTTAGTCTGTCCACTGGCCTGGACCCCAGTTAGAAACCAGGTTGCAATGGAGTCATGATTGAGAGCTCATCTGTCTCACTGTACTACTTGATACTGTATCTCTTTTGTGGAAATGTCCAACTGTCTTCTTTGTATTTGTACACAACTGTCTGTCTCTTAATAACACCTTTTCAGTCCCCTGGGGAGTGTTTTTGTAGGTTTAAATCCATCCTCTTGGCCCTTTGTGGGATTCCCTGGATATGGATAGCTTGCCCCCCCATGAGAATACATTGGCGGAAGATTTTTTTTTTTCGTCTTCAGCATTGGCTGAAAATCTCTAGAGGCTTGAATATCCTGCCCATTTTTTTCTACTGCCATCATCCAAATGTCACCAAGTGTGCGAAATCTTTCCAAGTCCAAGAAGAAGCAGAGGATTGTTTTTCCACCTACCATCCATCCCCTTTTTGCCACATCAATTTAAGCATTTTTGGATCATTTTTTTCTTTTCTGGCAGTTTATGCCCCCCTATTTCTTTCTTTCATTAATTACACCAATTAATAAAAAATGATAAAAAAAAAAGAAATCCCCAAAGGACTCTATTGCATCCACCATCAGTAATGTTTAGCAGTCTGGCGGAGATAAAGCTGTCTCAGAAAAGGGATGTCGTAGGAAGACAAGTGTCTCTGGCCGACCTACCCCCCTTTTCCTCTTATCTCATGGATCAAGTGTTCCTTCAGGACTCCATACCACCACGGAGACACCCTACCAGCAGTGCGCTCAAGAGGGAGACAACTTCTCAGCCACCTCAGGTAAAGGTGGCACAATGCTAATAACAAAATCAAAATTGGCTCGTCAGTACAGATGGAATGACCTATTTAGGACTCAAAATATGTTATGGTTGCATGGAGTTCAAATTTGCACACGGTCTATTTCATTGGAAGTACATTACTGCCTTAAAATGACAGTGCTTCCCTTCCTCTCTCCCTAGCCCCAGTTTTGCATCTCATGTAATCGTTGTTTTTACACAAGACTTTTTCATTAACAGTTGCATCCAAAGCACAAATGGGTAAAAAAAAATGTTATCAGATAACTACAAGACAAACTTAAAAACCCAATAGGTTGTGTGAAACTTAAAATATTTGTGTAGTGATGATGATGTACTAAATTCTAGTAAGAATCCCAAATGTACAAGTTGGAGCTAGTCACTATCTTGTATGAAAAAAAACTGCATGTAAACTTCTTTGATATTAGTTTTACATGTGCAGACATGTTAGAAAGCTCATAGTGAATTGATGTTGGACTAATGGAGTAAGGTCTCTGTTTCTGATATGTTGTTGTGCTCTGTCCTTTTGGCCCTGAAGAGAACCAGCTGCTGGGTTTAAGGTCCTAACCTCATCACCTCTGCCACTCAAGACTATGACCAACCATGGAGATGACTGCTACTTCTTTTACTATTCCACCTGCTCTAAAGTAAGCAAACTTTGAGCACAACGCTCACATAGTGTAACCAGTTGGAAAATGACTGGTGACCTGAAGGAAGGAAGGGTCTTACTGTGTTTTCTTCATCCTGCAGGGAGACAGCTGCCCATTCAGACACTGTGAGGCAGCTATGGGCAGTGAGATCGTCTGCAACCTCTGGCAGGAGGGACGCTGCTTCCGTACTGTCTGCAAGTTTCGCCACATGGAGATCACGGTGAGCTAAATTTCAATATCTTTTTTTTTTAAACCGATGAAAGCTCCGAAATATCTCCTTCAAGCTTTGCCCACTCGAGGCTGTGTGTGTCTTGACTTGGCCATTAACGAAGGGTAGAAAAGGTCTCCCTGTAAACCTGGGCCAGGAGCTCCTCTCCTGCCCCTGGACATGTTGGGAGGAACACTTACTGAACTGTTAATGCAATCACACAACGAGCCTGTCGGTATGCAACATTACAATGAATGCAGACCATTAAAGACTTGCATTAATATTAACTTCCATAAACAGTTTATACTCTACTAAAATCTGCAATACATCTAAATGCTTGCCTTGAAGTTGGGGCTAATTGAAATTTTGTATGCTCTTCCTCCATAATATCAGAGATGATAGCTATTGCAGTCCACAGACCTCAGTTTTTTTCTGTTCATTCATCATACCATATTTTGCTAGTAGACAATAACATGATCAGTGTGCAAGCGTGAAAATACAATTGTAGATCCTGTAAAAAAATTCTATACATTTTTTTTTTACCCTCCTTTGAATGTTGTTTATCTCTTTCATCAAAACAGAAAAACCGAAAGGAGATAGCTTGTTATTGGGAGTCCCAGCCAGCCGGCTGCCAGAAGCCACACTGTGCCTTTCTCCATGACAGGCCCCGCTACATCGATGGCATCTTTGTCCCACCTGATAAAAGTGAGTGGACTTTTCTTCAGCAAACACTAAGAATTGAAATGTAGAGAGTTTAAGGTCTTTTTTTACAGCCAGCTGTGAAAGGCAATACTGATAATTAATGTAATTCTCCCAGGTCTGAGCAGAAACGAGGAACAGCCACACGAGGAACCGGCTCCCCCGCCAGCTGCCACTCTTCCCACCGCGGCCAATCCCCAGCTCAGAGGCGTCATCAAGACAGAAACTCAGGAGCCGGTACCGAGCCCCACCCACCCACCGGTGGTGATTAATCCAGCAGATGATGACGAGGATGAAGATGGTGAGCTGGGTTCAATCCCAAAATTACTTCTTTGTCTTTTCTAGTCCTCATTTTGAGACAGATTTCCCCCCCGTGGTCTTCACCACTCATGTGTCTTTATGTTTCCAGACCAGTTCTCAGAGGAGGGAGAGGATGGAAAGGTTGGCCCTTCTCCTAGAAAACTACTCAAATCAGGTGAGACTGTGGTCAGAGACAGCATTTTGGAAACATAATTGGTCATAATTTGTAACCAAAGCTGTACAACTCCCAAACCCTGTGCGACCTTAATTGGAACGATTGTGTTTTTGACGGGGCAATGTTTTGTCTTGACAGACGACTCACTGAACTTCGGAGTGAGCACCCTGGAGGAGATTCGGCTGAGGAAGGCCCTGAAAGCCAGCATGAAGAGAACTGGTTACCCCATCCAGAGTGCTGATACCTCGGCCAACGGAGAAAAAGAAAACCACCAGTCATTCTTTCGACCAAGCCTCTACGACACGAGAGATGGTAAAAAACCATGATTTTGTGAGATTGGCAGAATTGCAGGGAGCTGTATAACCAACATTCCTCGTCCCAAAATGACTCATTTCATATCAGGTCGTTGGGTCTAAAGATATTGTGGAATATGATTTTGAGGAATTGTGTTCATTGATAAATTTGCTCAACATTGATACTACTAGCATAAACATTTTATGTATGATCCATTTGAAGAAATATCAGTGCCTGGGATCATAATGGAAATAAATCCAAAATACCTTCATGCTGGCTTAACAGTTGGCTTGACTGCTGTGCAGCAGCTTTGCATTGTTTGGACAAAACAATGACCGGAGTATAGATATTGACTGATAAAATAGACATAATAACCGGCACTGATTTGTGTCAGGCCATATGCACTGCAATGTACTGTTCATGGTTGCTTTGAAGCTGCATCCTACATGGCTCCGTCTCTCATCTGATGATGAGATGAAAGATGCTAAGCTATCTAGTCCGGATATGAAAACTCCTCTTGAAAACTAAAGCTAAAAGTGAATGTTGAACTGCTGAAAATAATTCAAATTAACTCCAAATAGTAACCATGACTTTCAGTCCTGTAGAGAAGTCAAATCATTGTTACTCGGTTCTCAACTAACACATGATCCCTCTTTTAACTTAGGCCCACTTGGCTTTGAAGAAACCGTGAGACCAAGAGTCAGTGTGGCCGACAGGCTCGGAAGGAGGATGCCCAACACCGGTACATTTTGCACTCTTGTTACACCTTATCAATAGATGGACTGCCAGCGCTATTAATGATAGTCTTCATTGCACAGATTAGAAGCTCATGACTTGTCCTTTGCTGTAGATGCGAGAAGTGGAGATGGCGTCCCACTGAAGAGGAGTCTGGCTGGGCGTCTGGGCCGAGTCGTTGATGAGGAAGAGCCGTCAATGCCCCCTCACAAAGGTCAGCATCAGGACACATCGAAAACTAGTTACTTGGTATTCACTGAACACCACCTGTGACATTTTACTCCACATCATGCTGCTGATGTATTTTAAAGGGTAACTTTGCTATTTTCCAACCTGGACTCTATTTTCCATGTTTTTGTGTCGAACTGGCTAATGGCGGCAACAATTTTTGAAATTGGTCCAGTATTGAGGGAGAGCGCTTTAGACGGCTGCTGCTCACGGGCTGCAATATGGTGCTGTTGGGGCAACCTGGCACCATCACTTAGATCTACTAAAAGGGCTTGTTTTTGCCATGACAGGCTCAGATTGTTATTATAAGTGTCTGACATCATGGATGTTCTCGTTCTGAAATCTGGTGAGGTGACGTGTTGCTGGAAGACAACGGTGGAAAACATCCATGGTGGAAACACTAGTGCCGGCCGGGTAGAGTTTGTTGTGTTGGAGTACAGAAAGTGTAGCTTAGTGTTATCTAAAAAAAATGCAACGTCATTGCTGAATATTTAGATGATTTCAACATTTAAACGTGGATGAGGTCTTTGAATTCGACGGCTGCCTGTATTTATTTGAGCCAGAGTATACGGATATTCAGATTTCACAACGAGACTTCTCTCGTTGTGAAACTTGGGACACGATAACAAACAGACCGGATCAAGAGAAAGGTAAGAAAAAGGTTTTTATTTCTCTGTAGGGTCCTTTCCATAATGTTGTCAGACACTTCTAATAACAATCTGAACCTGTCAGTGGCAACAACAAGCACTTTTAGTGGACGTAACGTTACATTGACGCTGCTCACTTGCCCTCACAGCTCATTTTTGCGGCTGCCGGTTACAGCGCTCTCCAGGTTGAAAAATATGGAAGTTGGTGGGAAGAGCAATGATGTGACTATGAAATCTATATATAAACAGGTTGTTGGTTCGATGGGGCTCATCATTTACAAAGACTAGAATGAGAAATTTGTCAATTAAAACCTTTTTCTTCTGCTTCTACAGCTTTGAAACCTCTTAGGGACAGACTTGGATTGCCTGTGTGTGTCTCACCCACTGAACCTGGTAAGATGTCTGACAAATATGAGGGGCTGACATTGTCCATTATTTTGTCTGGAAAGATATGAACTCATGCACATTGATTAAATCATTGTTTGTTCTTGTCCTCCAATTTTCCCCAACAGATGAGACCGACATGGAGTCCGAAAAAGCTCCTGAGCAGATTCGCATTAAAACTCTGGAGGAGATCCGACAGGAGAAGGCGGCAAAGTCTCAGAGCCAGCAAGACGATCCTTCAGTCGCGTCTCCAGAAAGCAACCGAACCAAAAACACTAAGGGCGCTAAGCGAGCCATCACCGTCAAAGACGACCCCATTAGCCGCGTCAAAACCTTCTCGGAGATCCTTCGTGCCAAGAAGAGAAGGCAGGAGGAACAGGAACAGAACACAACAGAACCCAGCCCTGTGAAGGCCAAGCGCTCTGTGGAGAAAGCTCCGGGCAAGAGTCGGGGAGAGTCTGACACAACGGGTTCCGGTCCAGAGGATACCAACGTGGGGAAAGTTAAAGTAAAGACTCTGGAGGAGATCCGCAGGGAGAAGGCAGCGAAGAGTCAGGCTCGGCAGGTCCCGGAGGCTGAAAACGAGAAGAGCTCCAATACTGAGCAGAACGACGCTAAGAAGCCTCGCCTATTGCACGTCAAGAAACCGGCTTCCCAAAGTAAGACAGCACACCTCTGTGTTGACACAAGGAATGTATGCAGAATTGTTGTTTATCCTACTGCTATAAAAGTCTTTAGGATTGAATTATATTTTGAATTTGCTAATCCTCATTTTGCATACCATTTTTATGTTGAACTCAGCAGGCAATGTCACAACAGAGAAGAGTGCTGAAGTGACAGAGAAGCCACAGAAAAGTCCTGCTGCTGCTCCTGAGGTATAGTCCGTAACTGATACTGCAGTATTGGCTGCAATAGCTTGTTGTTTCTGTTGACTCTACCTCATTTTCCTGTGTCTTTCTAGATCGTTGCTGCCAGTGTCAAGGTCAAGACCTTTGAGGAGATCATGCGGGAGAAACGCCTTCGCAAGCAAGAAATCGAAGAGCAGGCCAAAAGCTCGGCCGAAGCAGAGCCTGCTCAGAAACAGGCGGATGAAGGAACCCCGAAGAGGAAGGTTCCCGCCAAAGTCCGTGTTACATCACCTTCCTCCGCCACTCTAGCCCCAGACTCTACGCCCACCACCCAAAAGCTCCCCGTCGTTAAACCGATCCCCCTCAAATCCAACGCTGCCTCACGTCTGAACAGCACTACTCCTGGTACAAGAGGTGGTGCCGTCAAAGCTGCGGCCTCAGTCCCCGTGAAGCAGAGCTCTTCAGAGACCGAGTCTGACTCACCGAGTCCTAGCCGCTCCAGGGAGGTCCCAGACAAAAACACAAGGAGTTCCACCGCACTGCCAACAACCAAGCAGGCCAGAGCAGCTCCCCGGGGGCCCGCTGCAGGGGCCCGTACTGCTGATAAAACACTGAACATTAATCCCAAGAAATCCCCAGAACACACTGCGGACACCAAAGGTATTGCACCTTTAACTATCACGCAAACTTCATTTTGCAACCCATATTTGACCAATAAGGCAACCCACCTTAGATTTGGATAAGCAGGGAAAAATCTCTGACCTGTTGAATTTACATGCACTTAAGTGACCTCGTCATTGTCGGCTTTTTGCAGACTTCATGATTTCTTAAATGTCCTGTAAATGAGAAAAACCCAGTATGTGAAATAAGATAAAATGTATATATCATAAAAGCTGCTTTACCTCCTTTTCAGTGAGGCCCAAGCTGAACGTGAAGCCGTCCGTCATGAAGCCTGCAGTGCAGGTGAAGCCAGGCCAGAAGAGGAGGGGAGCAGAGCGATCTGCCGTCGCTGCTGTTAAACCTCTGAACAGCACCGCCGCCGTGCAGGAGGAGCCACAGCAGGAGACGACATGCAGAGACATACAGGTAGGTTGGCACGCTCTGGCCAGTAATGGTGATTCTATATTTCCTGTCAGTCTGTCTGGAGCATGTGCCGAGACCTTTTCAAATGTATCTTAAAGTAATTTGATATTTAATTAGAGATTGCACCGATTGATCGGCCGCCGATGGAAACCGTTCTCAGTGTCATATTTCCGATTTTGCCAGTCACATTTACACGTGGTCCGTCGCAACATGATAATTTTATGGTACATGTCCAGAGGCTCCGTCCTTTCCACGCTTCCCATTCATCGTCTATGTAAGCAGCCGTGCGATGCATTCTGATAGCGTGGCGGTTTGAGAGGCGGGGAGTCACGATGGCCGCTCCTCATTTACATTAAGTCGAGGTCTACGCTACGTTGTGCAAATCAGGGGCGTACTCTGGAAACTCTTGGGAAACTTTTAAACTAACCGTTGTGGATCTCAAATAAAGACAGATTTAGCAACTGCATGGCTTATTTCTTGCATAAAATGTTTTAAGAAAAACATTCCGTTGAATTAATTTCATATATAAGAGGTGAAATCATGATGTGTTCAAAGGTAACCTTGTAAAATTTTGTTTTTGGCGAGAAACCTAAAATCCAGTTGTTTGAAGGAGATGTAAAATTGATAATAGCGAGGTATTTATTACCTGTTTAACTCCCTAATATCAGCTCTAAGCCGCTTATATTACATAATTTAAACTACTAATTGCCAAGAATTTTTGTAATCAAAGCAATTATTTACAAAATTAAAGGATAACGTTTAGATTTTTGACGGTTTACACTGACTTCAGGACGGTTGAAATCTTTTTGGGATGATTCAGGGGCTGTGGTGAAAAAAAGTTAGTCTGGAGCCTCGCGGTCAATTGTAGTTCTAAAAAAAGAAAATTGGAATCAGCAGGTCAGACTTTTACAAAATCGGAATCGGCCAAGAAAATCAGTGCATCTTTACATTTCATATTTCTTTTATATTCCAATATATTTCCTCATTTTGTCGAGGAGGGTTAAAAGAGGAGATAAAATCGCAGTAAAATCTGGTCTGCAATCTGGACTTGCATAAAAGGCTCTCTAGCTGGCGCAGCTCCAGTTC
The DNA here is from genome assembly GCF_015220745.1 of Sebastes umbrosus. NCBI lineage: Eukaryota > Metazoa > Chordata > Actinopteri > Perciformes > Sebastidae > Sebastes > Sebastes umbrosus. The sequence goes on from NC_051269.1 coordinate 4,203,692, forward strand.
TGCTGCACATGTTCCATACCTCATAGCTCAAGACCGTGATCCAGCCTTCATACAATAGCCTTGATTTGTGTATGTTTGCGTTCTTATTTATATTTACCATATTTATATTTATTTCTAATACTTTCTGGAAGAATTTTGCACACCTTCCTAATGTTGTAGTTTTTTGTATCCATCACATTTTATTTATGCATTTCTACTCAATATGTCTTTAACACATTCACATGTTTTGTAAAAAAATGTAATACGCCCACTGTTGGTCTTAATGTTTTTTCTCTGGTGTATCAAGTCCCTTTTTATATTCTGCCTACAGTTAATTGTCATCTAATCTTAAGTTTAAAAACAATAATGGCAGATGAAGTATGATGGGGAATCTAAACGATCTAGTGCTGTGAATGACCTCTAGTCACTTTGATCCCATTCACAGGAGATCCCGTCCTCCAAAGCGGAGGCTCAGCTGAGCGCTGCTGTTCCCCGTAGTCCCAGCACCCTGTTGGACTCCGGCTCCGGCTCCGGCTCCAGCCCGCTGAGAGACGACCTCCAGACCGTCCCCGTCTTCAAACAGAGTCTGAGCCAAGACACCAAGCAGACTGTCAGTGTTGCTGCTGCCAGAGAGGCCTGTCCAGTCCCCCAAAGGTAAAGATCCACAGAGAGCTTACAACTTTAATATACATTTTTAACACAAACGCTAACTCCTTAGTAAGGTCAGACTTAACCAGGAAAATATATGTAGGCAGGTGTGGGGAGTGAAATGTATTAATGTCTGACAAAATGAACGGTTTGTTTTGGGGGTCACGGTTCAGCTTGTTTTCGATACAATAGGGAAAACATAGAAATGGCATGAAAATAACTTTTTCTTCCCATTTTATTTTCAAAATTCTAAACATTCAACAGTTGCTCATTGGCCATAATTCTTACTTTAACAGTTAAGGCACTCAAATACTGACATATGGTCAACAAAAAATAAATAAATAAATAACAGAAATGTCTGCAATATTAATGTAACCCAATTTACATACACAGTACATTATTTCTGATTCTGTAATGCTCCGTCATGTTGATAATTCCTGAACTGCAGCTTGTGCTCGTTCATACAGAGCAGCCATAACGCACTGACTGAAATACTCTAATGTAAGAACATTGTAGTGGGGCTCAAAGCACTTTGACCGTATGCATTCATTCTGTATCGTCTACGACCGAGTGTGGTCGCATACACAGCGATAAACACTATAGCATCAGTTGCTTTGGCCCGGTCTGGATCTGCAGCGGGAGGCCGTCTGACCGCTGTGGAGAGAAGGAACCGCAGTCTGTTTTTGTGTCGTTCCACTTATCGTCACATTCGAGTGATGCCGTTGTAGATTAAATGTGATTAAAGTGCGTCCACATATATACCCGACTTCAGCTGAACAGTCGGCGTACAGTTTGACACAAATCGTTGTCTGTTGAGCTCGATTAACCCGGCTAACTGGGCTAAAGCAGCTAGCATGCTACAGCTGACAACAACGAGTGCGCTGCCAAAATTTTCCAGGTTAAACTCCAGAATTTCTGTTCCGTGTGTGCGAGTAGTCAACATAAACAGCTTTTTGAGTCACAGGGCTTTACTGAAAGGATGTCGCACACAGAACCGAATGTCCTGTACCGAACGGTTCGATGCGATCACACATACCGCTACACCCCTACTGTACACAACAACAACTTGTGTAACTGTAAATGTAATGCTGTGATCCCAAAGAAAGAAATGTTATTACAGGATACCACCAAAACTATTCAGACCTTGTATTGTTTGACTCTAGAATTCAAATATTTCAGCTCTCCTTAAAAAGAGGGGTGTGAAATTCTGATTCTGAAGAACCACCAGTCCAGACTTTTTTACAAAAAGGTCTCAAATCCATCAGTGTTTAATGCCGTCATAAGACGACAACAAAATGTACAAGAACTTTGCCAATTTTTCCACACAACTTCACCTCCCATCTGACCATTATTATTATTTTCTTGTAAGTAAGACAGTGTAGTTTCACAGTTATAGAAGTATTGTAAAAATCCTTGCCCGTTTTTTATGTGTTGAAAAATGAGACCATATGAGTGAAAAATTGATGGAAGTTCTGATGTGCTGTTTTTCTGCATATGACATGAATGCAGCGTTGTCCGTGTACTAGATAAATAACCAGCCTCTGTACATTTCAGCCCAGTCCTGAAGAGTCCCACTCAGGCCAGGCCCCGGAGACTGAGCGTAACCGCAACCCGCTCCGCCTCCACCTCCAGCATCGCCGCCTCCTCCTCCGCCGTGGACGACTTCGAGGAGCTGATCAACGAGTTCACGGACGACCACCTAGAGGGAGACGTGGACCCCGGCATCGGAGAGGACGACCTGCTGCAGGAACTGTCCGAGATGATTGACAGCTGAGGGGCTCCGTCCAGCACAATCAACACCCTGCCCCAACTCCTCTCGCCCTACAACCTGTTCTTGTTTACAAGAAGTGAAGACCATCACCCAACTATCTACCATGGAGCGTTAAAAAAAAAAAAACTTTCTTAAAGATTCAACCTATTTTAAGCTTTAGGTTCACATCCTTCTATCCTTTTTCATTTCCTGCCTACATGATCATCTGCTCACACCAAGGGTTATTCTGCAGAGCTTTATTTTTGTCTGTATCATGTCTGTTCATGATTATTGTCGAACTTTGTCGAAGAGAAAATGAAAGAAGCTTTTGGTGCTGGGAGATGTTGTTGAGAACGTCACTAGTTTGTCAGGAATACTGGAAAGTTGTAACATCTTTGGAATGATGAATGTGTCCTTTTAGAGAGAAGTCATATCTGTATACTGTGTATGCAAAAGGGAAGAGCAAGCTGAGAATAGAAATAATCAATACTGCTGCACTTACAGTAGCCTGCAGTGCCCCAGCTACTTGTGTTTTTGTTTTTATATCTGTGAAGTGGACAAGACGGTCCGGCCGGAGCCTGAGAGCAAGTTATCATGAAGTTCACCAGTCACGTCGGTGTCGGGATGGTTTTATCCATCGGGTGTTTGTTGCTTTCTAGATTTTTTCCACTCAGATCTTACGGAGTGCACCTTCTACCAGTGGCTGTTCTTTCGTGTTTTTATAATGTTTCACCGAAAATGTGCGTGTTTATTTTTTTAACCGGTTCTTTTATTCAGTGGGGGCGTACTTTGAAACAACTAGTCTGGGATTAAATGTGTTATAAGTGCTCTCTGGGCTTTGTTTAATGAACACCTCAGGGACAGTTTCTGATGTTTGTATGCTCCTAATACGATTGGCAAACACTGTATTTGAAATTGAAACTATGCTGTCTTTAGTTGTCTTTTTCTCTTTTTGTGTTAGCATTGGTTTATCAATGTGATCTGAGAAAAGATCAACTTGTTTTTTTTTGGTCTTAATACGTGTTTGCTCTGTCCCGACCCCTTTCCCACAAGCTTACTGTTCAAAGTGACTTGTACATATTACTGTGTAAATAAAAAGTGCTTTTAACGACCAGCTGGATCAATAATTGACTCATGATTTAAAAATAGCACTCAGACAATACTTTGTGCCAGGTTTGGGGACCAACATCAGGTGTCGATACATAAAAGACATGTATAACTTATTTTTCAACCTAGCTTTTTGACAAACACCTCTTTGTATAATGCAGCACAATTGCAAAAGCACCACAAACTGCAGCTTCCAAAATGACCATAAAGGACTTAAAGGATCTGCTACTGACGGCTTGGTGCCAGATACCATAGCAGACCTTCAGAGAGGTCTAGTGGAGTCCATGCCTCAAAGGGTCAGGGCTGTTTTGGCGGCAAAAGGGGGACCTAATCAATATTAGGCAGGTGGTCATAATATTATGGCTGATTGGTGTACACTTAATATAGTGAGCGCAATATGAACAAACATTAGTTTAGGTCTTAAAACTAGATTTTCACTTTAAGGCCCCCTCTCCAAGACCGGGCCATAAGATTTGGGAATACTTACCTTCTTTATAACAATTAATCCACATATTATATGGCGGAAAATGAACACCCGAGCATTTCTGAAAAGCTGAAGTATACCTGAGATCATATTGTGATGCCTGGGTAAAGTACATTTTAAAGGGACTATTTGTAACTTTGTACGCGCATAAATGTAGTGGGTCGTCACACATGCGCGTTCGCATATGCGCGCTCGCGTGTGGCTGGAGCCTCGTCTCCGCTGCCTGCTCTCCTTCACTCAGACAGCGCGCACGTCCTCGCTGTCTCGCTCCACCTCTAGACGTGAACGCGCGCTCACTCCACACTGCAGAAGAGTTTAGCTCTGAGAATATCTAGTGAATGCACAGGGGACGTTTGCAGAAATAAATTCTGCAGTTCCTCCAGACCAACAGAGCTTTCCCGTGTCTTGTGAAGTGAAGCTCTTCAGAGAGTTATGTTACCCTCTCGTTACCGACCGGGTGCCGGTGTCTCCTCTGCTCTCTCCGGCTGCGGGCAGAGAGAGCAGAGGAGACATGCTGCAGAGCCCCGCTGCATCAGCCTGCACTGATGCAGGAAAAGCCAACACTAGGACCAGATCTAAATCATGTTCATGGAAAGACCTTCGTCTGATCAGCTAACATTACTGCCAAGCAGCTGAAATATAGAGTGATATTGTGCTTTTAGCTGACGTGTGTCGCCTCACTGTTTTGAGCGATGCTCGTTCAGGTATATTTAGAGCGAGCAAGCGCGAGCCCGACGCTGACTTTCGTTGATTTCACGGCCACAGGTGTCGCTGTTAAGAAGCATTTCTGAAAGTTACAAATAGTCCCTTTAAAGGTCCCTTATCGTGCTCATTTTCTGTTTCAACTAGAACATGTTTACATGCTGTAATGTTAAAAAAAACCTTTATTTTCCTCATAATTGTCTGCCTGAATATACCTGTATTCACCCTCTGTCTGAAACGCTCCGTTTTAGTGCATTTCAACAGAATTGCAGCGGAATTGCGTTGCTAGGCAACAGTTTGGGTCCATGTTTACTTCCTGTCAGCTGATGTTATTTATATACATTGCAACAGGAAATAAACTGGGACACATTAAGAATGTTTACGTTTAAAACCGTGTAATGATCTATATATTTGTGACATCACAAATGGACAGAAATCCTATTCAAACCCACAATTTCTGAATACGGGCTGTGTGTATTTCTCAGTATATTGAGCATTTTGATAGTTTAACAGTATTTATATATCACTTAAACCTGCTTATAATATAAAAGACCTGAAAATCTCACTTTTTACAATATGGGACCTTTAAACCCACACATGTGTGCAGTGTAGTCTCCCGTCCAGCAGCAGGCGGTGCAGACCACCAGAGACCCTCTGAGCTCTGACAGCACCCAGAAGCCGGTAGGCTTCTAGTTCCGGGTCAGTGGATGTAAACAGAAGGACGTCCCTCCTCTGGAGACAGCAGTAGACAACATGACCAAACTGGAGCTGCTCAACGTGTTTCTGAACGACCGGCTGACGGCGGCCGCTGAGGAGATCTTCCGCGCCGTGAAGAGCACCGTGGTGGAGTACCAGAGCGAGATACTGCGCTCCAAGGAGGAGAACGAGCGGCTCAAGAGGCTCCTCAATGTGGCCGTCCAGCGGCTCCTCCAGCAGCCAGGTGAGGATGAGGATGAGGAGCAACAGCCAGGTGAGGATGAGGATGAGGAGGAACAGCAGCCAGGTGAGCAGCAGCAGCAGCAGCAGCAGCAGCAGCTGCTCACTGGCCGGGCTGCTCGGCTCTGACGTGCTCTGTTTACTGATGGACTCACTGTTACATCATGTCTCCTTCAGAATCTGTCAGTGTTTAACGGAGCTCACAGGTAGAGTTGAGTTGTGTGTTCTGGCTAACAGTCTGGCACTTAGCCCGGGTCACACACAGGGAGTGAAGTTAGCACCTGTCACCTGCCAGATATCCAGGCTGAATGTTGGCTGTGGCAGGTAAACCTGTCAGGTCACCTGCCACCATGGTGGAAAGGTTTTCCTTGTACTAAGAAATATTATTTTGAAAACATTTTTAAGTAGATTAATATTAAAAAAAATAATAATACATCTACAGAGCCTTAAGTAAGGTGACAAATAAAAGTATGGCTTTTTCTGAACAAAATAATATGATTGTGAATTAATCATTTAAAAAATGTTGGCAGGTCCAAAATTAATGTTTTGTTTAAAGGTCCCATATCGTGCTCATTTTCAGGTTCATACTTGTATTTTGTGTTCCTACTACAACATGTTTACATGCTGTAATGTTAAAAAAACAACTTTATTTTCCTCATAATTGTCTGCCTGAATATACCTGTATTTGCCCTCTGTCTGAAACGCTCCGTTTTAGTGCATTGCAACGGAATTGCGTTGCTAGGCAACAGTTTGGGTCCATGTTTACTTCCTGTCAGCTGATGTTATTTACATACACTGCAACAGGAAATAAACTGGGATACATTTAGAATGTTTATGTTTAAAACCATTGACAGTAAGTAAGCTTGTTGTGAAGTAAATGCAACGGATTGGGGGAGGGAGAATGCGACATCTAGCTGGTGAATGTTATCAATAGCACCTTTAAGGTTACTTATTACACGGCTGTGTCGATTACTCAGCAATCTGCGGTCTGTAATTTCTTTATGGCAGACCGTTGCTATGTATAGCTGACCGTTGCTATGTATAGCAGACTGTTGCTATGTATAGCAGACCGTTGCTATGTATAGCAGACCGTTGCTATGTATAACAAACCGTTGCTATGTACAGCGGACCGTTGCTATGTACAGCAGACCGTTGCTATGTACAGCAGACCGTTGCTATGTATAACAGACTGTTGCTATATACAACAGACCGCTGCTATGTACAGCAGACCGTTGCTATGTATAGCAGTCCGTTGCTATGTATAACAGACCGTTGCTATGTATAGCAGTCCGTTGCTATGTATAACAGACCGTTGCTATGTATAGCAGACCGTTGCTATGTATAACAGACGTTGCTATGTATAGCAAACCGTTGCTATGTATAACAGACCGTTGCTATGGGCGCAGTTCTGATGTCGGACTCTGGCGGACCGTTTTTGTGTGAAAATATTGATATCATCAGTAAGTAGCTGTGTAATAAGCGGGATAATGTACAGCTAGCGGGTCATTGCTGTGAAAGAATCCCCTTCAGGGCGATGAGAGACCTGTCGGGGATTCTTTCACAACAATGACCGGCTCGCTGTACATTATCCTTTACATATTACCCCCTAACTGATTTATTTATTGAAAATGTGTGTCTGTGAATACAATATTAGGCTAACAGAACAAATATATTAAGTAAGACTTCAAATTCAAATATTACGAAACACCAATAGCACATTATGATAATCATGTTGTCAAGAATAAATGTGGAGACAACTTGCCATAGTGTTCGTCTGTATGGGCTTTACATATAATAAGCAACATTTACATGGATATTCAGTTTTTATTTATCTTGTGAGATAGTTTTATTATATTACGGGTAATTAAACAATCGTAGCATCCATTTTTCTCAAATCAAATCAAACAAAGTGTCTACAAAACCAGAATTCCAAAATAAAGTAACATATTGTAATCTTACAATATCAGCTGGAGAAGGTATCTTACACAGTAGGTCTGTTTAATACGGGGCATGTTGAAGGAATAACAAAAAGAAAAGTAGGTTACGATGACTGAGAAGTAAAGAGAGAGCTAGCTAATGTCGGAGCTCACGTCTCAGCGGATGAAAAAACTGGAGGTCAGACCCCAAGGCAAAGTTATGTTTCATTGAGTAGTTGGGGAAACTGAAAATGTTTTCATATGTAGATGATCCCAAACTAGTGTCATTCTATATTTTCATCATGTCAACAAATCCTTTGAAAAGCTGCAGATGAATCCACATTTGGTGCTCTAGTGAGCAGGGTCTGAAATTAAAGGTCCCATATTGTAAAAAGTGAGATTTTCATGTCTTTTATATTATAAAGCAGGTTTAAGTGATATATAAATACTGTTAAACTATCAAAACGATCAATATACGGAGAAATACACACAGCCCGTATTCAGAAATTGTGCATTTGAAACAAGCCGTTAGGATTTCTGTCCATTTGTGATGTCACAATTATACAATATTTAGACCATTATACAGTTTTAAACGTAAACATTCTTAATGTGTCCCAGTTTATTTCCTGTTGCAGTGTATGTGAATAACATTAGCTGACAGGAAGTAAATATGATTTCCGTTGCAATTCCATTGAAATGCACTAGAACGGAGTGTTTCAGACGGAGGGTGAATACAGGTATATACCGGCAGACAGTACGAGGAAAATAAAGTTTTTGAACATTACAGCATGTAAACATGTTCTATTAGAAACACAAAATACAAGTATGAACCTGAAAATGAGCACGATATGGGACCTTTAAGTTTTTTCCTCACCTTCCATGTGGCATGTACCTGAACATTTCAACGCCATTTTTTTGAGTGATGCCGAGATCGAAAAGTGTTAGTCTGTGGGGATTTCTGATTTCAAGGTTAAATCTGCAGATGTTTGAACGGGGTTTAATGGAAACAAATAGAAAACAGAGTGATATAAGTGTACTAACAGATTACAAAAACATCCTTGCAGTTCATCTTTGGGCATCCCTTCAAAAAAGACACAGCAATACAGTATATTTATGCAAATACAATACTAAGCATGACTGTGATGTTTGTCATCTTTCAGATTCTCATTCTGTCCAGCCCCAAGACGATGATCAGCCCTGCGAGTTGGAGTGGAGAAGCAGTGTTGAGCTGCTGCCACAGATTAAAGAAGAACCGAAACTGAAAAACAGTCAGACAGCTTGTTCACAAGAAGGAAGCAGCTCAGAGGAAGGAAACTGTAGTCACGTCGAGCCACTGCAGAGGTCACACCCTCCACCGGCCCAGACTGTGTGTAGCAGACAGAGTGTCTCCCCGCCTCCACTAACATCCCAGGAGGTTAAAGCGGAGCGTGACAGAGAGGACAGCAGGAAACAACAGCAGCCAGCCAACAGCTTACCATCCTCCATGACTGTTCACTCAAACTGCCGAGCGGCTCAGAGCGATTCTCGCCCCGGCACCGCAAAGAGTCTCAGGACTCAGAAAACAGAGCAGCAGGTGAGGGGGTTAATTCGCACAAGTGGAAAACAGAGCGCGCACTTACTGCAGATCAAGAACGTCAGATCCCTGAAGCTGCCTCCGCCTCGCTCCTCTCACCCGGGCCAGAGCATCCAGAGGTGGCACAGCTGTAAAGAGTGCGGGAAGGGCTTCAGCTTCGCCTGCCAGCTGGAGGTCCACATGCGCTGGCACACCAAGGAGAAGCCGTACAGCTGCGCGGTGTGCCGAAAGAGCTTTACCACGGTCAGCATGCTGAAGAGGCACCACCGGATCCACACGGGCGAGAAGCCATTCCACTGCCACGTCTGCGGGAAATGCTTCAACCAGTCGGCGCACCTCAACACCCACTTCAGGCTGCACACCAGAGAGAGGGCTGGCTGGAGCCGAGCAACGCTCTCCAAGTGAACCCGAGACTCACGGCAGGAAACTAACCTGACCTCTGTAAACTCTGAAATGCTTTTAACTGGCCAAACTTCAGGTTGAAGCAGTGTATATTAATATGTTTGACTGTGTGTCTTGTCTGTCGTGCAATAAAAGTGTGGTACATCAAGAGTTCCGATCCGAGTTCCGATAGACATGAACGAGAATCGGTCAAAACAGTGAGGCGACACACGTCAGCTGAAACCACAGCAGAGACTCCGGTCCTGGAGACCAAATCTACGGTCTCCCCCGCGTCCTCTGACCGCGGCCAACACTGTTTAACAGACGGACTTCACTAGATACAACTTTAGGGTTTTGGTGCTTCCGTGTAGTTTGTGTTGGAGTCTGAGTCTGAACAGCGTAGCCACACGCGGGCGCGCATGAGACACCGACCCGCAATGATTTATATGTGTAAGAAGTTACAAACAGTCCCTTTAACATGTGCAGACGTGGTAGCCACAGCTGTACAAGATTCCAACAAGGCAAGCAACATGAGCAGAGAGACAGTTAGACAGGTTGTAGGTTATTTAGAAATGAGAACAAATGACTGCGCTGTAAAACTGCATGTGCCCTGCCCGACGAGGACGAGAGCTCCTCACTGGCTTCCCACTCACAGAAACAGACAACAGACACTTCTCACAGCAGACAATTTGACTTATCATAGCAAGAAACACACAGGTGGAATTAATACCATTAATGATGGCCCTGGTGCGTTAAGATGTCCCAGTAAGTAAATGGAGCCAGGTTTCCATCCAAATGTATCGGAAATGTTAACCAAATTTTGAGAAAATCTGCAAAAGAAAAAGAGAATGATTATTACCAAGTAGGTTTTCACATACAAGGAATTTGCTTTAGTGTACTGGTGCAGAGACAAGAAACATAAATATAGAATAGGGAAAAAATACCATACAATTTAAAAATGTATGTACAGTATGTTTGAATGTAGGAAAGAACGGGCCCCGCTTCCAACGCTGTATCCAGTTCTCTTAATACATCCCTTTTTTCGGACATTTTTCAAACTTTATTTCTTTGGACATTTTTCTGACTTTTTTTTCAGATTTTTTTCAGACATTTTTTATTATTTTTTTTTACATTTTTTTGCCCTTTTTTCGGACATTTTTCCAAAAAAAAAAATTTCAGATATTTTTCCGACTTTTTTTCCAGACATTTTTCAAAAAAAATTTCCGACATTTTTCCGACTTTTTTTTTCCAAAGACCATTTTCCGACTTTTTTTTTTTTTTTTTTTTTTTACATTTTTTTTTTTTTTACTTTTTTGGACATTTTTCAAACTTTATTTCTTCGGACATTTTTCAGACTTTTTTTTCATCAGATATTTTTCAGACTTTTTTTTTCGGAAATATTAACCAAATTTTTCAGACATTTATTTCAGACTTTTTCCAGACATACAACACATGCAATTGATCACTTGATGGACTTGCAAGTGGAGTCACAAGGGAATCCATAAAATGATCCAAAAACCTGAAGGGACGGTTGCAGACAGAAACCATGTTTTTCATTTACTAAAATCAAAATGTACACACATTCTGAATATGAAAACAAGCCACGAGAGGCTGATAGTTCAACAATATTTTTGTGGAATGCTTCCTCTAAAATAGAATCAGAAGTCAGGCTACCCTCACTCTCCAGAGTTGATGAAGAAGTCCAACTTGTTCCTGAGATAACTGCCTTCATGGTAAATGTAAATGTAGCCAGTGCCCCCTTATAAGAGTGCAAGAGTCATAGCACATAGGATGAGATCATATTCATTCATTCATATAATTCATCAACAACAGAGGATAGTAGATTGTTTATAGAAGCACCTAATGAGACTAATAATGACCATATTTATACAATGTTGTAATGTTTTAATAGGCGTTAGCCAGACAGGTGAGTGCATTAGATACACTCAGAAATATTGCTACATATTGGTATGATATCTTCTCAAGTTTGTATTATTATTGTTATTACTACACATATTTGGTGTCACCTGTGTCAGGCAAAGTTAAACTTCCAGCAGTAAGAAAAGATATCATGGGCAACAGGCCGATGGCAGACACCAGTTACGGGGTCTTGTGGTCTGTTTTAAGCAGCCGAAAACCACAGGAGCTCTAGGGCTGGGTAGGACAGCTGCTCCTCCTCCTCCGTGGAGACACAGTGTGGGTTGTCAACGCCCTCTTCTGGTAAAGTGAGGCCCACCTCCCGCTGCTCCTCCATCTCAATGACAGTCATGATGAAGGTCAAGCACAGATTGTCTGGAGGTGAAGAGAGGAAGAGGTGAAGAGAGGGAAAACAGGCAGGTGAGGATGAGAGAGTTAAAGGGAGAGAGAGAGAGACATGGAGGAAGAAGAAGACATGAACTAAGGCATAAATACAACAACAAGACCTACAACATAGATAGACAGGTTGTGGATTATTCCTGAATAATTGGGATTTTTTTTCTTTTTTGTTTCTAAAATGTAATTTTTCAGTGATGTGGGCTCCATAAAAACCCTTCATTATACCATGCAAGGTTGGCCTAAAGCCTCAGCACAAAAAACAGAGTTATCTGCACGGCTTAACACCAGGGTTACGCAAGTAAGTATTTAATTTTATATAAATATTAATTTATTGACGTGATGTGGAGGAAGCAATACTTTACTTGAGTAAAAGTAGCAGTACTGTAAAAATACTCCATTACAAGTAAAAGTCGTGCATTTACTGTAATATGTCATAATGCAGAAAAAATGACCCTGTGAGTGCAACACTTTATTATATTATATTATATTATATTATATTATATTATATTATATCATATCATATTATATTATTTAGATAAATTGTATTCCTTAGCCTTTCCTCCTGTAGCCTGATGTGACCAGATGTTGGTCACATCTGATTAGATCAGATGTGACCAACAGTTGTTACTGTAAGCTAGCTCATTGGATACTATGTGGCTATATCAGACTTCAGAGAAAAAAAATCTGAAACTTGGCTCAAATACGCTGGAGGATTGTTTCTAAATGTATCACTGGAAGCAGTTCAGTATATTCGCCGAAGATGATGTCACATTAATGTTAAATTACCTATTCTTAGGATGTATCCTAAAAAGCACAGATGTAGGTTTATACGTTATGAAAAGATATAGATATTGGGGCACAACTAATTTTTGGGCCTGAGGGCCGTGGCAGCCATTTTTCAAAATGGCCACCAAATAGGCACTTAATATATCCAAATGTTGCAGAAAACTGATTTTATGACTTTTATGAATGTGATTTCCAAGGTGTGTTCAAGCTGATTAGATCAGATGTCAGAAGATCACAGACATGATTTTTTCCCCTCTTTATTTTTTAAGGGTGATTTTTAAAAGCTTTAACCTGAAAAAAAGGTGAAAAAGTGTTGTTATGAAGCTGTTGTAAACTGCAGATTATTGTGGAATTTGCCAAAATGTGAATTCGATTGATAAACATCAGGGTTTTCTTTGCCATTGTAAGCGTTTTCTTCACAGCGCCTAAGGCAAATTAACAGAAAAAAAACAATGCTGCAATTTGTTTTGGTGTCATTATGTGGGCACGCTGCCACGCGGCTTGCTGGCAGGACCTCGCTAATATGTTGTGCTGGTTAAACTTCCAGGGGACGGACACACCCTCTGTATTCTCTGACAATGACACATTATTTTTCATACTGTCTTGACTGCCTGTATTCACCCTCTGCCTGAAACGCTCGCTCCATTTTAGAACCTGTCTCTTTAAGACCCCCTCTAGAAAAAGCCCAGTCTGCTCTGATGGTGACTGTACAGTTGTGACATCACAACCTTACGGAAGTTGTGACAGCTCATTTAGAGGAACCGTTTCTGATTTATAAAGTGACCACATACAGTTCATGACACTCACTGAAAAACAAGTAAACCGACAACGTGCACACTTTAGTCATGTCCAAAACAGTCAAATTTGTGGATCCTAAAGTGTAAACAATATACTGGAGTATGGCACGCTTTGTTATTATTTATTTGATTACTTTTGGTCAAACTTTGCCCCCAGTAACCCGCTTCCTCAGTTTTTGTATCATGCTGTAACCCGGCCAGCGTTTTCTGTTATACAACTACAGTATATACCTCTTTTTAAAACCCCCAAATTTTTTAAAAGAGCTATGGCATATCAAAAAAATAAATAACACAAAAGATCTAATCCTATTGGAGTTGGCACCTTGCCGTGGATTAGCTTGTTAGCCTCTTTTTTATTACATTACATATTAATTATACAGAAATGTGGATGATACATATGTGATATAAGAGGATTCATAGTCAACCAAGGCAGAAAGCAAAACAATAATAAGAAAGAAAAATAAAACGCACAACAACACAGCTTGTGTGTCTCTTTGAACCTGTGAGCTACTGTATTCTGACAGGAGACTGATCTTAGTTTCCTTATAGGTTCAACCAAGTCAGCTTGGTCACAGGTTAGAGACCAGACAGATATCAGCTCCCTTGTTCAGATAAAACATTGTCATATGAACCAGAACCTGAATCACTTACCCAAACTAAACCATTCTCATGCGACCCATGACTAGAGGACCAGCAGTCCTGAACTTTATCCAGTGATATCCCTGTCAAATTTATGGCTAATGAAAAGATACATGCATCGATGGAAAGCTGAAGATCTTGCCGTTCTAAAGGTGTATTGGTTGTCATTCTATCATGAAGGCAAGGGGATGAAGTTTGACCCTGAAGTGACCACATGCTCCTTTTATTTGGATTTCACTTTCTCTCAGGTTAAAAGCTTTTCAAAAGTACCCTTAAAAAATAAAAAGGGTCATCTCTGTGATCTTGTGACATCTGATCTAATCAGCTTGAACACACCTTGGAAATCACCAAGAGTCATAAAATCTGTTGTCTGCAACATTTTTGAATATTTAACACCTATTTTTCAAAATGGCTGCCACAGTCCCAAGGAGCCAAATTTACTGCGTCCTGATATCTATATCTTTTCATAACGTATAAACCTACTTCTGTGCCAAATGTGTTGCTTTTATTGCAACACGCACGATTGTTATGAATATTTCAGCTTAGCTGCCCCGCTACAGCTTAATGAATGCGAGGTCATGTTAGCTAGCGTTAACTAACACGACAAAGACCAAAGGGTCCAGATGTGGACAGGTAATGTTGACGTTGAGGTGTTAGTGCTCTTCGGTTAGCCAAACACAGTTTCTGCTATCAAAATGCGTGACCCTCTCTGTATGTAGGCTATAGGGTCAGTTGTGTGAGAAAAGTACCAGAGAAAAAAAAAAAAAACTCACACTTAAAGGGACACATCCAAATTGTCCAATAGCAGGACAGCCTGCGAGCACGTCTTCATAGGGCAAAACACACATCAAAGAATCAAAATGGATCCCAAAGCCCATTCTACAACATGACAAATTGACCTTTAATCTAATGCATATCAAACACATTCAAAGGCAAAACACAATGTTCTTTAGCAATGACAATCATCAAATACACAAACAAACTGTAAATGATACAACATGGCTCTTCCAGAGCTTGTTCTCATGTAGCTAACATGATGCCACACTGAGCCACCATACTTAGAGGCAGCTACTACACGGTGCCATAGCCAAATAGTGGCTTATGCTAGCTTGTATGGGTAACATTAACTTTATTTGTAGTTCATACAGTGTGTTCCAATCCGCGTACTTCTGTACTTATACTTACTACTTTGAGTGCATAAGTGCGTTCACACTGGGAAGTACGGCAAAATGCAGTGCACTCAAAGTACCCGGATGTTGTACTCAGAACGGTCAGATCATTGAGTGTGGAACGCTGGACACTTTCCACACTCAACTGTCTCCATCTTGGCTGCGTAGCGGAAGGGGCGGAGCCACGACCACTATTCAAACATACGTAGATAACAGAATAAAACAATACGAAAACATACCGGTGCATTTTCAGCCAACAGGAGGACACATCGTAGGAGTACGCGACGACGTTGGAAACGTAATTTCCACTCTGCTTTCATTTTTTTTCAGAAGATATTTTGGCGGGTAGCGAGCCGCGGTCAAATGTTGCGATCGTCATTTCCGGTCAGTGCGCCGCAGAGTATTCGATTTGAGACGACCCTACCCCGCTGAAATTTACGCACTACTCCAGTGAGTACAGAGTGCACAAAGTGCACTACATTGAAGTGTACTTCTGGAAGTACGTGGATTGGAACACACTCCTGGATTCGTATTTTAGCTGACAGACAACTTAGTTTTATGTGCAGCTGACGTCGACCCAGTGTGAGGAGGTTACATATGCAAACTAAAATGATATTATATAACCTATATTAGTTGCTAGTGGAGGATGTTAACAGCTAACGTTAAGCTAACTGTGTTGTAATGACAATGAAAAACTAGTTCATTCATATTTTGGCAAAAGTTGGACAGCTGGAAATATGATATAATAGTTTTAAAATATGCTTTGTTGTATTTATTTAAATCTATATGTGATGTAATGGGATATTTCTCAACTGATTTGGGTTTTTAGTAGCATTTGTAAAAAAATACCTTCACTTTTTTAACATGATATTTCCCCATTTCTAGCAATCATAGCCTTGGCCTAGAATATGTGATTTGGTTTGTAGTCTACTGTGTCCTATCGGAGAATGGTACTAATATAAGTTTAAAGCATCAGTAAGCGAGATTGGAGCAAATATGATTAAAAAAAGTTATTTTTATAAAACGGTCGCTATATCCTGACAGTAGTACATGAAACAGGTAACAAGAAACAAAATTGTGTGTGTCTGCAAGATTTCACAGACCGGAGGAAAACAAGCAGTAAGAGCTGATCCGAGGTCTGTTGTCCATCTGCTGTCAGTGAGAGCCGGCTGTGAATCACTCACGAACTCCAACCAAACGGTCAAACTAGGCAGCGCTGATCAAATATGAATCAATATTATGTTACGTTAATGTCTATATCTCTCCTCAGATGTTTTCAGAATCATCTTGTAGTGCACGGTTTAGCTGTAAAATGAGAAAGTTTGTGACACCGAGGCCATGTTGAAATCTCTTCAGGGAATACAAATTAGGAATTAGGCACAGCCAATAGGTACGCTCTCTTAATGAAATGACCTCTGATTGGTCAAAGTCTCCGGGCTAGATGTTCTAAAGCCTGAAAACAGAGTCATGAGGAGGAGCAGAAGTCTAGTTATCTCTCAGAACACTTGAATTACAATATGCTGAAAGGTTATTATGGAATTTTTGCCCAATGATGCCAAAAATATACTGCCTACTGAAGCTTTAACCTATAATTCTATGATCTAAGTCTCCGCCATAAGTCTATTTGGGCCACAGGAGGAACCCCTTCTTATACCATGCTCACCCTCTAATCCCTGAAGCCTCTGAAGCCCCTGCACGCCTTCCAACCCCTGTATATGTGGAGCGTGTGCACGCGGCGACACAAGCGGGGCGCGCGCTCTCCATGAGAGAGAACAGCTGAAGGAAGGAGGGGAAGAGTGCAGCGAGTCCACGAGAGAGAGAGAGAGAGAGAGAGAGAGAGAGAGAGAGAGACTGCACCGCATTGACAGAGCTCCGGTACCGACAGCCGGTCAGCACCGAGCAGCAGCAGGAGGAGGTGATAGTGTTCTGATGCCGCTGCGGAGTTGACGGTGCCCGGTGCAGCAGAGGAGGAGCGGAGCGGTGGAGCAGCGGCAGGTAAGAGGACACTCTCTACTTTCTACTGTGATGATGCTGTGTATAGGTATTTTAGCTCCATCTCACTGACGCATCGGGTGGTGTCCCGGTTCTGGCGGGGCTAGACTAGACTAGATGAGAACTGAGGATGTGAATAATGACATCAGGACACAGAATGCAGCTCCCGGTCCTCGTCCAGGAGGCTCGGCACCAGCTCCTGCCCGGTCTCTATGCAGTGTTTTCCGGGCCCCCCGCCTCTCTCCCTCTGCCTCTCTCTGCCTCTCTCTCTGCGCATCTTCTGGATGATGCTGCGGTTTCCTGGGAGATTTTTTTTTTGCTGCTCTGCGCAAATCAGCAAATAAAAGGTAGAAAAGTCCGGAGGAGATGACCGGGCCCGGCCTCGCTGTCTGCATCTGCAGAGGCCCCGTGCGTGCGTGTGTGTGTGCATGATGTGTGAGGAGAAGTGTCATTGCAGAGGACGACTGAAACGGGGACATTTCAGAGGGCTGTCAAGTTGGGCTTGTTTGGCTCCAGGCCTCGGGGCTGCAGCCTGACTGGGCTGCTCACAGGCTGAGTCAGGTCTGGAACAGGATCACAGCACATCTCTATGGGAGGGAGGACACTCAGAGACAGAAAAGTCCATCATGCCTTGTCAATAGGCCTATTCCTTGTATGCGTTTCTGTGCTACATTAGAGCATTACATGGTGACCTTGTTGTACTTTATGCTCTCTAATGTGATCCTGTATTTATCCTCTAGGCTGACACAGTCTGTCTGCACTCAGTAATCTCTCCCTATTGGTAGTATTGTATGTCAACAGTAGCCCTGTGTTACAGTAATGTTTCCACATCAATACTGAGCTCATATAGTGACCTGAAGGATGTTACATGTCTATATGGTGTTTCATTGACTACTGTCATATTGTAGTTTAAAGCTTCAGTAGGCAGTATATTTTTGGCATCATTGGGTAAAAATCCCATAATAACCTTTCAGCATATTGTAATTCAAGTGTTCTGAGAGAAAACTAGACTTCTGCTCCTCCTCATGGCTCTGTTTACAGGCTTTAGAACATCTAACCCGTGATGGGAGACTTTGACCAATCACAGGTCATTTCAGAGAGAGAGAGCGTTCCTATTGGCTGTGCTCCGGTCATGTGACCGGAACTTGGAGTTCCGACGCCAGATTTCACAATGGCGGCGGCGTCACAAACTTTCCGATTTTCCAGCTAAACCGTGCACTACAAGATGATTCTGAGAACATCTGAGGAGAGAAATAGACATTAACGTAACAGAATATTGATTCATATTTGATCAGCGCTGCCTAGTTTGACCGTTTGGTCGGAGTTTGCCAGTGATTGACAGCCGGCTCTCCTAGACGGCAGCTAGACGGTAGACCTCAGATCAGCTCTTACTGCTTGTTTTCCTCCGGTCTGTGAAATCTTGCAGATGCCGTTAGGAACACCGGAGGACACAGAGGAACATGATTTTTTTCAGGTTACCTGTTTCATGTACTACTGTCACCATATAGCGACCGTTTTATAAAAATAACTTAACTTGTTAACATAACGTATTTGCTCCAATCTCGCCTACCTCAGCTTTAAATGTGTATTAATAAGTGGTGTGTATAGCGTGTCATACAGTGGATTTATCTCCTGCAAACTGGCTATTGCGATACTTTTGGCACCAATGCCACACTCTGTACACTATACTATACAGTATATACTCAATTACAAGTAAAAGGCCTTTATTGACATTGTAGCCCTACTGAAGTAGAAGTACATTGGTACAGAAGTGTACTCAAAATGTATCAAAAGTGCTAATCAGTATGCAGAATGACTCCTTTCACAGCGGTTTATTATATTATTCATATAACCGGATTATTATTACTGACTCATTAACATATAAGGGGCCTTTTCTGGTCTGGATAGTTGAGGTGGAGCTACTTTTTTAGCTACTTAAGCAGTGTTTACTGTTGGGTAGTTAGTTTAATCTAGTACAATGCATTATGTATCATTTATAAGATCGCCACGTTTTGTAAAATCATTATCTGCAGAGTACAAGTAACTGTCAAATGTAGAGTAAGGAGTATGGTGGAGAACGATTATAAAGTAGCACTGAGGTATTTTGTTGAAGTACAAGGTGATGTACAAGTACCTAAAGTACAAAACACTGCACTAAAGAACAGTTCGATCAGGAGAGACTCCATCTTTAGAGCAATCGAATGCATTTATTGACGTGGTGCACAGAGAAATCTAGGATGTGAAGAGTCTTTGGCGATTAGACCTCATCGTGTCGCATCATTTTAGAGGGGGTGTAGTGATGACATGGTTTGTACAGGAATATAGGTCAGGGTTAAATCTATACGTACAGAAATGACAACTGGCAGCAGCAGCTGTGCTCCGGTCATGTTACCGGTACTGGCGTTCCTTCAAGCCAGCTCAACCTGATCTCAACATGGCTGCCGGGTCACAAACTTTCTCATTTTACAGCTAAACCGTGCACTACGAGATGATTCTGAAAACATTTGAGGAGAGAAATAGGCATTAACGTAACAGAATATTGATTCATATTTGATCAGCGCTGCCTAGTTTCATCGTTTGGTCGGAGTTTGCTGGACAGCAGACCTCAGATCAGCTCTTACTGCTTGTTTTCCTCCGGTCTGTGAAATCTTGCAGATGCCGTTAGGAGCACCGGAGGACACAGAGGCACATGATTTTTTTCAGGTTACGTGTTTCATGTACTACTGTCACGATATAGCGACCGTTTTATACAAATAACTTTTTTAAATATTTGCTCCAATCTCGCCTACTTCAGCTTTAAATTGAATCATAATCAATCTAAGACATTATGTCATCATATTAAATTTAGCGCTTGTCCTTGAACGGGTTGATAAGACAAGAACTGGTCTGTGGTGCTCTTTGTGAGTTTGACCTGTTACACTTGGAGTATTTCTTAATCTCCTATTGTAGGGCTCTGATACTCCTCTAGTGTTCTTCTATAGGGGCTGTGGCCTGTATGTGTTTTGCTGTGACTGTGTAACTGTATAGAAAGGTTTGCTTATTGACTGGTGTAATGGGAGCCTATAATGCATGTACCCAGCCATGGAAGGAGGAAAGTGCATGTGAGTGCATGTGTGAGTGAGATGTTTATAACATAAAGCCTGTATAGTGAAAAGGTTGAAGTCGTTTCTACACTCGCTTTCCAGCAGAGGGCATTTCAAGAGCACAATGAAGCATCGATTTTGAAAAAGTGCTGATCACTTTGAGAGCAATAACTGACCTCAGTTATTGTTCTACCAAAATTGACATTCCATATGATATCCCCGGCTCGCTTGAAGATATGAAAACAATATTTTAGGTTTACTTTATAATAATATGGAGATTCCCATGAGTCACAGTGTGTGTGCTAAACTGACTGATGTCATGTTTGCAGCTTCTACATGTAAAAGTATCTCAGTTTTTATTGTGTTTTCAAATTTCCAAACATGTTCTATGAAGAATGATGAATCATATATCAAAAACCATATTATGTAAAAAAATCATCTAAAATATGATGTAATAATCTAATTAATTTATAGAGTGAACATAATTAATGGAGCAGCAAATTGGGAAATATTTAATTTTATCTTTCATTTTTTTTTTCTTCTAGCAACAGAGTTTTTTTTTAGTTCATTTTAATTTAATTGTAGCAGTTTTTTTATTTCAAATATTTTTGAAATTCATTGTTGCATTTTTTTCTCAGTTGATTTAATGATGTCACTTCTCATCTCCTCCTCCTTCAACTGATGAGTTCTGACTGGCAGTAGTTAAGATTTAAAAAAAAGCAATATTCTCTCAAAGCATCTCGTTCATTTCAAGTATTAGAAGTCTGGACCTGGTTTGAATGTGTGGCTTAATTAATGCAGGCAGCTGTATATCTGAGTTTGTGTTGATTTTCATACTGGTCAATTCCTCACACATTGTGTATCAGTATGCCAACATACTGACCATTGTGTGTGTGTGTGTGTGTGTGTGTGTGTGTGTGTGTGTGTGTGTGTGTGTGTGTGCGTGCGTGCGTGCGTGCATGTGTGCGTGTGACCTGAGTCTTGGCCAACTGTTTAATGGTCTTACATAAGAATAGGACAGGATCTGGCCAGACACTCACACACTAGAGAGAGAAAATAATGGCCTCATTCTGAATGAAATAAATCAAAATACCAAATTCTCATTTGGCCAGGAATATGTCCAGCTGCGAGGCATGTGGTTAAAACAAAAGCAGCCTTCTTTTGGGCCACATCTTTTGTGGCCCCTCGCTACCCCAGAAGTCACGGTGTGCCCATCAGTTTACCGCTAGTATTTACAACTTCCTGGTGATAAACCTGAACACTTTGGTTGAACATAACAAGTTGACAAGATGCGCCTGAATGCACCATAAGTCAGGTAGACTGTCCCATTTGGGGAGGAGGCTCAGGCCTTCAGAGGGTCCAGTTCCAGAGCTTGAACACAGCTAAGAAGTAGATTTCTGCTTTCTAATGGAGGCAATATGGAGGTTGATGCATACATTTCCTCTGCTTATTACGCCACTGAACTACATTTGAAACCACAGACAAAAAATGGCTGGCAGACAAGAAAAGCATACCCTCACAAAATGACACACTGTCCGATGATACAGATGCCGTTGCGGATATACTGTAAATATAGTGTGTATTCCCTTCTGTCCTGACTGTCTGCTCTTGGCTTCCATATTGAATATGGGCCACGGTGCCCTGGGATTTGCAGATCTAGATCTACCAGAGCATGCCCTGCCTCTGAATGGAATATGTTTTTTTTTTCCACTATGAATTAAAGATGTCAGGGCGGTCAGAGCAGCTTCCGTGTTATGACCTGGAGCCAAGCTCGGTGGGCTCCGGTGGGCTCGTGCCATCTGTCAGCACAGCGGTGTCACGGTCGGTGGGGTTCTTGTACTGAAACCGATCTGGTGGGTTATGACGAAAGATGAACGCGGCACGCTTAAAAGTGCACCGCACCCGTAACCAGACGCAGGATGAAATGTTTCTGGACTGAGAAATATGACTCCAGGGTGTCAGGTGTCAGCAGTTTGACTGACTTCCTCTGATTAATGACGGGAGAGGAAGCAGAGAGGCATGTGTGTGAGGCAGCGTTGTGGACGCCCACTCGCAAATATATCAGGCCTTTCGAAATGACCTGAGGCCAGACACTTAGGCTGCTTTCACACCTTAACTCAGGTCCGTTTGCTCCGGTTAGTACAGTCCGTTTGGGCTGATGTGAAAGCTGTCAGTCGAACCCTGGTGTGGACCAAACAACCCAACCACAGGATTTTATCATACCAGACATGTGATTTTAGAATAAAAAATCAATCTGCTGACAGCTATTAAAACTGCTGTGCTTGTGTCCGCCTCATGTGCGCTCCCCGATGTTTGCACTATGCGTTTGCACCACCATTTTACAGTCCTGTCCTTTCCTTTATTCTTCATAACATGCAGTCGATTTGCAGTTTAACAATGCTAATAATGCTTATTACCTCCGCCAAGGCCGAAGGCCTAGGAAGGAGGTTATGTTTTCACCAGCGTTGGTTTGTTTGTTTGTCTGTTAGCAGGATTACTCCAAAAGTCCGTGATGGATTTGAATGATATTGTTTGGAGGGGTGGGGTGTGGCACAATGAACAATCCATTAGATTTGGGTGGCGATCCGGATCATGGTCCGGATTCAGGAACTTTTTTAAACATTACGATCAGCCAGAACATTAAGACCTCTGGGTATAACACATGCGCAGTGTAGCTGATGATGCGTTGATGACGCATGACCCCGCCTTCTTCCTTCAGAGAGAGAGGGGGGGACAACAACTGTAGATTCAACGTTTTTGGGGGGGTGGGGTGTGGCACAATGAACAATCCATTACATTTTAGTGGCGATCTGGATCATGATCCGGCTTCTGGAATTTTTTTGAATCACTCCGCTCAGCCTGTGCATTAACACCACAGGCTTTAAGACACATACAGCTGATCTCATCATAAACAAAAATACACGTGGATGATGGCGCAAGCTGAACGGATTAGGGGGGGGAGGTCTGCGCTCTCGAAGTGCCATTCTAGTTATTATTGTTATTAATCAAAGAACATAAATATTCACATCAGAAGCATTAAAGTGCTGCATGAATTTGTGTCAGTCACCAGAATTAGATTCCCCCTCATAGGTCCTGATGATGCAGGATGACAATCAGAGAGTTAGCTGTCAGTCTGTAGAACTTCATGCGTACTCCTCTGGTTCATTTGTAAAACGTCAGTGTGAACAGGAACTGGACCACAACTAAAATACAATATATATATAATGTATCATTTTTTTCCCCTTGGTCCGGACAAAATGAAATGTCGTGTGACCAAGTGGACGCTATACTGCGCATGTTTCATGTGCCCAAGATCCGGGTACTTTTCCAGATGGATGTCAAGCTATTTAGGCTTCATGCGCCACTGAGACACTTTCATAGGAATGAACGGGGGACCCGCCTCCAACACTGTATCCAGTTCTCTTAATACATCCATGGACGTAGCGCAGGTTGAGCTCATGTTCGAGCTGCACTCGGCACAGCGCGCAGCACCCAAAGTTGAGCTTTACTCGATGCAGCAAAAAGCCGTCGTGGCGCGGCGCAAGCCGTTAGAAATAACAGGTTTCAGAGCGCAGTGGTGGCGTTGTCACGTTGTGTCTGAAAGGACCTTCAGTGAGTCAGAGAAGGAGAGAGATATGGAGAGAACTAAGAGAAAGAAATACTCAAGCAGGATCAAAACATAAATAGGAACAGATGAATATTAGTTTATGCCAGAGATTCACACACCAAGTTCACACCAGAGGGGCAAATTATTCAGTATTTTCTTTCCTGGGAGTTAACGGTAAAATCAAAAGTTTAACATAAAAATGCTGCTGCAGTGCACTTATTATTTTGTTATTTTCACTCCTTTAAAGTCACCAGAATGCAGGAAACAAAGTGTCTGAAGGTCAACTCATTTTTTCTCAAGGTTGACAACTATGCCTGATACCTAATTCCAGTTTTTCTATAGGAGGCATGGGAATCCAGCAATTTGGAGTTGGGCCTCTGAACTTTATCCGTTTAATGGTCTTTTACATGACAAGTCTGGTACCCTTTGATAAAGAACATAGAGAAATATCTAAGTAGCCCTAATCCTGTAATAATATCCCTAAAGCTTCTCTCTGAACACCCTGGGCTCCTGCTCAAAGTTGGTTCCATTAATAACTAAACAATGGTGCACTTCAGGTTTTTGGCCAGCAGATGCCAGTGTTGTAACACACAATACATGCTTCCTTTATACACTCACAGACACACACACACACACACACACACACACACACACACACATATACTCTATCACTCAGTGAGTGCATCCAGATGTGTCCTACAGTCAAACAACAAACGCACTTTCTCTCAAACATGCTGTCACGATGGAGTAACACTGCTAAATTGATCTAGTGTGGTGCATTTTGCATCATTTCATTTCATATTTATACCATAGTTCATTTCTATCAAACGTTTCATACAGGTTAGCAGTTAGCCCGTTGCTCATGTTTTCTGAGGGGTGCTGGTGAAGTAGATGAAGAAGTTCCACATCTTGCCACTATCCAGATCACTAGAAAATAATCTCTGTTTCTACATGAAGATAAAAAGTCAGAGAGCAAACAACACAGTGAATCATGAGCCTTTTAGGTTGGCTTGTTTGTTGACTTTTGATCCCTTGTGGGGCAAAAAAAAGTATTGTATTGTATGCAGCTACACACGGCTATGATTAAAACAAGCTGGGGTCATTGAAACAGTGGAGATATTCCAGATTTGAAGTATTACATTGGTTCTTTTGAAATTCACGGGGGTTCAGAGAATGTGACGAGAACACACACTGAATACATCAGCACCAATTATTAAGAAATGCTTCATATTGGCACAAAAATAAATAGCATCAATTAAAAGCCTTTCTTAATCAAAGCGCTGTACAAAGAGTAGTATGTAGTACACAGCAGCAGGCCTTATGGCTGTGTTCCCAGTGAACCCCGAATCCTGGCTCCCATTCAGTTAAATGGAGCAGCCAGTGCAGATGGGACGTAGCCAGGCCAGGTGGATTGTGGGTAAGATGGGGCGGTGCCCAGTGATGGGTAAATTAATTCTGCATTAGGGAAGCCTGCTGGCATCACTATGATCACCTGGCACACTGTGTCTGTCCAGGTGTGTGTGTGTGTGTGTGTGTGTGTGTGTGTGTGTGTGTGTGTGTGTGTGTGTGTGTGTGTGCATGTGTGTGTGTGTGTGTGTGTGTGTGTGTGTTGCTCACCTGGCATGGGATTTAGAACAGTTGCCCTCCTGGGCTGAATGTTGGGTTTTAATACTTCACCTGGCATCAAATGTAGTCTGAACCGCAGGTCAGCATCCAGCCTGGCTCTGCCTCAGAGGGACGCACAGAGATACGGAGACAGACAACAAGATGAAGCTGGGTGGGTTTCCACTTCATCCACAGTTGCTGAAGGACTTTGTGTTTTTTACAAGTAGAACCTGGTGGACTGCTCTTTGTGTTTCTCCCACTAGCTGGGCTTCCATCTGAGGAGAGATGCTTCAGTCAGGTGTCTTTATCAGAGAGCCAAAGGGAAACTGGAACTTCCAGAAGGAAGAAAACTCAGGGTGACATTTGTAATAACGGAAATGACTAAAAATCCAGCCTCACAACTCTAGGGCTGGGTGATACGGCCTAAAAATAATGTTGCGATATTTTTAGGCAATATTGCGATACACGATATATATCGCGATATTTCAAATATCCTCTAAGCACTTCATAAATGCTCGATTTAACCCTTTGATGCATACAATCACACCACTATGATGATTCTTGTAGACCCTGCAGCATATGTCTAATTATTATTTTCCAACTAGTGTAGAAAGACTCACCAAATCGCGAGGTGTAGCCTCAACCAAAGCAGTCTGGTCCACTTATTCAGGCTCACAGCTTTGATTCTGTTAACTGGACATTCAGATCGGTAGATGTGGAGAAGTGGGTCACCTCTGTTAGCTGGTTGGCCAACTTTTCTCTCACTGAAATGTAGAACTCCGGTAGAGCTTTCTCCGCAAAAACAAATTGTGACCAGGCAGTTCATACTTTGGATCAAGTGTCTTAATGAGTGTTTGGAATCCGGGATTTTCATGTAGTTGCTTTACAGCGGCTTTGATTTCTTTCCATTTTGCAATTTTTTTGTCATAATATGGGATTGCTTTGGAAAGCGAGGATGCCACAGTCATTTGCTTCTGGGCTGGTTCTGGTTGCTTTGGTCGTGTTCTCGTCTTCCACTTTCTCCGGGTACCGGGCTCCTTCTCTCTCCACCGTGTGCCTCCAAATACAAAAACACGCCGGCCGAATACGTCACACCGACTCTCCCAGGAGAGAGGTGGTCTGGATGGCCGCGGAGTCTGTGATGTATGTGTCTGTGAGAAGGAGCCGGAGGGAGAGAAGGAAATGCCAAAGTGAGTGTCATTACATTACATGACCATTTGTAGTCGGTGTTTGCGATATAGTTATTTTATACACCGCGCGTGGGACAAGCCGCGATACATCGACTATATTCTATGTTTCGCCCTCCCTTACTCACAACAACCTTGCTCAACAGTAGGTCATGTGGTTCATGCATTTGTCACGGCCCCGTTGACTCCACTGACTGGGATTGTAAAAGAAAAGTGTGGCTGGATATCATGGATAATGGATGAGGGAGAAACAGTTACTATGATATCATACTGTATGCTGGGCTGGACAAATTGAATGGTGTTTGTACAGCACCTGTAACCTAAGCTAGAGTGCACGTTAAGGCAGCTCAGTGGGTACAAGTGTATTTCTTCTGAATTGGAGGATAGACCATACTAATCCATTTGAATATACTTTTTCCAATCTGCTTTTCTGAATGAATACCATGTAGCTCTCTGTATGTGCAGGACGCTGATGCAGATGTTCTATATTCACAACTTAAACTTCATCTTTTCTGTCATTTCAAAACGTAATCTCAAATGTTCCTGACAGTCAAACAGGTGTATCTTCATCTCCGTGGCTGTGGCTCGTCCTTGCTGCATGCACTACGTCATCCCGCTCTACAGCCGTCCTTCAATGGAAAAGCTTCTTTCTTTTTTTACCCTCTCTTCCCCCCATCCATCCGTCTGCGGTTCCTCTCAGGTTACCTGAGCTGTGCCTTCAAGTGTTCATCACTTTTTGCTTTTCAGCAGCTTTCTATTTTTAAATGCCTCACAGAAGCTGCCGTTTCCTCTCAGAGGGCAACGAGGGATGAGAGGAGCGATTGGAGAGAGAAAAGAAGATGGATGGGAAAGAGTAAGGAGTAAGAGAGGGGAAAAAGGAGACAGAGGTACATACCAAGATGGAAGGATGAAAATAGAATAGTATGTGAGCGTCTGGAGTGAAGGGCGATGGCACAGAGCTGTCTGGCGGGCTGCCAGGTGGAGAAGATAAATAGAAGATGGAGAGAACAGAGGGAAGGAGGAAGGGAGGGAAGCATCCTGGAGTCTGGTACTGCTCCAGGCCCGAGTCTCCACTGAGACCACTGACTGGATGAATGGAAAACAGGAAACAAGGAGGAGAGTGCGTCTGACCGATATGAATCCAGTGCTGATATTGTTGGATTAAAGCTGAAGTAGGCGAGATTGGAGCAAATATGATTCAAAAAAATTATTTTTATAAAACGGTTGCTATATGGTGACAGTAGTACATGAAACAGGTAACCTAAAAAAAATCATGTCCTCTGTGTCCTCCGGTGCTCCTAATGGCATCTGCAAGATTTCACAGACCGGAGGAAAACAAGCAGTAAGAGCTGATCCGAGGTCTGCTGTCCAGCTGCTGTCTATGAGAGCCGGCTGTCAATCACTCACGAACTCCGACCAAACGGTCAAACTAGGCAGCGTTGATCAAATATGAATCAATATTTTGTTACGTTAATGCCTATTTCTCTCCTCAAATGTTTTCAGAATCATCTTGTAGTGCACGGTTTAGCTGGAAAATGAGAACGTTTGTGACGCCGCCGCCATTGGGAAATCTGGTGAAGGAATGCCAAGTTCCGGTCACATGACCAGAGAACAGCCAATAGGAACGCTCTCTCTCAATGAAATGACCTGTGATTGGTCAAAGTCTCCCGTCACAGGCTAGATGTTCTAAAGCCTGAAAACAGAGCCATGAGGAGGAGCAGAAGTCTAGTTTTCTCTCAGAACACTTTTATTACAATATGCTGAAAGGTTATTATGGAATTTTTGCACAATGATGCCAAAAATATACTGCCTACTGAAGCTTTAATGCTGCTTAAAGCTGATATTAAAACACGACCAATGACAAACCTTAAGATCTCAGAGATTAAAGGAGAATTCAGTGATACTGTATACCGCTCTACTAACCACCGTCTTCTAGGAGAGCAGACTACGGGCGCGTACTACAAACAAAGTACAAACTAGTGCTACTTCTGTGGTTATTAAACACTGTCGTGCATGCGGCTGAGAATAACAACCACATATGTGTGTGAAGTGTAGTCCCGCCTCCCACTTCGTTCACTGGCCAGGAGCTATACATGTGATTGCTCCATGCCCCCAGGAAGTGCGCTGGTCATCGATACCAACTTTCGTAGTGGCCAAACGGCGGTACTGCAACTTCAGTGTCCGTCACGTGATGCATTGGGCCCAAAAATACTTTTTCCCGTAGACTTACATTGGGAAAGAGACGTCTGTAACGCCACGTGACCGAGTCATGTGACCGAGCGGACGCTATACTGCGCATGTTCCATGTGCCCAAGATCTGGTACTTTTCCAGACAGAAGTCGAGCCATTTAGGCTTCATGCGCCACTGAGCAGCTTTCATAGGAATGAACGGGGGCCCCGCCTCCAACACTGTATCTTAGTTCTCTTAATACATCCATGGGTTGCTCAGGCGTTTGACACGCTACTAACACAAAACTAAACATGTCGGTGGTGTGCAACTTTTACACAAGCTGTGCCCCAATTTCGCATCCGAAAAGGCCGACCAATCAGAGCAGACGGGGCCTTTTCAGAAGGGGGTTCTTAAAGAGACAGGTGCTAAAACGGAGCGGTTCAGACAGAGGATGAATACAGGTATATTCAGACAGACACTATGAGAAAAATAATTATTTTCTTTGAACAATAAAGCATGTAAACATGTTCTAGTAGAAACCCAAAATACAAGTATGAACCTGAAAATGAGCATAATATGTCTCCTAGGGTTGGGTGAACATGTTGTTACGTAACCACAGACCTTATTTCAGGCATCTAACTAAAAACTTTAAAACATCATTAAAAAAAACACATTGACTTGGAGTCGACAGACCGGAAGTGCTAAATTGCTAACTCATTTCTGGGTGTTAGGACTCATTCCTGCACCACTGTATTACGCTAACTTCCACTGGAAACCAACGCGTCATAACCTGTAGGTAGGTACAATGTATTGAAACTATTGAAGTAAAATACAGCTCTATCGGTTGGCTCCGCCACCAACAACACTCAAATCTAAAGGAGACTGAATTTGTCGTTGTGGCAACATCTGAAAAATCTATTTCTAATGTGTCAGAATTTATGTAATGATCATACAGGGATACATTACACAATCATTCAGACTGCATCATATCAGAGGTGTAACACACTGACTGAGCCAGATGTGGCTTTTTTAAAAACCCCATTGTTGGCCCCATATATCAGTCTAACGCTGGAGGAGACAGAGACCGGAGCGGTATAAGGAAAGCCTGATGGAAGACAAAGGTCATATAGCTCTGCTCAGTCGATGCACACTGACGATAGTCTAACAACAGCTTCGCCACAGGCGGCTTTCCAAATGTAGCTGCTCCGTGGTTAAGATTAAAATACAGTCAGCAGATCTGATCCTCTGAGACAAACCGTCTGAAAGGGTAGAAGCTGCTATTCAGACAGATCTTATCAGGATAATTAAAGTTTAGGCCTAGCTTTGTTTGTCTCGCCTCTCCGTTTGAAATCATTTAGATGAGATTAGATTAGATTGTTTATTAGCCTCACCACCGAGGCCGGCGGAATCATTTTTCGGTGTTATTCTCTGCAGCATAAATACGTGATTAGATGACAGCAGACCATCTCTTCTTTTATTTCCATCCCTTGACTTTCTCTCATGTTGCTATTTTGTCTAAAACATGACGTTTCTGTCTACTGTCTACTCATTGATTCAGTCTTTGGATTGGCATCTTTCATGTGCACGCTGTAAACAAGACGTCCTTTAATGTGGTGGTTTGAAGTGCTGCTGCTTCAAAGGTAGGGTTAGAGAGCGTTCTCTCCATCCACCCCCTCTGTTGCTGTGCTGTAACCAGAGGCTGAACGGATGTACATAAGGAGAATAATGGTTAAGTTTATGTGTTGTGTCACTATGATTAATACTGCTCATGAAACCCCAATTTAAATATAATCCAGGATAATTCTGTCTTTTTAGTGGCACTGTTGCAATTTTGAACTCTGCAGTATTTCTGTGTGTGTGTGTGTGTGTGTGTGTGTGTGTGTGTGTGTGTGCTTACCTCGCAGCATTACAACATTAGGCCATGCATATGCATCAGAAGTGACACATGGCCTTTTCAGCTGTGAGAAGGACAAAAACTAGGAGAAACTCTCCTGATGAGTTTCCACAGAACTTGACGTGCACGCTAAACTGATGCCCTCTGAATTCATTATTTCAGGTTCTGTTTTGTTTCGTCCTTTTCATAAAGATTAGCTTTGTTTTCACGTCTAAAGAAGTAGTTCAACTAGAATGGCACTCGGAGAGCGCAGACCTCCCGTTCAGCTTGCGCCATCATCCACATGTATTTTTGTTTATGATGAGATCAGCTATATGTAGCGGAGCATCGTAAAACACTTCATTCAAACTGGACAGAAACTAAATAAAACTCACCTAAACTGTCGTCGTTACTCTTTCCAGCAATCACCAAGTGTGCTTTGGTCGAACTCAACTGTTATTTCACAGAGTTTAATGTGAAAAATTCAAAATCTACAGGTTTCCCCCCCCTCCCTCCATCCCCCACTCTCTCTCTGTCTCTCTGTAGGCGGAAGGAAAGATGCAGGGTGAAGCGTCATCAGTTACACTGCGCATGTCTTAAAGCCTGTGGTGTTAATGCACAGGCTGAGCGGAGTTATTAAAAACAATTCCTGAAGCCGGATCATGATCCGAATCGCCACCAAAATCTAATGGATTGTTCATTGTGCCACAACCCCCCCCTCTAAAAAATTTAATTTAAATCCATCCCGGACTTTTGGAGTAATCCTACTAACAGACAAACCAACAAACAAACCAACGCCGGTGAAAACATAACCTCCTTCCTAGGCCTTTGGCCTTGGCGGAGGTAATAATCTGGCAAAACTGGGGACTTCTTCTGGCTTGTACTGTACACTCTGTTATAAAGTTCTGTCTGAATTAATAAAGGGACCACATGCAGACACATGCAAGTAGAGCAGGTTAAATTAATAGCAGTCAGACAGGCTGGAAAACTGTGACAAGGAGGCAACACAGACAAAATGTCAAACTACTGGAGTAACTGGGCAGATATATACAGTGAAGATAATTGGGTAATTATTGGGGGAGGGGAAAAATCGATTCATCTCTGTATCACAATTTTTTTTTTTTCTTTTGGCAGAAGCGATATATTTGCTTCATCTGAGTTTATGTGGAGGTTGAAGGAAGTTACCACTTTTATTGTTATAGTCAGAGTAACGTGACGTCATATCCGTTCTGTATCCGTCAACCAAAACAAAACGAGCCGAAACGACAAAGCAGAAAACGGCGGAGGCTCCGCGTGGATACGACCTGCAATGTTACGCACCTCACAAGTTAAACCCAACGTGGTAAACACTACACATCCAGTAAAGAATGGAAACACTTTGGGTTTCACACATTGCAGGAAAAGCAGAGCTAGACATCACGGCTAAGGGTACATACCAATTACCTTAAAGCTGCAGTAGGCAGTATATTTTTGGCATCATTGTGCAATGATTCCATAATAACCGTTCAGCATATTGTAATTCAAGTGTTCTGAGAGATAACTAGACTTCTGCGCCTCATCATGGCTCTGTTTTCAGGCTTTAGAAAATCCAGCCCGTGACGGGAGACTTTGACCAATCACAGGTCAATTCATTGAGAGAGTGTTCCTATTGGCTGTGCTCCGGTCATGTGACCGGAACGTGCCGTTCCTTCAACAGACTTCACAATGGCTGCAGCGGCGTCACAAACTCTCTCATTTTACAGCTAAACCGTGCACTACAAGATGATTCTGAAAACATTTGAGGAATGAAATAGGGCGAGTGATTGACAGCTGGCTCTCGTAGACGGCAGCTTGACAGCAGACCTCAGATCAGCTCTTACTGATTGTTTTCCTCCGGTCTGTGAAATCTTGCAGATGCCGTTAGGAGCACCGGAGGACACCGAGGAATGTAATTTTTTTCTTGTTACCTGTTTCATGTACTACTGTCACCGTATAGCAACCGTTTTATAAAAATAACTTTTTTTAATCATATTTGCTCCAATCTCGCCTACTTCAGCTTTAATAGGTGAAAGGCAGAAATTTGCTTGTAACTGGGGTGTGTGTGTGTGTGTGTGTCAGCATGGCCTGTGGACTGCTCCTGGCTATAAAGAGGAAGCAGATGCTGCAGTTGTGCAGAGGAAATGAGCCCCATTAAAAAGCCTGCATGGTTAATCATTAACTCAGTCCATTAGTCGAGTGCAAATCTGTTCCACTTTGTGCTAATCAATCAGTTTCTGTTAAGCACATTCATGTCCCCCTGTGGATGGACTGTTTTGATTGAATGGTTTCCTCTTGCATCCAAACCACATTGGTAACAACATGTTAGTAGAAGTGGCTGCTTCCACCTCTGTGTAGTCGGGTGTAATGAATCCTTCAGCCTCTAAGGGTCACCAGTGGGGCTTTGCACTTTTAGCCTCGAGCATTTTTTTGTTGATTTCAGCATCATGTGCAGATGGTATATACTGCTGCTATTGTGGACCAAAGCTGTTAAATGCATGATTACTGTTTTTCATAGAATAATAATAGCTGCCTTGGTCATTTATGTGATCAGCATTAGAGGTAACAGGTGACACACACTGACGTTATAGGTGAAGAAGTAGGTCTGAATATCGGCAGCAGCTCATCCTTTCACTAGAAATTAGCCTGAAAAGACGTCGTATGTTGGAAACACTCTTTTCCAGTCTGTCTGAGTGTAACTAAAGCTGGATGCCTAAAGGGCTGTTCCCACCATATATCCCATCTGCCCCTGCTCTGCGTGTCTTCCTACAGCTGATTGACTGCATCTGGCCGGCAGGTGAGGAGGGTCTGCAACAAAAGGCTTTCTTCATTATGAAGCTGAACCACCTAAACCTGTTAACAAAAGGACAGCCTTTTTACGAGCTGCAGTGACCCTGCAGGGCTTTCCCACTATACTCTCTGACTAGCTGTCACAGCTGTATTGATCACGGTCAACCCATTGCTGGATCAATAACACTGTTACCAGCCCGCCACATGATATGATTGGCTTTGACACCTTAGAGCTGCAGTGGAAGGGTGGGGTTTATACACATACACAGGACCTCTCCCAAGTCTTTTGGGTTGAATAGGAGAAACTTGATGGTTGTGACCTGAAGGCTGTTAAGGTCAAGAGTGACATGAGACAGAGACAGAGACGGATGATGATGATGGAGACAGTATGGAACACATTCATTGAGTCTGTTTTTTCCCACCAATTTTCACCAAAAATGATAGTTTTTGAGGAGTTGATTGGTTAAAGTGATGTTCACTCAGATTTGATGTCCCTAGCATTTAAACATTATCGTGTTTTCTGCTATATGAGAAGACACAGAACACTGTAGTTTAGACTGGATGCAACAAGGCGGTGAGCAAAGTACAGGAAGTCTTAAAAGGAGTAAAGAGAAAAAATTATGAGAAAACACAAATGGGCTGTTTATTATGTGCCAGCTGCTCAGCTGATCACTTCTTCCTCTAGTGGAAGTAATAAAGTAAATCTACTGAAGACGTAAATCTATAAAAATGACTCAAAATATATGTATAGTTTCATAAAAAAAAGCCTTAGTAGACACTGTAGTTTTTAGCAAATGTTACTCAAACGGGAGGAAGTAAAGCATTTGTTAGGAACTATTTGAATGAAGTGTGTTTTATGATGAGTTAACAAGTCAGTTAAGCTTGTCTTAGTTCATTTAAATTCAGAAGATGTACAGCTGTATTTTCCTATTTAATAAGGAGAATATGTGTAGGAATATTTCCTTTTTGACATTTATCACATTCAGTGTGAGACTTACGAGTGAAGGAGTGAAGGGGAGGGAGGTGGGGGGGGGGGGGTTAATTGAATGTTTAATTCATTCAGTTAAACATTAAAGACACACCTGGTGAAGACCTGCACTCTACTGAGTGCTACTTTGTTGTTGAAATGTGTTTCCCTTGCTATGGAAAATACTTCTTGCTTTAAAAAAAATGAAATTATTAATTAAAGGTGCAAGCAGCGACGAACGGGCCCTTGCACCTTACCGGGGTACTGGCGGGACGCCGATTGACGCGGCCAGGCAAAATGAAACCGGAACTCTGATGAGCGCAATGACGCCTGCCACAAGAGTCTACGACAAACGGTTCATGAGTCATGACAGGGGGCGGGGCTAATGTGTAGGGAGCAGGGATAACAATACCATTGAAACAGGAACTCTCTGCTGAGTGCAATGACACCTCCCACAAGACTCTAAAACAAGCGGTTCATGAGTTATGAATGAATGAATGAATGAATGAATGAATGAATGAAAGACTTTATTTCGAACATAAAAATAAATAAAGACAGATACAAAATAACAACAAACAAAACAAGAGTAATAGTGTCCGAAAAGGAGTAGGTAGAAGTAAAACTTATATTTCCCTACTCCTTTCTCACTTCTCCTCTAATAACTCATATATCATAGAATGATAATATAATATAACATATAAATTATCCCAGATTTATTTACATCCCAAATTAAATTTATGAACAGCATCCCAAGTTTATTTACAACCCACATATCCATCTAGAGTTAAAAAGTAGATATAAACCAACCCTTAACACAACCCTTGTCACAACTCTTCCTCAACCATATACCTCCCAAAAATATCTTTTTTGTATAGCTATGAAAGGGGGCGGGGCTAATGTCTTGGGGCGGGGCTATGAAACTATATTGACATGAAAATGAGCGAGCCATTTTGCAACACCCAAGCCCAAGATAATTTGTTACCGCGTCTTATAAGTGTGCCAAGTTTAACAACTTTTTGAGCATGCTAAGGCCCTCACAAATGTGATTCATTTGGGAGAAAAAGAAAAAGAAAAAGAATTGTAATCCTTACGGTTTCAATAATAATTAACAATAA
The DNA here is from genome assembly GCF_015220745.1 of Sebastes umbrosus. Lineage (NCBI taxonomy): Eukaryota > Metazoa > Chordata > Actinopteri > Perciformes > Sebastidae > Sebastes > Sebastes umbrosus. The sequence continues at coordinate 4,239,279 of NC_051269.1, forward strand.
TAAAGTTATTATTATTATTGTATATAAACACCATCAGGAGGACTTCAGATTAAGGACCTGATGCAGCAGGGTCTCCCCCAACAGGACACAGCCTGGACTCTGTTCCACATTAACACTTGAGCCTGTGTTGCTGCTCGTTTCCTTTAATGCCAACAAACTGTCAGTGTTGCAGCATACATTAACATCCCGTCCACTGCAGCCTGCCTGCTCGCCCGTGCTAGCTTCCACTGTGTTGATTGATACGCTACAGTACGCATACAATGCGCTCACAATGCACGCGCACGCACAATGCAAATATAACGCGCAGTACAATACCCACAATGCATCCGAACCCCCGAGACATACTGTGGTCCTTTCTTTTTGTTCAATGCAGCGGTTTGAAAGAACCAGATAATGTAGAGGAAAGTGAGCAGTGAATGCATTGTGTGTGTGTGTGTGTGTGTGTGTGTGTGTGTGTCCAGTTGACAGAGACTGGCTTGATATGCTACATGTCTAACAATAGCACGGGAGTGAAAAAGAGAAGCTCTCCATGTCCACGCCACTGTGGGTGAATTCCAAAAGTTCTGTCGGCACTTAACCTTTACACTCTTTTTTTTATTATTTGCCTTCTATAAAATGAGAAAATAATAGGAAAAAAAAACATTATATCTCTTTTTTTTGTTCTCTTCCGTTGATCCTTCATTGTAAAATAACTAAATAATACATTATTATGTCACTGAAAGGTCTAAATATAGCTGTCTACTGTGCTTGTCCTCAGTAGGATAAGGCTGTTATTTCTATTCCAGCACTAAGTAATATATAATTGTTTCAGTGAGGCCGATCACATAATAATAAAGTACAAAATAATGATTTAATAGGAGCTCATCGCCTGCTAACTCACAGTAGCAGAGGTGTAATGTTTGAGGAGTTATTTTGGGTGTCGAGGGTTCAGTTAGCCTCGTTCGGAACTGTTTCGTCCAAATTGATGGAAAGAGCATCGTTTCTTCTGAAATGAACTTGAAATATGTCATAAGGAGACTCTTGTCTTTCTATGTCAAGGAACATTGAGAAGATAATTCAAAGTATTCAACTCCTCCCCTTTCCCAACCCTACTGCATCAAGGTGTGTTAGTGAACACATGGACCATAAGAGACAGTGGGAGAGGGAGGACGGAGTGTGACACACACACACACACACACACACACGCACACACACACTCTAATCACCTCACTCTCTCTCTGCTGTCTGTCACCATCCTCTATTCCTCTATAACCCCCCCCTTCTCTCCTTTCAGCACCTCAGCAGATGGGCAATAGTGCTCCCTCTCTGTCTCTGTGTCTCTCTCTCGGTGGGGAGCAGTCTTTTGATACTTGTACCGGCCCTGCGATCTACATCCCCTCCCACCGCCTCAGGGGCTCACTCCCCATTGTGTCTATTGTTTCGCCTCGAAAGTGGGTTAAGAAAGACAGCAGCAGCAGCAGCGGACAGAAGGGACGGAGGTCTGCAGGAAGACGGGGGTAGTGATGGAGAGACGGAGAGGAAAGCTGAAAGAGAGAGAGAGGGAAAATGACCAAATCAAGACGGCGGGGAGGAGGTGTTAGGATTATATGAATACAAGACAGGGAGATGATGAAATGACGGGGGGGAGGGAGCGAGGGGAGTTGATTTGTTAAAAAAAAAAGAAACAGACTGGGGGAGAGATGAGATATGGATACCGGGGGGCGGGGTGGGGTTAATGGAGACATGGACGGAGTTGGGGGGGGGGAAGTAAAAACGAGGCAGGTGATTAGAGTGGTGACAGACATCAGGAAGGTGGTTTTGTGCTGGTTGTTGGTCGTGTCATTTACCTCATTATTGTATGTATAAAAGTCAAGGAGAGAAGTGATGCATTTAGAGGGTTGGGAAGTTCCAAAGAAGAGTGTGTTTGTGGACCGAAAGAAGCACAGTATAAAGAAAATATGATCCAGGAAGTCCAGTTTGAGCAGTACAACCTTGATTTTGAAGGCTCAACACACAGTAAAATACTCCATGGTAGTAATTCTGAGAGTCAAGTCAAGTCAATTTTATTTGTATAGCCCAAAATCACAAATCACAAATTTGCCTCGGGGGCTTTACAATCTGTACAGGATACGACATCCTCTGTCCTTTACAGTACGACCCTCTCATCGGATAAGGAAAAACGGAACCACAAAAACCCTTTTAACAGGGAGAAGAAATGTTAGAAACCTCAGGAAGAGCAACAGAGGAGGGATCCCCCTTCCAGGATGGACAGACGTGCAATAGATGTCGTGTGTGCAGAGTAACAACATCATGAAAATACAACATAGACAATCCATATGACAAAAAATAATACATATAATGTGAACATATGTGAGAAGGTGGAACCAGGAGGATGTCGAGCAGCTTCCAAGCGTCGCCAAACAGATAAAGCCAGAGCAACACGACCTCCTCTCCACGCCAACCAGCTAGAGCCTTAGCAACACGACCTCCTCTCCACGCCAACCAGCTAGAGCCTTAGCAACACGACCTCCTCTCCACGCCAACCAGCTAGAGCCTTAGCAACACGACCTCCTCTCCACGCCAACCAGCTAGAGCCTTAGCAACACAACCTCCTCTCCACGCCAGATAGGTAGAACCAGAGCAACACGTCCTCCTCTCCACGCCAGATAGATAGAGTCAGAGCAACACGACCTCCTCTCCACGCCAACCAGCTAGAGCCTTAGCAACACGACCTCCTCTCCACGCCAACCAGCTAGAGCCTTAGCAACACAACCTCCTCTCCACGCCAGATAGATAGAGTCAGAGCAACACGACCTCCTCTCCACGCCAACCAGCTAGAGCCTTAGCAACACAACCTCCTCTCTACGCCAGATAGGTAGAACCAGAGCAACACATCCTCCTCTCCACGCCAGATAGATAGAGTCAGAGCAACACGACCTCCTCTCCACGGCGAATAGATAGAGCCAGAGCCTCGGCTGAATTTAGCAACTATGGCGCTGTGTGTTCTTAACAACTGCAACAAATACGTTTTTTTTTAATTCACTACGATTCTGATTTGCACCTCTGACTAGATTCTTCTCCATGGCAACGGCAGCTGAGGCTCATGGGTACTGTAGTATTTAGAGCCGTCCGCCATGGCCAAATTACAGATAAAACATAATTTCTTAGAAACAAAGTTGAAATAATTGAAACTGGTGGCCCTAATGTAAACCCATATGATCTTCACATTATCCGGGAGAGTCTTGTGTTTCTGTGTTCATTAACACTGAAGATATTGTTGAAACAAAACAAATATGAAATGGGAATACAGAACGGAGATAAAGAGGAACCAGCAGCCCGTCCCGCTCTGCAACTGTATAAAAGGAGACGCCGAGGAACAATGCGAGGGAAAGGTAGCCCAAAACGCTTGGTGAATCAAGCTCAGTGTTCTGGAGAGAAGATGTGCGACATCTTGATGAATATACTTGTAGCAAAATTTCCACTTTAATGCAGCATTTAATACATTGTGATCAATGTTTGTTCTCTGAAAACCTCCTTATGTTGGGCTGGATTCCACAGAAGCCAGACGAGGAGCCGAGGCTGCGGCTGCTGCTCAGACTGGGTTGGCACAGATGTGATGTGTTATATGTTGTTTTCAGGATGAGAGGTCAGGTTTGGTCCAGGCCACAGATGCTGGAAAAGAGTTCAGTCAACCTCCAGATGTAGTTCACTCACATTGTAGAAGAAAAAAACCTGCCAAATTCAACAAAGCTCCATCTGTGGAGAAACTGTACACAGACATGATGAACAGGAAGATGCAGTTATGGTTCAGATTCTCCATTTTGGGAACACAAAAGACTAGTCAGTCTAATACTTTAAGTCTTCCTTCTACTGCTCACACTTGATGGTTTTCTGTTAACAAATGCGTGCATGCAGTGTGCACACCACAGATGCACGCACGCAAGCACACGTGTACTTCTATCTTTGTGAGGACACTCATTGACATAATGTATTCCCTACCCTAACCTTAATCATCAGATATAAATGCCTGACCCCAACCCTTACCGTAAACCTAGTTCTAACATGGACCTTAAAACCAAGTTTGAACCCCCAAACAGGCCTTTGAAGGTCCGTCCCAAAGTGAGGACCGGCCAAAATGTCCTCACTTTCCAAAAATGTCCTCACTCTGAAGGTCTAAAACTCAAATTGGTCCTCACAAAGATAGCTGTACAAGAACACACACACACACACACACACACATGCATGTACACACGCACACGCACCCACATCCACACCCCCCCCCCACACACACACAAACACACACGCAAACACACACACACACACACATGCAAACACACACACAAACACACACACACACACACACACACAAACACATACACATGCACACACACGCACACACACACACACACACACACACACACACACCTCTCTGAGTGCTCATTAGCTCTCAGTGTGTTTTAGAGGCTGAATGCCTTTTCACTACAAACCTGATTTGTTTGCCTGATTCCCCTTTCATTTAACTCTCACACACCACTGAATATAATATGGGAGTGTGTGTGTGTGTGTGTGTGTGTATATGTGTGTATCCCATGTCTTAGTTTGGTTCAGGCTGTACAATACAACACTTAACCAAACCAAATGACACATCTGCCTGCTTTGATTTGAAGCGTAAATTACCCATTATTAGAGTCCATGTCATTTCTGGTCAGAAAATGACATCCATCGATTTGCCTAATAGTCTCCTGCATTTTTTTGTCAGCCTGCTTTGCAGCTGTTCCGCAACTAATTTCAAGGTTGCTTTTTGGAAAAAGGGCCTTGAATGCTGCTCCGATTACTGAGTGCTCAGCTGGTGAGAGTAATGCTATTGTGTATTTTAAAACAGGCGTGTGATCGCTCCACTGCAGTGAAAATGATGAAAAGTGTTCGACTGCTACTCACTATCAGCAACAGTAATGACATGTACAGGATTTTAGTTTTGATGGAACGTTTTTAGACCTCATTCACATAAGCCTAAGAAATATAAATTGTGTTTGGTTCAAATATGGTAAAAGATTAACTGAAGAAAATTGTTGTCTTTGTTCAATACAAAGCTTATTTTGTAACCTAATCAGAGCGAATTTCCATTTCATGTCATGTATTCAGCTTGACTTCACGTTGATTTTAGACGTTTTCTATAGAGGGGGAGCATACTTGCCAACCCTCCCTATTTTCCCGGGAGACTCACGTTTTGTTTTTTTCCGGGGTCACAATTCTCCCATATTTCTCCTGATTTATGGCAAATTTTCACAACAATATACAATAACAATAACAACATCCTTAATGTAAGTTAAAGGTGCTATTGATAACATTGACAACATTCAGCCACTAGATGTCACATTCTCTTACCCCCGTTCCGTTGCATTCACTTCACAACATGTGGTTGCCAGTTGTTTCCACATCCTGCATATTTAATGGTTGAGTGGAGTGAGTCTCAGGCAGTCATGTAAAGTGATGAATCAATCTCGGTAGAGTAATGAAGTCATTTTGCAACATGTAGCTATAGGCCTACATTAGGTGTGTGGCTATGTGTGTGTGTGCGGCGCAACATGCCGATGCCGTAGTTTCAGCTGGGAGATCAGTTGTTTTACTGTAATGATGGAGCATCATAAAACACACTTCATTCAAACTCGACAGTAACAAAATAAAACAAAATAAAACCAACAACTTTGGTTGAAATAAACCCTTATTTCACTTATTTTTCAGTCGCCACCCATTTCTAAATCCAATGTCGTTTCCAGTTGACATGGAAGCTGTGGTGGTTGCTAGGAACAGTTCACATTTTTTATGGCAATCAAAGAAGCACATGAATGAGTGATTGATTGAGTTTTTATTTCTGTAAGTCTACTTACAACAACCCGTTCAACTGCCTTGATCTCTTCCAAGCTTTTTGACATTTTATTTAAATGGCCGTAGCTATTTTTCTGTTTTTGGCACAGGAGGATGACATCCCTGTTCTTATCCCTGCCTACATAGCTCTGAGTGGTGCTATGATACCAATGTTTAAAAAAATCTACGAACAAAATATCAGCACATACATATGTAAAGATTCCTCAGATTTGGTTATTAAAGAATTGTGACCAAGATATGTACTGAACGTGACATTTTATAGTAATAAACTTGCCATTGCTTTCTTGAGAACACTGTTTCTAAATGACTTCAAACTTAATTTTGGCATTTCTGTACTGCATTTCTTTGATAAGCAGAAAGAAAACCTTCCGATCGGCCCGGCCATGCGTCAGAAGGGCTCTGATGAAAGCATTTTTATTAGTTTTCATTATTGTGACAAGACTCCTCTCAGTCCCGGCATACACAGTTATTCTGTGGAGAACTTCAACAAAAGAAACGGCTTTAATGAAAAATTGCAGGGACGGACTCTTATTTTGATTACTGCTACTGAACACATCAGATCTGAACCAAGAACACAATGTTCCCCAGATAGCCATAATCACTGAGTGCTACACGGAGGCCAAACAATAATTCTATGATTAATTAAGGTCTTAATCCCAGTTTAAGCCTTGTGCATAATTACTGAAGTGCCTCGTACTCGGTAGTAAAGAGGCCATTGAGCTAATTTGGAGGTGGGTTGGTTCATTCACTCAGCGACTAATCAGATGACTAATCTGCTAGCCGTCAGCTGGGATGTGAGTCCTCTCAGTTTTGTTCATGTAGTCTTCATGTTGTATTCATGTGTGCCGAGGGAGTGTATCGGTGCTGTGAGTGACAGACGTTCAGTCTGGCCTCAGGCAGTGAGCTGTCTTGGCAATCTGTGTGAATGGACTCTGGGTTTCAGCTCAAATTGTTAATCCTCCCTTTCCCTCTTGATCGTATTTAATCTTCTCCTTTACTGCTAAATGGTTGTTGCTTTGTGTTTTATATATTTTGTCACCCATTTATGTGTGTTTGGTTGTGCTGTATTAGCGCACTTTCTGGAGATCACTGATGATTACTGGATACACAGTGGCTTAGGGTTGGGCGAGTCAAGTCAAGTAAATTTCGTAGCCCAATATCACAAATCTGAAATTTGCCTCAGAGGGCTTTACAATCTGTACAGGATACAACACCCTCTGTCCTTTATAGTACCACCCTCTCAACGGATGAGGAAAAACTCCCTCCAAAAAACCCTTTAACAAGAACAAAATATTAGAAACCTCAGGAAGAGCACCAGAGGAGGGTTCTCCCTTCCAGGGCGGACAGACGTGCAATAGATGTCATGTGTACAGAGTAACAACATAATGAAAATACAAAACAGATAATCCATATGACAAAAATATATACATATAATGTGAACATATATGAAGGGATGGATCCAGGAGGATGTCAGGCAGCTTCCAGGCATTGCCAAATAGATAGAGCCAGAGCAACACAACCTCCTCTCCATGCCAAACAGATAGAGCCAGAGCAACACAACCTCCTCTCCACGCCAAACAGATAGAGCCAGAGTGACATGACCTCCTCTCCATGCCAAACAGATAGAGCCAGAGCAACACAACCTCCTCTCCACGCCAAACAGATAGAGCCAGAGCAACACAACCTCCTCTCCACTATGGAGAGGAGGTTGTGTTGCTCTGGCATTAGAGAGAGAGAGACAGAGAGAGACAG